>NC_090390.1:40364492-40679952 GCF_036365525.1 Heterodontus francisci
TCTTCTGCAATGAAGCAGGAAAACAGACATTGATACCACTGAACCCGAGTATATATCTGAGGCAGACTTGGATTTGTAACTGTAGGCTATGAGCAGAAATATTAGAGAAACATTGAATGAAAATTGGTCTGTTTATGTATTGCACAATGATCAATTAGGCTCAGATTTATGTACCAGGAAATTTTTAAACTACTAAATATATCATTTTATTGAAGCAACTGCCTAAAGCACAATTTTGACATGGTTTGAGATTTGGGGGTAATTTTAGAAAAAAGCTGATGCTAGTAAACAAAAAAGCTGCTCGGACGGATGTCTACATTTTTTACTAAAATAACGAAGACAGGAAATTGAGCCTCTATGTCTCCAGCCTGCACTTTCTGTTCCAATACTTCTTTACTGAGGTAGCAGGCACACTTCATGAGTAATTCAGCATAATTATTGTTGACATCAGTTACACGCTTGATGAACCTTCACTTTGCAGTATTTTATCTTTTGTTCTTGTTTTTATGATTCCATCAGGTGATTAGATTAATTTCAGATAAATGTTAATTTTACACAATGAAGTAAGTTAACATCATTCTAAAATTAGAGAAACTTGAAGGGAAATTTTACAGGGATATGGGGGAAAGAGCAGGGCAGTGGAATTAATGGGATAGCCATACCAAAGAGCTGGCACAGGCATGATGGGCAGAATAGCCTGCTTCTGTGCTGCATCATGCAATAATACTATTATGAGTATCATCTCAGAATTTAAAACTGATATCTAGATCTAGAAATGACCACAAAGCACTGAGGTTCAGAGCTGGAGGAATACATTTGAACTTATATAGAACCTCGGTTAGAACACACAACGTACTGTGCAGAGTTCTTGTCTCTTACCTTGCAAATAAAATATAGAGGCACAACAGAAGGTGCAAAAAAGTCTTACAAGGCTGTACCAGAACTGAGAGATTATACCTGTCAGGAAATACTAAACAGGTTGTGGCGTTTTTCTCCAGAAAAAAGGAGAAGGGGGAGGTGTGACCTAATAGAGGGCTTATGAAAAGGTTTGGTAAGGTAAATGTAGAGAAATGTTTTCATTTTTAGGGAAGTCCAGGACTAGGGGTCATAAATATAAGATAGTCATTAATAAATCCAATATGGAATTCAGGAGAAACTTCTTTACCCAGAGAGTGGTTAGAATGGGGAACTGGCTACCACATGGGGTGGTTGAGAAAATAGCATAGATGCATTTAAGGGGAAGATAGGTATGAGGGAGAAAGGAATAGTAGGATATTCTGATAAGGTTATATGAAATAGGGTGGGGGAGGGGGATGTTCACGTACAGCGTAAACGCTGGCACAGATCCATTGGACCAAATGGCTTGTTTCTCTGCTGTAAAATCCATGTAACTTTATGTATTCTCTGGCTGTACCATTGACGGGAAAATCAGTGGAATCCACAGTGAAGCAGATGTTTTCAGTTTTTACTGTTGTTTATCTAGGAGTTTAACTGATCTCCTATTGGAAAACTCTTCCAGAAATTCCAAGCAATGGAGTTTTACCCATAGAGTGACTTCACAGTGACATTGGTGCGTTCTGGGTGTTTTAATCTGATACCTAGTTGAACTTCAAAAAAGGTGAATGTAATTAGTTTTGTGAATGTTCACATGTTTAGGTTTATGTTATTTTGGAAATATTGAGTTAGGTTTTAAACTGGTTGCTCAGGTATAAAACTGGTGATACTAGTGTTGTGGATTGGCTGCCAGTTATGGAAACTGCCTGATTTTTATTTCCCAGATCTGTAATATCTGGGTGGCAAGTTGAAAATCTAAAAACAAAATACTACAGATGCTGGAAATCTGAAATAAAAATAAAAAATGCTGGAAACACTCAGCAGGTCAGGTAGCATCTGTGGGGAGAGTGAAGGTTTCAGGTTGATGGTCTTTGTCAGAACTGGTGTTGGCAATAGCCAGATTTCGCCATAGTAATGACAGTGAAACAATCGGCGTATGCAGACATTGCACCCCTGAAACTGACAACAACTTCAGGAAACCGCATATGCATATTTAAATGCAGAAATCCAGAAGTTGCAGTCAATGATTCTACACTTTTCCACATGGTGCACTGTTGAAGTCCCCTCTGATTATAATCAAGTAGAACTCACTAAACTGATAAAAACTTGCTCTTTCATATTAATCTCGTGTTAAAAAAAACCCTTGAAAAAGTTACAACTTGTTGAATTAGGTATAACTGATTTTTTTTAATGGCATACTAAGTTCATAATTACTGCTGAACACTCTCAGTAATCCTGAAAAACTGATTTCATATTTATGGAATGTCAAATTTCTCCATTATGATAAAAATAATCAATCACATTTTTAACTTTTTTTTTTAAAAAAAGCTTGTTTATGATATTTCAGCTTCTATCTTATTTCTATATGTGTGTCGCAATCATTTATTTCACTCTGTTATATTTTAATTACAAGTGAAAAATACAGCACATTTTACTTAAAATAAAAACAAAGTGCTGGAAATACTCAGCAGGCTGGCAGCAGCTGTGGTGAGAGAAGCAGAGTTAATGTTTCAGGTCAGTGACCTTTCATCAGATCAAATACAGTACATTTTACTCCTTGGTTTGCTCAGTGAGAATATTTCAAATATGATTGGCTGCTTACCCTGTTTGATGACATCACTGTTGCTGGATGCCTGGAGATCCCCTTGACATAGCAGCAGATTCAAACTGTAGTTGCAAAATAGGAAATCTATGCCACAGAGATTGCTAGATCTTTGTGGGCAGTTTTCTTTGAGGTTGGCGGCAAGCACCATCACTTCGCCGCTGCTGCAAAATCCGGGCCCCTATATTTCTCCCTCCACAGGTCCTGCTCAACCGTATAGAGTGTTCCAGCATTTTCTGTTTTATTGCCTTTGAATATCTGCCCCCTTAAGTCCTCAACTTCATGAGAAAACAATATGGTAACCAATCAATATAGCTTTCAAAGAAGAATAATGTAATCAATTCCCCTTTTCTTTTTACTGGGAACTGAATAACAATTCTTGATGGGTAGGCTCCATTCCTATTTTCCATAAACTTGATGTCATTCAAAACTCTACTGCCTGTGTCCTAACTCACACCAAATTTTGTTCACCCATCACCACTGTGCTCGCTGATCTACATTGATTCTTGGTGAAGGAATGCCTCAATTTTAGGATTCTCATCCTTATAATCGTTTGGTAGTACAGAATTTGAGTATTGCTGAAAATAGAGACAGTAGGGCTCACAGTGTGGTGCATTCCCTTATACTGGTATCCTTGCGTATTGTTCTGATGAGTGCAAGATGAAAAGCTTCGACAACAAGTCTCTATTTTCAGCAATACTCAAATTCTCATACTTGTTTTTAAATCCCTCCATGGCCTATTTCTGTAATATCCTTCCCCCACAACCCTCCAAGATATATGTGCTCCTCCAACTCTGTTCTCTTGAACATCCCCGATTTTAATCATTCCACCATTGGTGGCTGTGCCTTCCGCTGCCTGGGCCCTAAGCTCTAGAATTCCTTCCTTAAATTTCTCAGCCTCTCTACCTCTCTTTTCTCCTTTACGACACTGCTTAAAACCTGCCTCTCTGACCAAGCCTTTTGGTTATCTGCCCTATTATCTCATGTGGCTCGGTGTCAAATTTTGTTTTATAACTCTACCGTTATGCACCTTGGAATTTTTAATTACATTAGAGGTGCCATATAAATACAAGTTATGGTTGTTGTTGAGGGGTCTACACCATATCCATCAAGCTGTGATTGGTTGGGTTTTTTTTAAAAATAATATCTTAACCAATTCTGTATAACATTGTACCAAATGTAACGCTTTGAAGTATGACTCTGAAATATGACACACGACACATATAAAATTCCATGTAATGCAGTTAGAACATCCATAAGAGGGAAAAATATCATTTCAACTTTATGAAAGTATGGGACTATCAAGTCACTTACCAAAAACATTGACCCAGATATTTTCTGCCTTTCCACTACATTGGCAGGGTCGTGTAAATTATTCTGTGTGTAAATGAGGAACAAGGAAACGTTTAGCTTCAAATATGAGCTGGTCCAAAGCTTACAGAAAAATCACATTTATTTAATTCTAACGGTGGCACCTTTGCAAAACATAGTTCGGGCAAGAACTTGCATAATCAATATGTTTGTTTGAGGTTAATATTGAGTGGAATGACCGTGCTGCCAACATAAGTCTTATCTCACTCTGTAACAGCATTCCAAATAACAGTCTTGTCCATACGAACTAATTTAATTTTTTACTGGACAACTAAACAACCTTGCAGGACTTCCTGGATTAACTTGAATAATTTCCTTATAATTACTGAAGTTTTAGTCCGTTTACTCTCATTTATCTTGTCACAATTTTAAGCAATTACTGTGCATTAGCAACTTATAAGTGAAATCAAACCGGCGTTTTAACGACCACATTCGTATTTGAAACTGGTATTTTTGTGTTTAAAAGGGAGACATTTCTGACTTACCAGTCGCAGGAATTCTGCTAGTTCCCAATTTCTCCAGCTTTCACACTCTTCTCGAGTTGGAAACTTTGTGGCCATTGTGTCCCACAGAGCACTCAGGTGCCACTGTCTCAGCGTTTGATCTGACCTTTGTGCTTTCGTTCTGATGACTGATCCTTTTCTCCCTTCTTTCCCGGCACAAGGCGGAAGTTTTCAAAGTTTCAAGTTCACAGTGTGTAAAGGTCCCCCCCCCCCCATCCCGCCCATTTTACCACTACGCAACCGCAAATATTTTGCTAAATTAAAAGGACAGAAATAAAGAACAATGATACGGTCAGATATTATACTTTGCTGCTAATGAAAAGAGACTTCAGTTGACGATAGTAACAGTCAGCTGTAGTTTATAGTGTGATCGGAGCTCACCACTCCGCTTGTTATACATTACAGCTACAAAGATTGACAATTATTTGATTTAAAAAATATTTTGGTACATTTAAATTTGTTCATTATGTCTATTCTGTGACTTTTTTTTACAATTACTTATTAAATGCATGAATAGTTTTGAAACAGGTAAAGTTAACATGGGACTTTGAAAATATATTTGTTGTTAAGATGTGAGCAAGGCTAGCATTCATTGCCCATCCCTAAATTCCCTTGAGAAGGTGGTGGTGGTGAGCTGGCTGCAATCCATGCAGTGTGGGTATTCCCACAGTGCTGTTAGGGAGTTGAGCATGTACTAAACCTATAGGGCACACAATTGAGTAGTGTAGCGCTGCTTAGGCCCACTGCAGGTTTCTATGTGCGGGCTGCGCCACTGGCCACTTCCTGTGTGGCCCATGCGGCATTAGTGACTTGGAATGGCGCAAGCAGGTGTGCCCCGTGTGCACCTGAAGACCATGAATGGACACTATCATGAGGTCACTGATGTAATGTCAGGATGCCAAATTTGGCCAATGCAAGTGCAAGCAGCATCTTCGTTATTCGCTACTGAAACAACAATCATTATGAACCAAGATCAACCCTAATCTGGGGCTATTAAAGGGCCACTCAATAAGTTGTGGGTGATGTGTTTCTGACTAACTTTTGCTGAGGCAAAATTTGTGAGAGCAGTGTTTTGAGTTGCTGGAGCAATTTGGAGATACTTGCTGCACACCGTAAGGGAGGCAAGACCTTACACAGGTATGCGGGCAGTTGTTGCAGTAACTCTTACTCTGCATCATGACCAGCACATGGCAAGGAAGAGGCAGGGAAGCGACCACATGCTCCCCGTGCAACTAGATGCAGCAAAAGGGACCATCTTGTGAGGTTTCATTTCAGTTACAAGGAACTTTCCCACCCAAAAATTAACCCACCATTCATCAACCATACATCCATTGTCAGACTCCCCATCACAAAGTCCCCTTAGCCACCATCAATCAATATAGGCCAACATCAAAAACATTTACTTAAAAACTTTATCCATCAGCACATCAGTAATAGAAAAAAACCTAATCGCCCCTGTGCATCCCCTTAGTACCTTTCTTGTGGGTGCCTTTGCCTGTCCTATGCAGTTCTACCACATTGGCTGCAGCAGGGCTGGTGGAAGGCTGCTGATTTTCAGTGAGGTAGACCGCAAATGGCCTTGGAGGATGCCCTTGAACAACTCTGGGCCATGAGGGCCTGACTTCGGACTGCACCACGTTGGCATGGGTGGCAGCTGTCTGGGCTGGCTGGTTGAGAGGCAACAGCAAGGGCCTTGGCAGAGTGGTAGTGGTGGCAGCATGAATATTGTTATCGTCAGAAAGGACAGCAGGTTCATGCTCCACAGTGCCACTGTACTCCCCCAGGACTGCACCTCTGCAATTCTAGTAATCAGTTTGAGTTCAGATTGCTGGGCTGCTGTGAAAGCCTACATGTCCCTTTGAGCACTGAGATTCACACCCACAGTGGCAGCCTTCTAAGCTGGCCCAGCAGCAGTCTGAGTCTGCGTGGCAGCAAGCATGAAACTCATTGCCTCTGTCTGAGCTTCCACTGCATCAGTGAGATGCGGTGGCCTCCGTCTGTACTGCAGTGAAAGCTAAGACTGCGGCTAGCAGATGCTCCATCATGAGTCCGTCTGGCAGTGCTGCCATGGAGGTTCCCACACTAGAAATGTCAGTTAGAGGGGTAAAGTGCTTCACCTGTGAGATGTGGGAGGTCTGTGACGCTTCCAGCGTTCCAGACGACTACATCTGCAGGAAGTGTACCCAGTTGCAGCTCCTCACAGACAGCATGGATCGGTTGGAGCAGCAATTGGATGCACTTAGGAGCATGCAGGTGGCAGAAAGTGTCATAGACAGGAGTTTTAGAGAAGTGGTTACACCCAAGGTGCAGGCAGATAGATGGGTGTCCGCTAGAAAGGGCAGGCAGACAGTGCAGGAATCGCCTGTGGCTATCCCCCTCTCTAACAAGTATACCATTTTGGATACTGTTGGGGGGGATGGCCTATCAGGGGAAAACAACAGCAGCAGCCAGAGCAGTGGCACCACGGCTGGCTCTGTTGTTCAGCAGGGAGGGGCAAAGCGCAGAAGAGCAATAGTTATAGGGAATTCTATAGTCAGGGGCACAGATAGGCGCTTCTGTGGACGTAAAAGAGACTCCAGGAAGGTCTGTTGCCTCCCTGGTGCCAGGGTCAAGGATGTCTCTGAACGGACAGGAGGCATTCTGAAGGGGGAGGGTGAACAGCCAGAGGTTGTGGTACACATCGGTACCAACGACATAGGCAGGAAGAGTGACGAGGTCCTGCAGGGGGAGTTCAGCAAGTTAGGTAGAAAGTTAAAAGACAGGACCTCCAGGGTTGTAATCTCGGGATTACTCCCTGTGCCACGTGCCAGTGAGGCTAGAAATAGGAAGATAGTGCAGCTAAACACGTGGCTGAACAGCTGGTGTAGGAGGGAGGGTTTCAGATATCTGGATCATTGGGATCTCTTCCGGGACAGGTGGGACCTGCATCTAAACTGGAGGGGCACAAATATCCTGGCTGCGAGGTTTGCTAGCGTCACTCAGGAGGGTTTAAACTAGTGTGACAGGGGGGTGGGAACCACAGCAGTAGGACAGCAGGACAAATAATTGAGGGGGAACTAATAAATAAGGCCAGTAAGACTAAGAAGAAGAGCAGGCAGGGAGATGTTGCTGAGCACAGCGGGACTGGTGGTCTGAAGTGCATTTGTTTCAATGCGAGAAGTATAACAGGTAAGGCAGATGAACTTAGAGCTTGGATTAGTACTTGGAACTATGATGTTGTTGCTATTACAGCGACTTGGTTGACGGAAGGACAGGATTGGCAGCTAAATGTTCCGGGATTTAGAAGTTTCAGGCGGGATAGAGGGGGATTTAAAAAGGATGGGGGAGTTGCATTACTGGTTAAGGAGAATATCATAGCTGTTCTGCGGGAGGACACCTCGGAGGGTTCATGCAGCGAGGCTCATTGGGTGGAGCTCAGGAATAGGAACGGGTGCAGTCACGATGTTGGGGGTTTTCTACAGGCCTCCCAACAGCCAGCGGGAGGTAGAGGAGCAGATATGTAGACAGATTTTGGAAAGATGTAAAAGTAACAGGGTTGTAGTGGTGGGTGATTTTAACTTCCCCTATATTGACTGGGACTCACTTAGTGCCAGGAGCTTGGATGGGGCAGAATTTATAAGGAGCATCCAGGAGAGCTTCTTGAAACAATATGTAGATAGTCCAACTAGGGAAAGGGCCATACTGGACCTGGTATTGGGGAATGAGCCTGGCCAAGTGGTCAAAGTCTCAGTAGGGGAGCATTTCGGGAACAGTGACCATAATTCCGTAAGTTTTAAGGTACTTGTGGATAAGGATAAGAGTAGTCCTCGGGTGAAGGTGCTAAATTAGGGGAAGGCTAATTATAACAATATTAGGCAGGAACTGAAGAATTCAGATTGGGGGCGGTTGTTTGAGGGTAAATCAACATCTGACATGTGGGAGTCTTTCAAACGTCAGTTGATTAGAATCCAGGACTGGCATGTTCCTGTGAGGAAGAAGGATAAGTTTGGCAAGTTTCGGGAACCTTGGATAACGAGGGATATTGTGAACCTAGTCAAAAAGAAAAAGGAAGCATTCATAAGGGCTAGAAGGCTGGGAATGGACGAATCCCTTGAGGAATATAAAGAAAGTAGGAAGGAACTTAAGCAAGGAGACAGGAGGGCTAAAAGGGGTCATGAAAAGTCATTGGCAAACAGGATTAAGGAGAATCCCAAGGCTTTTTATACGTATATAAAGAGCAAGAGGGTAACCAGGGAAAGGGGTGGCCCACTCAAGGACAGAGGAGGGAATCTATGTGTGGAGCCAGAGGAAATGGGCGAGGTACTAAATGAGTACTTTGCATCAGTATTCACCAAAGAGAAGGACTTGGTGGATGATGAGTCTAGGGAAGGGAGTGTAGATCGTCTGGGTCATGTCGTTATTAAAAAGGAGGAGGTGTTGGGCATATTGCAAAGCATTAAGGTAGATAAGTCCCCAGCGCCTGATGGGATCTACCCTAGAATACTGAGGGAGGCAAGGGAAGAAATTGCTGGGGCCTTGACAGAAATCTTTGTATCCTCATTGGTGAGGTTCCAGAGGACTGGAGAATAGCCAATGTTGTTTCTTTGTTTAAGAAGGGTAGCAAGGATAATCCAGGAAATTATAGGCCGGTGAGCCTTACGTCAGTGATAGGGAAATTATTAGAGAGGATTCTTCGGGACAGGATTTACTCCCATTTGGAAACAAATGAACTTATTAGCGAGAGGCAGCATGGTTTTGTGAAGGGGAGGTCATGTCTCACTAACTTGATTGAGCTTTTTGAGGAAGTGACGAAGATGATTGATGAAGGAAGGGCAGTGGATGTTGTCTATATGGACTTCAGTAAAGCCTTTGACAAGGTTCCTCATGGCAGACTGGTACAAAAGGTGAAGTCACATGGGATCAGAGGTGAGCTGGCAAGATGGATACAGAACTGGCTTGGTCATAGAAGACAGAGGGTAGCAGTGGAAGGGTGCTTTTCTGAATGGAGGGCTGTGACTAGTGGTGTTCCACAGGGATCAGTGCTGGGACCTTTGCTGTTTGTAGTATACATAAATGATTTGGAGGAAAATGTAGCTGGTCTGATTAGTAAGTTTGCGGACGACACAAAGGTTGGTGGAGTTGTGGATAGTGATGAGGATTGTCAAAGGATACAGCAGGATATAGATCATTTGGAGACTTGGGCAGAGAAATGGCAGATGGAGTTTAATCCGGTCAAAGGTGAGGTAATGCATTTTGGAAGATCTAATACAGGTGGGAAGTATACAGTAAATGGCAGAACCCTTAGGAGTATTGACAGGCAGAGAAATCTGGGCGTACAGGTCCACAGGTCACTGAAAGTGGCAACACATGTGGATAAGGTAGTCAAGAAGGCATACGGCATGCTTGCCTTCATCGGTCGGGGCATAGAGTATAAAAATTGGCAAGTCATGCTGCAGCTGTACAGAACCTTAGTTAGGCCACACTTGGAATATTGCGTGCAATTCTGGTTGCCACACTACCAGAAGGACGTGGAGGCTTTGGAGAGGGTATAGAAGAGGTTTACCAGGATGTTGCCTGGTCTGGAGGGCATTGGCTATGAGGAGAGGCTGGATAAACTCGGATTGTTTTCACTGGAATGACGGAGGTGGAGGGGCGACATGATAGGGGTTTACAAAGTTATGAGTGGCATGGCAGAGTGGATAGTCAGAAGCTTTTTCCCAGGGTGGAAGAGTCAGTTACTAGGGGACATAGGTTTAAGGTGAGAGGGGCAAAGTTTAGAGGGGATGTGCGAGGCAAGTTCTTTACACAGAGGGTGGTGAGTGCCTGGAACCTGCTGCCAGGGGAGGTGGTGGAAGCAGGTACAATAGCGACGTTTAAGAGGCATCTTGACAAATACATGAATCGGATGGGAATAGAGGGATTCGGTCCCCGGAAGTGCAGAAGGTTTTAGTTTAGACAGGCATCAAGATCGGCGCAGGCTTGGAGGGCCGAATGGCCTGTTCCTGTGCTGTACTGTTCTTTGTTCTTTGTTCTTTGTACCATGCTGGAAAGGATGTGCTCCAAGCTCTGCACAGTGCCCTGTGCCATGGTGGAGCCGGACACCTCCATGCTCCTATCCAGTGACTGAAAGCTATCTGGCAGGCCTACCAATGCACTGAGCATCACGGTCATAGAGACATAGAGTCATAGAGAGATACAGCACTGAAACAGGCCCTTCGGCCCACCGAGTCTGTGCCGGCTAACAACCACCCATTTATACTAATCCTACATTTAATCCCATATTCCCTACCACATCCCACCTTCCCTCAATTCTCCTACCACCTACCTACACTAGGGGCAATTTACAATGGCCAATTTACCTATCAAGCTGCAAGTCTTTGGCTGTGGGAGGAAACCGGAGTACCCGGCGGAAACCCATGCGGTCATGTGCATGTACATCAGTGTTCTCCTGTAGTCTGCTCCAACAAGGTCCTCATCTAAGTCCTCTGCAGCAGAACCCATATGTGACCTCACCCTCTGAGGAGATAGTTCACATACAAGCTGCCTATTCCCCCAGTCCTGCTGCACCCCAGTGGTGCCCGGTGAGTCACCATGTGCTGATCCTGACTCTACACTAATCTTTACGCAGTGCCAATATCTGAGCTGGTGGCTGCAAGTGTAATGTCAAGTGATGGTGCCTCCTCTTCACTCTTGTGGGGCTCTTCCTCTTTGTGACTCCTTGGAGGCTGAGCACACATCATGTCTTGACTATCTGAAAGCACACGAGCATAAGGGGAGTGTTAGAGTGAGGGAAGGGTGGGTGGGGAGGAAAGCAGGAGTTCCACACTCACATCATCAACTGTTTCCTTTTCAGGACACCTTTCAGGATGAGGGTGAGCAGTGACTGGAGAAGGCACATAAGGCAGCAATTTACCAGCATCCTTGATGGCCTTGGCAGTGCCGGATACCTCTTTGGCATTTGCCCCGATGATTCAATGGATCATGTCCTTGAGAGTGCTGAGGGAATGCTGGCGTGCTAGTCCTCCACTGGTCCTCTGGCTTTCCTGCCTTTTGTGAGCCACCTTCTTCCGCAAAAGACGGGGCAGAATGTCAGACAATGTGTGTCACCTTGTTTGGATGATGTTCCTGCTCTAGCTGAATAGCCATAGGTTTAAGGAGGTGTGGAGAGGTGTGTGTGCAGCATTTGCTGCTGGGTGAGTGATGGGGGTGTAGTCTATTGAGCAGTGTGAGAGGTGGGTGGTGTGATGGGTTTGAGATGTGATGTGTATCCGTTTAACTCAACTTGACCACCTGAGGGCATTTAACCTCTTTCTGCACTGTTGCCACGTCTTGCAGGCCACACTCTGGGCACTAACTGCCCTTGCCACATGCTCCCATTCCCTTCTTAGCGTATGCCTCTTTCCTGACTTCCACTTCTCAAAGCAGTGCCTCCAGAGTGGCATCACTGAAGAGGGGCATCCTTTCCTTTGCACGCTGCGACATCTCCCTTGACCATGAATGCTCCAAAGTAAGTTGCCTTCAGTCAGTTGCTGAAGCTTCCCTTTTATAGACATTGAGCCTTTAAAAAGGGAAGGCTACCTGGAGCATGTGGTTTCCCCAGGGGTGTTCAGAGGCACTGACCCTGCTGCAGAGAGGAGTGCAGCACGGGAGCTGTTTGGGGCCACGGTACAATCAGGGAAATGAGATGGGTGCACCAATTTTTCATGCTGCCCAACTTGTTCTGAACTGGCAACTAGCAGCCCAAAATCTGGGCACACAAATTTCTAGCCTGGAATTTCCTCTGCAATAGTGCTAGACATCTCGGCATGAATCAATAATGTGGTTTCAAAGATTGGCGGATTTTATGTGTAAGTGAGTTACGCATCAAAATACAATACGCCCAAGTATCCCTGGTCCTTTACCTCTGTCCATCAAATCCTGCGGCTGAATTAATTTCTGCTTGCAAAACAGGATACGCCCCAGCTCTCAAATGGAAGTACCTTCCAATTGTATTTTTTGGTGGTGAGGTGGGGTAAGGGAATCACTTAACATTACGTTCAGCACCACTGTTCACCTGAAACAAGCGCAGACCAGCTGACCAGGAGAGAATTGAAACTATCATCATCTGTAGTTGCTGCAGGAAGCCATTACACAGGGTAGTCTTGAAAGAAACTAGAAAGATGGCTCATTTTATGACACCAGCTCTGCTTCTTGTTCGATTCAAAGAAGAGGAGGAGGAGCGAGAGAACCACAGGCAGGAGGCTCAAAGAGTGAATCACTACCAGAGAAGATTACACTCTATTCACAGTGGAGTGGAATCATGGCAGGCATGGTATCCCTCGTGGCCTTAGTAAGAGCCAAAAGCCATGGATCATCACTCCCTTCAGTCTGTCATCAAAGCCTGAAGAACTGAACCCTGGGACTCCATCAATGTGACACCGATTACTCCATCATTGTCCAATGACGAGGGACTTTCTTTTTTTCATTCGTTCATGGGATCTGGGCATCTCTGGCCAGGCCAGCATTTATTGCCCATCCCTAATTTCCTTTGAGAAGATGGTGGTGAGCCGCCTTCTTGAACTGCTGCTGTCCGTGTGACATATGTACAGCCACAGTGCTGTTAGGGAAGGAGTTGCAGGATTTTACCTAGCGACAGTGAAGGAACGGCGATGTAGTTCCAAGTCAGGATGTTGTGTGACTTGGAAAGGAACTTGCAGGTGGTGGTGTCCCCATGTGCCAGCTGCCCTTGTTCTTCTAGGTGATAGAGACCGTGGGTTTCGTAGGTGCTGTCGAAGGAGCCTTGGCAAGTTGCTGCAGTGCATCTTGTAGTTGGCACATACTGTTGCCACTGTGCGCTGGTCGTGGACTGGATGCCAATCAAACAGGCTGCTTTGTCCTGAATGGTGTTGAGTTTCTTGAGTGTTGTTGGACCCGTACTCATCCAGGCAAGTGGAGAGTATTCCATCACACTCCTGACTTGTGCCTTGTAGATGGTGGACAGGCTTTAGGGAGTTAGAAGGTGAGACGCTCTCCACAGAATTCCCAGCCAGTGACTTGCTCTTGTAGCCACAGCATTTATGTGGTTGGTCCAATTAAGTTTCTGGTCAATGGTGACCCCCCCAGGATTTTGATGGTGGGGGATTCAGTGATGGTATGTTGTTGAATGTCAAGGAAAGATGGTTAGATTCTGTCTTGTTGGAGATGGTCATTGCTTGATACTTGCAAGGTGCAACTATTAGTTGCCACTTAAGAGCCTAAACCTGAATGTTGTCCAGGTCTTGTTACATGTGGGCACAGACTGATTCATTATCTGAGAAGTTGCGAATGGTACTGAACACCGTGCAATCAGCAGTGAACATCCCCACTTCTGCCCTTATGATGAAGGGAAGGTCATTGATGCAGCAGCTGCAGATGGTTGGGCCTAGGACAATGCCCCGAGGAACTCCTGTAGCGAAGTCCTGGTGCTGAGATGATTACCACAACCATTTTCCTTTGTGCTAGGTATGACTCCAGCCAGCAGGCATTTTAAAAATCACATTTATAGATTTTTGTTAACCAAAGGATATGGGGAAAAGGTGTGTATGTGGAGTTAGGTCGCAGACCAGCCAAGAGCAGGCTCAAGGGGCTAAATGGCCTAACCCTGTTCTATGTTACTATGTTCTTAATAAAGATTTATGTCCATTTTTAAGTTCTGGCATATTCAAATTAGATTGTGAGGAGACTTGACATCAGCAAAATGGGTGCAACATCAGATGAAATTTCTGGTCTAACTTCTAGGTTGCTCCCACAGTAGAAACTCCAGACCAATAACTTTATTGGTCATTGGCATGTCTTACCAAAAAAGAAATAACAGTGAAACCTAAAAGGCATTATCATCAAGAGAAAAAAAATATTTTTTTATTTCTCAATGTGAATCAGATCAATCATTGTATTATTTCTATGTGAATTATGTTTTTACATTCGAATTACTACTTAGGTTCAGCTCAATGGCCACCCTGTGAACAGACCTCTGTTCTCCTATGAATCAGTGTGTCTTTCTCTGGTGTTACCTTAATAAATATTACCGGACTCAGAGATTAACAGAGTACCCTTAATGCGATATTCAGGTTTACTGGAAATACCACGTGCTATATGAGCATCTCGCCTTCAGTAAGTGAATGAATATATATCCTCTAGCAGACCATGGCTCAGGTCATAAACTGAAAGACACATTTATTGAACACTAAACAGGTAAATGAACAGTATTCAATACAAACATCATATTTACAGTATTTTCAAACTTTGCTATCCTCCTCTTGAGCATCACGATTTAAATTGCTCCACTATCAGTGGCTGTGACTTCAGCTGCCTGGCTCCAAAGCTCTGGAATTCCCTCCCTAAACCTCTCTACCTCTCTATCTCTCTTTCCTCCTTTTTGGCACAAAGCTTTTGGCCATCTGCCTGAATATCTCCTTATGTGGCTTGGTTCATATTTTGTTTGACAATGCTCCTGTGAAGTGCCTTAGGACATTTTATTAGTTAAAGGCACTATATAAACACAAGTTGTTGTTGTTGTTGAAATGTCAGAAGAACAAACATGCTGTCCTGCTGCTGTATAATCTGAGAAGTCACTTATAGCCCTGTTGGCTTTATATTGATTGCAGAGCTGATCCAAAACAGTCAAGTATAAGTCACAAACAGGAAGTTGGCATCTGAAAACAGAGCATCCACTAAATAGCTTTATTGGTCTTCCGATTATGGGCTTGAAGGAGCTTCTATGGGCTCACTGCATCAATCAGTCGAATGACATCAGAGCTGTCCATCAAAGGAAGTGCAAGGAAGAAAATCACTGACCCTGTTCAGCCACACAAATCTGACCCACATCTTCACACAGATATAACTGGCAATCAAAGTCCCTATCCTAAGCTTGATTCAATGATCTCTGCCAAATATTTTAGCATTCAGGTATAATGTGAATAACAAAGATAGGCTAAGTGCCTTTATTCAGAGGAGTTATTATTAAGCAAATTGCAGCTTGCAAAAAACAGGTAGCAATAATCAGGCACAACATATTAATGCCAGGCACAGGGCTATTTAGAGTCATGGAGTCATAGAGTTTTACAGCACAGAAACAGGCCCTTCTGCCCAACATGCCTGCGCCAACCATCAAGCACCCGTCCAAACTAATCCCATTTCCCTGCACTTGGCCCATAGCCTTGTATGCTATGGCGTTTCAAGTGCTCATCCAAATACTTCTTAAATGTCGTGAGTGTTCCTGCCTCTACCACCCCTTCAGGCAGTCTGTTCCAGATTCCAACCACCCTCTGAGTGAAAACATTTTTCCTCAACTACCCTCTAAACCTCCTGCCCTGACCTTAAATCTATGCCCCCTAGTTATTGACTTCTCTGCTAATGGAAAACGTTTCTTCCTATCTATCCTATCAATGTCCCGTAAGCCTTCCTAACCACCTTATCTACCTGTGCTGCTGCCTTCAGTGATCTATGGACAAGCACCCCAAGGTCTGTCCTCCCTAGGGTCCTACCATCCATCATTTATTCCATTGCCTTGTTAGACCTCCCAAAATGCATCACCTCACACACCTCAGGATTAAACTCCATTTGCCACTGCTCTGCCCATCTTACCAGCCCATCTATATCCTCCTGTGATCTAAGGCATTCCTCCTCACTATTTACGACACCACCAATTTTCGTGTCATCTGCGAACTTACCAATAGTACCTCCTATATTCACGTCTAAATCATTAATGTACACTACAAACAGCAAGGGTCCCAGCACGATCCCTGCGGTACCCCACTGGTCACAGACCTCCATTCGCAAAAACAACCCTCTATCATTACCCTCTGCCTCCTTCCAGTAAGCCAATTTTGAATCCAATTTACCAAATTGCCCTGGATCCCATGGGCTCTTACTTTCTTAACCAATCTCCCATGCAGGACCTTATCAAAAGCCTTACTGAAGTCCATGTAGACTACATCAACTGCTTTACCCTCATCTACACATCTATTCACCGCCTCAAAAAATTCAATCAAATTTGTTAGACACGATCTCCCCCTGACAAAGTCATGCTGACTATCCCTGATCAATCCCTGCCTCCCCAAGTGGAGATTAATCCTGTTTCTCAGAACTTTTTCCAACAACTTCCTTACCACTGACGTTAGACTCACAGGCCTATAATTACCTGGTTTATCACTGCTACCCTTCTTGAATAATGGTACCACATGCGCTGTCCTCCAGTCCTCTGGTAACTCTCCTGTGGCCAGAGAGGATCTGAAAATCTGTGTCAGAGCCCCCATTATCTCCTCCCTTGCCTCATATAGCAGCCTGGGATACATCTCATCTGGGCCTGGGGATTTATCCACCTTTAAGCCCACTAATACAGCTAATACTTCCTCCTTTTCAATGCTAATTTGATCAAGTATATCACAATCCCCCTTCCTGATCACTACACCTACATCGCCCCTCTCCATAGTGAACACAGATGAAAAGTAATCGTTCAAAACCTCGCCTATGTCCTTCGGCTCCCCACACAGATTGTCTCTTTGATCCCTAATGGGCCCACTTTTTCCCTGGTTATCCTTTTGTCCCTAACATACCTATAAAATGCCTTGGGATTTTCCTTTATCTTGTCTCCCTGTGATTTTTCATGCCCCCTCTTTGCTCTCCTAATGACTTTATTAAGTACTCCCCTACACTTTCTATACTCCTCTCAGGCCTCCGCTGTTCTTAGCGCTCTGAATCTGCCATACGCCTCCTTTTTTTTCCTAATCCAATCCTCTATATCCCTTGACATCCAGGATTCCCTTGACCTGTTGGTCCTACTCTTCACCTTTACAGGAACATGCTGGACCTGAACCCTCACAATTTCCTTTCTAAATGACTCCCACTGGTCTGATGTAGACTTTCCTACAGGAAGCTGCTCCTAGTTCACTTCGGCCAGATCCTGTTTTATCATATTCAAATCTGCCTTCCCCCAATTCAGTACTATTATTTCAGGTCCCTCTATGTCCTTTTCCATAACAACTTTAAATCTTACAGAGTTATGGTCACTATCCCCGAAATGCTCTCCACTTCTACCACTTGTCCGGCTTCATTCCCTAGGATTAAGTCCAGTACCGCTTCTCCTCTTGTAGGACTCTCTACGTGCTGGCTCAAAAAGCTCTCCTGATTGCACTTGAAGAATTCTGCCCCCTTTAAGCTTTTTGCACGAATATTATCCCCTCTAATATAGGGGAAGTTGAAATCCCCGACTATTATTACCCTATTATTTTTGTATCTCTCTGAGATTTGCTGACATATCTGCTCCTCTATCACTGCCTGACTGTTTGGACTCCCAGCCAAGTCATAGCCCCCTTTTTGTTTTTAAGTTCTACCCAAATGGCCTCATGAGAGGAACCTTCTAAGATGTCATCCCTCCTTACTGCAGTAATTGACTGTTTAATCAACAGTGCAATGCCACCTCCTCTTTTACCCGCTCTCTTATCACGTCTGAAGATTCTATACCCTGGGAAATTAAGCTGCCAGTCCTGCCCTTCCCTCAACCATGTCTCAGTGATAGCAATAATATCATATTCCCATGTGTTAATCAATGCCCTCAATTCATCAGCCTTACCAGTAAGACTCCTTGCATTAAAATAGATACAATCCAGCCTTGCATTATTTGCTTGAGCTTTAACAGGTCAACATTTACTCTGCCCTCCAGACTGACTTAGCTTCTCATTTATATATTTTTTTATTCATTCAGGGATGTGGGCGTCGCTGGCTAGGCCAGTATTTATTCCCTAATTGCCCTTGAGAAGGTGGTGGTGAGCTGCCTTCTTGAACCACTGCATTCCATTTGGGGTAGGTATACCCACAGTGTTGTTAGGAAGGGAGTTACAGGATTTTGACCCAGCGACAGTGAAGGAACGGCGATATAGTTCCAAGTCAGGATGGTGTGTGACTTGGAGGGGAACTTGCAGGTGGTGGTGTTCCCATGCATTTGCTGCCCTTGTCCTTCTAGTTGGTAGAGGTCGCGGGTTTGGAAGGTGCTGTCTAAGGAGCCTTGGTGCATTGCTGCAGTGCATCTTGCAGATGGTACACACTGTTGCCACTGTGCGTCGGTGGTGGAGGGATGAATGTTTGTAGATGGGGTGCCAATCAAGCGGGCTGCTTTGTCCTGGATGGTGTCGAGCTTCTTGAGTGTTGTTGGAGCTGCACCCATTCAGGCAAGTGGAGAGTATTCAATCACACTCCTGACTTGTGCCTTGTAGATGGTGGACAGGCTTTGGGGAGTCAGGAGGTGAGTTACCCGCCTCAGGATTCCTAGCCTCTGACCTGCTCTTGTAGCCACGGTATTTATATGGCTACTCCAGTTCAGTTTCTGGTCAATGGCAGCCCCGAGGATGTTGATAGTGGGGGATTCAGCAATGGTAATGCCGTTGAATGTCAAGGGGAGATGGTTAGATTCTCTCTTGTTGGAGATGGTCATTGCCTGGCATTTGTGTGGCGCGAATGTTACTTGACACTTATCAGCCCAAGCCTGGATATTGTCCAGGTCTTGCTGCATTTCTATACGGAATGCTTCAGTATCTGAGGAGTCGCGAATGGTGCTGAACATTGTGCAATCATCAGCGAACATCCCCACTTCTGACCTTATGATTGAAGGTAGGTCATTGATGAAGCAGCTGAAGATGGTTGGGCCTAGGCCACTACCCTGAGAAACTCCTGCAGTGATGTCCTGAAGCTCAGCTGATTGACCTCCAACAACCACAACCATCTTCCTTTGCGCTAGGCATGACTCCAGCCAGTGGAGGGTTTTCCCCCTGATTCCCACTGACCTCAGTTTTGCTAGGGCTCCTTGATGCCATACTCGGTCAAATGCTGCCTTGATGTCAACGGCAGTCACTCTAACCTCACCTCTTGAGTTCAGCTCTTTTGTCCATGTTTGAACCAAGGCTGTAATGAGGTCAGGAGCTGAGTGGCCCTTGCGGAACCCAAACTGAGCTTCACTGAGCAGGTTATTGCTAAGCAAGTGCCGCTTGATGGCACTGTTGATGACACCTTCCATCACTTTACTGATGATTGAGAGCAGGCTGATGGGGCGGTAATTGGCCGGGCTGGACTTGTCCTGCTTCTTGTGCACAGGACATACCTGGGCAATTTTCCACATTGCAGGGCAGATGCCAGTGTTGTCGCTATACTGGAGCAGCATGGCTAGGGGCGCGGCAAATTCTGGAGCACAGGTCTTCAGTACTATTGCTGGAATATTGTCAGGGCCCATAGCTTTTGCAGTATCTGGTGCCTTCAGTCGTTTCTTGATATCACGCGGAGTGAATCGAATTGGCTGAAGTCTGGCATCTGCGATGCTGGGGACTTCAGGAGGAGGCCGAGATGGATCATCAACTCGGCACTTCTGGCTGAAGATTGTTGCAAATGCTTCAGCCTTATCTTTCGCACTGATGTGCTGGGCTCCCCCATCATTGAGGATGGGATATTTATGGAGCCACCCCCTCCAGTTAGTTGTTTAATTGTCCACCACCATTCATGGCTGGATGTGGCAGGACTGCAGAGCTTAGATCTGATCCGTTGGTTATGGGATCGCTTAGCTCTGTCGCATGCTGCTTACGCAGTTTGGCACGCAGATAGTCCTTTGTTGTAGCGTCACCAGGTTGACACCTCATTTTGAGGTATGCCTGGTGCTGCTCTTGGCATGCCCTCCTGCACTCTTCATTGAACCAGGGTTGGTTTCCTGGCTTGATGGTAATAGTAGAGTGGGGGATATGCCAGGCCATGAGGTTACAGATTGTGTTTGCGTACAATTCTGCTGCTGCTGATGGCCCACAGCGCCTCATGGATGCCCAGTTTTGCATTGCTAGATCTGTTCGAAATCTATCCCATTTAGCACGGTGCTAGTGCCACACAACATGATGGCTGGTATCCTCAATGTGAAGGCGGGACTTTGTCTCCACAAGGACTGTGCGGTGGTCACGCCTACCAATACAATCATGGACAGAAGCATCTGCAGCAGGCCGATTGGTGAGGGCGAGGTCAAGTATGTTTTTCCCTCGTGTTGGTTCCCTCACCACCTGCCGCAGACCCAGTCTAGCAGCTATGTCCTTTAGGACTCGGCCAGCTCGGTCAGTAGTGGTGCTACCGAGCCATTCTTGGTGATGGACATTGAAGTCACCCACCCAAAGTACATTTTGTGCCCTTACCACCCTCAATGCTTCCTCCAAGTGGTGTTCAACATGGAGGAGTACTGAGTCATCAGCTGAGGGAGGGCGGTAGGTGGTAATCAGTAGGAGGTTACGTTGCCCATGTTTGACCTGATGCCATGAGACTTCATGGGATCCGGATCCGATGCTGAGGACTCCCAGGGCAACTCCCTCCCTACTGTATACCACTGTGCCACCACCTCTGGTGGGTCTATCCTGCCGGCGGGACAGGACATACCCGGGGATGGTGATGGCAGTTTCTGGGACATTGTCTGTAAGGTATGATTCCTTGAGTATGACTATGTCAGGCTGTTGCTTGACTAGTCTGTGGGACTGCTCTCCCAACTTTGCCACAAGCCCCCAGATGTTAGTAAGGAGGACTTTGCAGGGTCGACAGGGCTGGGTTTGCCGTTGTCGTTTCCGGTGCCTTGGTCGATGCCGCGTGGTCCGTCCGGTTTCATTCCTTTTTATTGACTTCGTAGCAGTTAGGTACAACTGAGTGGCTTGCTAGGCCATTTCAGAGGGCATGTAAGAGTTAACCACATTGCTGTGGGTCTGGAGTCACATGTAGGCCAGAGCAGGTAAGGACAGCAAATTTCCTTCCCTAAAGGACATTAGTGAACCAGATGGGTTTTTACAACAATCGACAATGGTTTCATGGTCACTATTAGACTAGCTTTCAATTCCAGATTTATTAATTAAATTCAAATTCCACCTTCTGCTGTGGTGGGATTCGAACCCATGTCACCAGAGAAATACCCTGGCTCTGGGTTACTAGTCCAGTGATAATACCACTACGCCACTGCCTACCCTTTGTTGATTGTACATCATCATTTGATTGTACATCATCCCCTACTGTGCTTCCACTCTGTACCCCAAACCCCTGCCAAATTAATTTATATCCGCCCCCCCCCTCAAACAGCACTAGCCAAACCTCCCAGAAAGGATGCTGGTCCCGTTCCGATTCAGGTTCAACCCGTCCATCTTATACAGATCCCACCTTTGCCAGAAACAGGCCCAGTGATCCAAGAATCTAAAGCCCTCCCTCCTGCACCATCTCCCCAACCATGCATTCATCTGCTCTAACCTCCTATTCATATACTCACTTGCCCGTGGCACCGGAGAAAACCCAGAGATTACAACCCTCGAGGTCCTACTTTGTAATCTGCTACGTAGCTCCCTAAATTCTTTTTGCAGGACCTCATCCCCTTTCTACCTATGTCATTGGTACCAATGTGAACCACGACTTCCGGCTGTGCACCCTCACCCTCCAGAATACTTTGTAGCTGCTCGGTGATATCCAAGACCTTTGCACCAGGGAGGCAACATACCATCCTGGAATCATGTCTGCGACCACATAAATGCCTATCTCTTCCTCTCATCATAGAATACCCTACCACTATTGCCCTCTTGTCTCTTTTTCTCCATCCCAGCACAGCTGAGTCACCCATGATATTCTGGATCATGACTCTTGGTTCATTCTCCAGAGGAACCTTCTCTCTCATTGGTACTCAGAACTGAATACCGGTTAGAAAGTGGGATGTCCTCTAGCGACTCCTGCACTACCTGCCCTGACTTCTTTGTCCATCTGGCAGCCACCCAGTCACCCCCCGACTGTGCTCGCCTAAGCCCTGGCTTGACTACCTCCTGAAACAAGCCATCCACGTAGTCCTCCACCTCGTGGATGTGCCACAGTGACTCCAGCTGCCACTCGAGCTCTGAAACCCGAAGCTCAAGCTTCTGCAACAGGAAACACTTTCTGCAGACATGTTCGCCAAGGTCACATGGCATGTTCGTGACTTCCCACAATGTACAGGAGGTACATTCTGCTTGGCCAAGCTGCCCTGCCATTACTTACAACTATTTACAATCAACTTTTATCCCTGTACCTTTGAGGCTGAAAAAGACCAAAGAGCACCTTCCACCGCCCCTAGCAAATTTCTATGGATCTCAGGAAAATAAGCCATTTATGTTATACATCAGTGTGTTATATGATACTAAAATAGTGAATATTGGTTAGTCAATCACCTTTTCATGCAGATGTGCATTTAATTAGCCAGAAATGAACCTGCATTCTGAGACCATAATTCAATCAAAGGAGCATAAATATATTAGTATTTAAAATACTGACTTGCTTAAAGCATCAAATGTAAATGTAAAGCAGCATGTCTTTAACTCAGCAAGACAACAGATGATACTAGATTTAATTGTAATCTGAGACAAGTGAATGTCCTGGGAATAGTGACTATAATACTAATTGAATTCACTCTCAGGCTTGAAGGGGAGAATGATCCCAAAAGCAAGATTTGAGATGTAAATAGAAGTAAATTTGAAGGGATAAGGAGAAATTCAGTCAAATAGGACTTGAGAGAGCAAAAATGGACCTTTAGCAGCGCAGGGCTTATCCCCTCTTTACAGGTTAGTTGCCAGTTTGCCCTATTATGCTGCTGGTTCACTACCGGATGCTTTTTGGCTTATTATCTGCAGTCAATTCTGACTTTTTCTAACAAGTTTTTCCTAGTGTTGGACTGTTTTTTGCTGTATTCCAAATGGTTTTATTGCAATCATGGGTGGTGTGATAGCTCTGTCTTTGGGGCTGGAGGACAATGGGGAACAGCTGAGAAGACAGAAAGGAATTGGAAGAAGATGGAGGAGGAACACACTGCACAGATGGCCATGCACACAATGGATGCACTTTTCATATATCAATTTCACTGAGCAGGAACATGTCGGGTGCTTCGTTTCACATAAGAGCCTAGCACCGAGCTAAGGCACCTACTGCAGCCACAAATGGGACCTCAAATCAGGACAGTCCTGGCTGTGGCTGTCAAAATCACCCGAGCTTATAATTTTTATGTAATGGGACCCTTCCAGGCTGCAGCAAGTGGCATTTCATGTAAGTTGATGCAAATACAAGCTTTCACATAAATTACTTAACTGTGTATCAATTTCTGTATAATTATATCCTTCATATAACTTCACTTGATGGAGAGATAAATACTTAATTTGAATTTTCATTGCAGAGAAAAGACTAGAACACTGACAGCCAAAGAAAAAGCTGTTTTTCTACTTAGCAAATCTTTCTTGTCTTTGTTCCTCTCTTGATCTTGGATCAATAAATTTTCAGTTCAACCACTCTTGTAGTGGGTCTTGTCAGAAGCACATGATATTTTGAAAGAGAGAATCTTCCCTAGTAATATAGGAAAATAACAGTGAACTCAGCTTACTGAACATCTGAGAAACTACCTTTCAAAGTAGTTCATAAATGATTTTGAGTCACAATAAAAGACTGAAGAAACAGGAAATAAGCATTGAAGATGGTTTTTGGTTAAGAACCTGCAGAAAAATAATTACCAAAAAAAACTTATACAGTGCAGCAAATTTCATGGTTGTGCCTAATTAAATTGAATGGTACTGTATTTAAATTGCAATATGAATACAAAGTCATAGATACACTGGTTTTATCTCTGATCAGGGAGGGTTGAGCTCTGAGCTGTAGGCTCATTTGTCTCTGACTGTCAGTGACATTTCTAATTATAGAAAATAGTTGATAGGATCATCAGTTCTTACCAGTCATTAGAAACACAGTTTTTGGTACGTGGACGATAATTGCGATTCAAAGTCTCGGGCAGCAATTGAGCGACGAATTGTAATTCAGAGACCTGAGACAGAGGGAAGCATCAGACAGGGATGCATAGAAAGAAAGAAATCAGAGCATTGAAAGCACAGGCAAAGGGCTGGGAATGGGGCAGAGGTTTCAAAGAGGAATGGTTTAATATATTCATATATAATTTAAAATGACAATGTCACTCTTTGACTAGTTTTTAGAGTAGGCTCAGAAACAGTATGCTCTGCAAATTCTACCAAAGTTGAGAACCACTATATTAACCCTTTGGTTCTGGAAATGTCTTGCTTCAGCCATGAGATACCTGGTTTGGTGTAAAATTTGCAACTTAATTTTGCAATTGTGTGAACCTTTTTTTAATGCACGTAGAGAAAGAAATTGGATCGTCTCATTTTTTGGGCGTGGCAGGGTCGCAATTCTCGACTTGCCCGCACCTATTCAGAAAGACGTGGGCAGCGTGTGATTTTGGTGCACCCACCTGATCTGAATGATTGTAGCATTAGACTGAACGGGGCCCACGCTGCTCTCCTCTCCAAAACGCTGCTAGCAGCCTGTTCGCTCTGTCTAAGGGCCAGGCAGCATTGTTTGAAAATCATGTGATCTAGCTGGCCTTCCTTTCTAAAAGCCAGACTCGCTATTAAAAAGAAGCTGCAGTGCTGAAGTGAAGGCTGCTGTTCAATCAACTGTGATGATTGCAGGAAGCAGAATGGCAATTAAACAGGAAGGTGCTCCCAGGTTTAGTGATGCTATCCTGGAAACTCTGGTGACCAAGGCGGAGTCCAGGAGGGAAGCTGTGTTTCCCTGGGTAGGCAGAAAGCCATCATGCACCACCCTGAAGGGGGAGTGAGAGCACATTGCCAGAGATGTCAATGCCCGGAGTCTGGCATAAAGGATGTGGCAGGAAAAAGCAATCAAGGTGGTCAAGGTGAGTGAATGCAACCTCACATTGCATCTCATGCCATTGCAGCACCAATCGCTCACTCTGCTCAATGCACCACACCCCTATCACTCACCAAGCAGCACTCCCTGGTACTCAGGACTCACGCCTAACATTCACATACTGCACTCACTCACACACACCTACCACTGCTGCCAGCTTCACAGTTATCTCTCACTGTCTCCACAGACCTTCAGTTATGCAGCTATTACAGGCACATCATCAAAGAATAGTGCCACACAAATCACTGACACTCTGCCCTCTCTCTTGCAGTAGAAGGTCACACGCAGACCACGCAAACCCAAGAAACAAGAGAGAGGTCTGTATGACTCTATCCCCTGAGCTCCCTTGAGGAGGTGGTGGTCCGGATCATGGCTCGAGAGGTGACACAGTCTGTGGCATCTGCCACCGCAAAGGCTGTCCAAGAGAAAGGAAAGTGACTGCCTTATGGCATTTCTGAACTCCCTCCTCATCCTGAGATGTCGCATCAAATGGAAGCTGCAGATGGTGTAACCATGGAACTTCTGCTTCCCTCCTCACCGACCCTTCCCTCATCCCAACCTTTTCCTTTTCCTTGAAATACCTAAGTCCTGTCTTTCTAGACATCGTCAACAGAGCCAGAAGGAAGAGCAACAGCAACCCCACAACAGTGATGAGGAGGCACTGTCACATGAACTTACAATCCCAGCCACCAGCTCAGATGCTAATGCTCTGCAAACAGTAGAGGCTAGTGTCGAGTCGGGATAAACATGTAGTGAGTCACCAGGAATGAGTAGGCTGCAGCCAGGCTGGGTGGAAAGGCCAGCTCCCCTAAGGCTGAGGTCGCAGATGAATTTTTTTGCAGGGGGCTCGGATGAAGACATTGATGGAGTGACTGAAAGGGAGTTCATACCTCACTGATAAGTCAATGTCAACAGGAGCGAAGAGGAACATTGGCACAAAAAAACCCAATTCTGTTCTGTACTTTCAATTTAACATTTAACATTTTGAATTAAAAAATACAAGCTTCGTGGTTGACTTAATGGACTGAATTTTATTTAGAGGCCGCAGGTCCAAATGGCGGGACCTGAAGCAAGTATGGCATCCGTTGGACCATTCAAGGGCAGGCCGAACATGAGTAAGCGGACGTCGGCCAATTAAGGTTCAGCGGCCGCGGGAGCCATGCAGTGAGAGGATGGAGATGGCAGTGGAGGCAGTAAAGGAGGTGTCACGTGAAGCCGCAGAAGCGCCGGGAGCCTTTTTTAAAGGGCTGACAGCTCTGGATGACTGCTGCTTGGATTAATACAGTCCCTGCCCGCCTGCTGATTGGATTAATACAGACCCTGCCTGCCTGCTGATTGCATTAATACAGACACTGCCTGCCTGCTGATTGGATTAATACAGTCCCTGCCCGCCTGCTGATTGGATTAATACAGACCCTGCCTGCCTGCTGATTGGATTAATACAGTCCCTGCCCGCCGACTGATTGGATTAATACAGTCCCTGCCTGGCTGCTGCTTGGATTAATACAGAACCTACCTGCTGCTGCTTGAATTAATACAGTCCCTGCCTGCCTGCTGATTGGATTAATCCAGAACCGACCTGCTACTGCTTGGATTAATACAGACCATGCCCACCTTCTGATTGGATAAATAGAGTCCCTGCCCGCCTGCTGCTTGGATTAATAGAGTCCCTGCCTGCCTGCTGCTTGGATTAATACAGACCCTACCTGCTGCTGCTTGGATTAATACAGACCATGCCCACCTTCTGATTGGATAAATACAGTGCCTGCCCGCCTGCTGCTTGGATTAATAGAGTCCCTGCCTGCCTGCTGATTGGATTAATAGAGTCCCTGCCCGCCTGCTGATTGGATTAATACAGTCCCTGCCCGCCTGCTGATTGGATTAATACAGTCCCTACCCACCTGCTGATTGGATTAATACAGACCATGCCCACCAGCTGATGGGATTCATAGAGTCCCTGCCCGCCTGCTGATTGGATTAATAGAGTCCCTGCCCACCTGCTGATTTGATTAATAGAGTCCCTGCCCGCCTGCTGATTGGATTAATAGAGTCCCTGCCCGCCTGCTGATTGGATTAATACAGTCCCTGCCCACCTGCTGATTGGATTAATAGAGTCCCTGCCCGCCTGCTGATTGGATTAATAGAGTCCCTGCCCGCCTGCTGATTGGATTAATAGAGTCCCTGCCCGCCTGCTGATTGGATTAATACAGTCCCTGCCCACCTGCTGATTGGATTAATACAGTCCCTCCCGCCTGCTCCTTGGATTAATACAGTCCATGCCCACCTGCTCCTTGGATTAATAGAGTTCCTGCCTGCCTGCTGATTGGATTAATACAGTCCCTGCCCGCCTGCTGATTGGATTAATACAGTCCCTGCCCACCTGCTGATTGGATTAATACAGTCCCTGCCCACCTGCTGATTGGATTAATGCAGTCCCTGCCCACCTGCTGCTTGGATTAATACAGTCCCTGCCCACCTGCTGATTGGATTAATAGAGTCCCTGCCCACCTGCTGATTGGATTAATACAGCCCCTGCCCACCTGCTGATTGGATTAATAGAGTCCCTGCCCGCCTGCTGATTGGATTAATACAGGCCCTGCCCACCTGCTGATTGGATTAATAGAGTCCCTGCCCGCCTGCTGCTTGGATTAATACAGTCCCTGCCCACCTGCTGATTGGATTAATACAGCCCCTGCCCACCTGCTGATTGGATTAATAGAGTCCCTGCCCACCTGCTGATTGGATTAATACAGCCCCTGCCCACCTGCTGATTGGATTAATAGAGTCCCTGCCCGCCTGCTGCTTGGATTAATACAGTCCCTGCCCACCTGCTGCTTGGATTAATACAGCCCCTGCCCACCTGCTGATTGGATTAATACAGTCCCTGCCCACCTGCTGATTGGATTAATACAGTCCCTGCCCACCTGCTGATTGGATTAATAGAGTCCCTGCCCCCCTGCTCCTTGGATGAATACAGTCCCTGCCCACCTGCTGATTGGATTAATAGAGTCCCTGCCCCCCTGCTCCTTGGATTAATACAGTCCCTGCCCACCTGCTGATTGGATTAATACAGCCCCTGCCCACCTGCTGATTGGATTAATAGAGTCCCTGCCCCCCTGCTCCTTGGATTAATACAGTCCCTGCCCACCTGCTGATTGGATTAATAGAGTCCCTGCCCGCCTGCTCCTTGGATTAATACAGTCCCTGCCCACCTGCTGATTGGATTAATAGAGTCCCTGCCCGCCTGCTCCTTGGATTAATACAGTCCCTGCCCACCTGCTGATTGGATTAATAGAGTCCCTGCCCGCCTGCTCCTTGGATTAATACAGTCCCTGCCCGCCTGCTGATTGGATTAATACAGTCCCTGCCCACCTGCTGATTGGATTAATAGAGTCCCTGCCCGCCTGCTCCTTGGATTAATACAGTCCCTGCCCACCTGCTGATTGGATTAATAGAGTCCCTGCCCGCCTGCTCCTTGGATTAATACAGTCCCTGCCCGCCTGCTGATTGGATTAATAGAGTCCCTGCCCACCTGTTGATTGGATTAATAGAGTCCCTGCTCACCTGCTGATTGGATTAATACAGTCCCTGCCCACCTGTTGATTGGATTAATACAGTCCCTGCCCACCTGTTGATTGGATTAATACAGTCCCTGCCCACCTGTTGATTGGATTAATACAGTCCCTGCCCGCCTGCTGATTGGATTAATAGAGTCCCTGCCCACCTGTTGATTGGATTAATAGAGTCCCTGCTCACCTGCTGATTGGATTAATACAGTCCCTGCCCACCTGTTGATTGGATTAATACAGTCCCTGCCCACCTGTTGATTGGATTAATACAGTCCCTGCCCGCCTGCTGATTGGAATAATACAGTCCCTGCCCACCTGCTGATTGGATTAATACAGTCCCTGCCCACCTGTTGATTGGATTAATACAGTCCCTGCCCACCTGCTGATTGGATTAATAGAGTCCCTGCCCACCTGCTGATTGGATTAATACAGTCACTGCCCACCTGTTGATTGGATTAATACAGTCCCTGCCCACCTGTTGATTGGATTAATACAGTCCCTGCCCACCTGTTGATTGGATTAATAGAGTCCCTGCCCACCTGCTAATTGGATTAATACAGTCCCTGCCCACCTGCTAATTGGATTAATACAGTCCCTGCCCACTGTTGATTGGATTAATAGTGTCCCTGCCCACCTGTTGATTGGATTAATACAGTCCCTGCCCACCTGTTGATTGGATTAATACAGTCCCTGCCCACCTGCTAATTGGATTATTAGAGTCCCTGCCCACCTGCTGATTGGATTAACAGAGTCCCTGCCCATCTGTTGATTGGATTAATACAGTCCCTGCCCACCTGCTAATTGGATTAATAGAGTCCCTGCCCACTTGCTGATTGGATTAATACAGTCCCTGCCCACCTGTTGATTGGATTAATAGAGTCCCTGCCCATCTGTTGATTGGATTAATAGAGTCCCTGCCCACCTGCTGATTGGATTAATACAGTCCCTGCCCACCTGTTGATTGGATTAATAGAGTCCCTGCCCAACTGTTGATTGGATTAATACAGTCCCTGCCCACCTGTTGATTGGATTAATACAGTCCCTACCTGCTGCTGCTTGGATTAATCCAGACTCTACCTGCTGCTGATTGGATTAATAGAGTCCATGCCCGCCAGCTGATTGGATTAATAGAGTCACTGCCCGCCTGCTGATTGGATTAATACAGTCCCTGCCCACCTGCTGATGCTTGGATTAATACAGTCCCTGCCCACCTAATGATTGGTTTAATACAGTCCCTGCCCACCTGCTGATTGGATTAATACAGTCCCTGCCCACCTGCTGATTAGATTAATAGAGTCCCTGCCCACCTGCTGATTGGATTAATAGAGACCCTGCCCACCTGCTGCTTGGATTAATACAGTCCATGCCCACCTGCTGCATGGATTAATAGAGTCCCTGCCCACCTGCTAATTGGATTAATAGAGACCCTGCCCACCTGCTGCTTGGATTAATACAGTCCATGCCCACCTGCTGCATGGATTAATAGAGTCCCTGCCTGCCTGCTGATTGGATTAATAGAGTCCCTGCCTGCCTGCTGATTGGATTAATACAGTCCCTGCCCGCCTGCTAATTGGATTAATAATGTCCCTGCCCACCTGCTGCTTGGATTAATACAGTCCCTGCCCGCCTGCTAATTGGATTAATAATGTCCCTGCCCACCTGCTGCTTGGATTAATACAGTCCCTGCCCACCTGCTGCATGGATTAATAGAGTCCCTGCCTGCCTGCTGATTGGATTAATACAGTCGCTGCCCGCCTGCTAATTGGATTAATACAGTCCCTGCCCGCCTGCTGATTGGATTAATACAGTCCCTGCCCACCTGCTGATTGGATTAATACAGTCCCTGCCCACCTTCTGCTTGGATTAATAGAGTCTCTGCCCGCCTGCTGCTTGGATTAATACAGTCCATGCCCACCTGCTGCATGGATTAATAGAGTCCCTGCCTGCCTGCTGATTGGATTAATACAGTCCCTGCCCGCCTGCTAATTGGATTAATACAGTCCCTGCCCACCTGCTGATTGGATTAATACAGTCCCTGCCCGCCTGCTGCTTGGATTAATAGAGTCCCTGCCCGCCTGCTGAATGGTTTAATACAGTCCCTGCCCACCTGCTGATTGGATTAATACAGTCCCTGCCCACCTGCTGATTGGATTAATACAGTCCCTGCCCACCTTCTGCTTGGATTAATAGAGTCCCTGCCCGCCTGCTGCTTGGATTAATAGAGTCCCTGCCCACCTGCTGATTGGATTAATAGAGTCCCTGCCCGCCTGCTGATTGGATTAATAGAGTCCCTGCCCGCCTGCTGATTAGATTAATAAAGTCCCTGCCCACCTTCTGCTTGGATTAATCGAGTCCCTGCTCACCTGCTAATTGGATTAATACAGTCCCTGCCCGCCTGCTGATTGGATTAATACAGTCCCTGCCCGCCTGCTAATTGGATTAATAGTGTCCCTGCCCACCTGCTGCTTGGATTAATACAGTCCATGCCCACCTGCTGCATGGATTAATAGAGTCCCTGCCTGCCTGCTGATTGGATTAATACAGTCCCTGCCCGCCTGCTGATTGGATTAATAGAGTCCCTGCCCACCTGCTGATTGGATTAATACTGTCCCTGTCTGCCTGCTGATTGGATTAATAGAGTCCCTGCCCGCCTGCTGATTGGATTAATACAGTCCCTGCCCGCCTGCTGATTGGATTAATAGAGTCCCTGCCCGCCTGCTGAATGGTTTAATACAGTCCCTGCCCACCTGCTGATTGGATTAATACAGTCCCTGCCCACCTGCTGATTGGATTAATACAGTCCCTGCCCACCTGTTGATTGTATTAATACAGTCCCTGACCACCTGCTGATTGGATTAATACAGTCCCTGCCTGCCTGCTTTTTGGATTAATACAGACCATGCCCGCCTGCTGCTTGGATTAATACAGTCCCTGCCCACCTGCTGATTGGATTAATAGAGTCCCTGCCCACCTGTTGATTGGATTAATAGTGTCCCTGCCCACCTGCTGCTTGGATTAATACAGTCCCTGCCCACCTGTTGATTGGATTAATAGTGTCCCTGCCCACCTGCTGCTTGGATTAATAGAGTCCCTGCCCACCTGTTGATTGGATTAATAGTGTCCCTGCCCACCTGATGATTGGATTAATAGAGTCCCTGCCCGCTTGCTGATTGGATTAATACAGTCTCTGCCCACCTGCTGCTTGGATTAATCCAGACTCTACCTGCTGCTGATTGGATAAATAGAGTCCATGCCCGCCTGCTGATTGGATTAATAGAGTCACTGCCTACCTGCTGATTGGATTAATAGAGTCCCTGCCCGCCTGCTGATTGGATTAATACAGTCCCTGCCCACCTGCTGATTGGATTAATACAGTCCCTGCCCACCTGCTGATTGGATTAATAGAGTCCCTGCCCGCCTGCTGATTGGATTAATACAGTCCCTGCCCACCTGCTGATTGGATTAATAGAGTCCCTGCCCACCTGCTGATTGGATTAATAGAGACCCAGCCCACCTGCTGATTAGATTAATACAGTCTCTGCCCACCTTCTGATTGGATTAATACAGTCCCGGCCCACCTGCTGCTTGGATTAATACAGTCCCTGGCCACCTGCTGAGTGGATTAATACTGTCCCTGCCTGCCTGCTGCTTGGATTAATACAGTCCCTGCCCTCCTGCTGATTGTATTAATAGAGTCCCTGCCCTCCTGCTGATTGGATTAATAGAGTCCCTGCCCTCCTGCTGATTGGATTAATACAGTCCCTGGCCACCTGCTGATTGGATTAATACTGTCCCTGCCCACCTGTTGATTGGATTAATACAGTCCATGCCCACCTGCTGATTGGATTAATAGAGTCCATGCCCACCTGCTGATTGGATTAATAGAGTCCCTGCCCACCTGCTGATTGGATTAATACAGTCCCTGCCCACCTGCTGATTGGATTATTAGAGTCCCTGCCCACCTGCTGATTGGATTAATACTGTCCCTGCCTGCCTGCTGCTTGGATTAATACAGTCCTTGCCCACCTGCTGATTGGATTAATAGAGTCCCTGCCCACCTGCTGATTGGATTAATACTGTCCCTGCCTGCCTGCTGCTTGGATTAATACAGTCCATGCCCACCTGCTGATTGGATTAATACAGTCCCTGCCCACCTGCTGATTGGATTAATAGAGTCCCTGCCCACCTGCTGATTGGATTAATACAGTCCCTGCCCACCTGCTGCTTGGATTAATACAGTCCTTGCCCACCTGTTGATTGGATTAATACAGTCCCTGCCTGCCAGCTGATTGGATTAATAGAGTCCCTGCCCACCTGCTGATTGGATTAATACAGTCCCTGCCCGCCTGCTGCTTGGATTAATACAGTCCTTGCCCACCTGCTGATTGGATTAATAGAGTCCTTGCCCGCCTGCTGATTGGATTAATACTGTCCCTGCCTGCCTGCTGCTTGGATTAATACAGTCCATGCCTGCCTGCTGCTTGGATTAATACAGACCATGCCCACCTGCTGATTGGATTAATACAGTCCCTGCCCACCTGCTGATTGGATTAATAGAGTCCCTGCCCACCTGCTGATTGGATTAATACAGTCCCTGCCCACCTGCTGCTTGGATTAATACAGTCCTTGCCCACCTGCTGATTGGATTAATACAGTCCCTGCCTGCCTGCTGATTGGATTAATAGAGTCCCTGCCCACCTGCTGATTTGATTAATAGAGTCCCTGCCCGCCTGCTGCTTGGATTAATACAGACCATGCCCGCCTGCTCTTTGGATTAATACAGTCCCTGCCCGCCTGCTGATTGGAATAATAAAGTCCCTGCCTGCCTGCTCTTTGGATTAATACAGACCATGCCCGCCTGCTCCTTGGATTAATACATTCCCTGCCCGCCTGCTGATCGGATTAATACAGTCCCTGTCCGCCTGCCGATTGGAATAATAAAGTCCCTGCCCGCCTGCTGCTTGGATTAATACAGACCCTACCTGCTGCTGCTTGGATTAATACAGAGCATGCCCACCTTCTGATTGGATTAATAGAGTCACTGCCCATCTGCTGATTGGATTAATAGAGTTCCTGCCCGCCCGCTGATTGGATTAATACAGTCCCTGCCCGCCTGCTGATTGGATTAATACAGTCCCTGCCCACCTGCTGATTGGAATAATCCAGACCCTGCCCGCCTGCTGCTTGGATTAATAGAGTCCCTGCCCGCCTGCTCCTTGGATTAATAGAGTCCCTGCCCACCTGCTGATTTGATTAATAGAGTCCCTGCCCGCCTGCTGCTTGGATTAATACAGACCATGCCCGCCTGCTCTTTGGATTAATACAGTCCCTGCCCGCCTGCTGATTGGAATAATAAAGTCCCTGCCTGCCTGCTCTTTGGATTAATACAGACCATGCCCGCCTGCTCCTTGGATTAATACATTCCCTGCCCGCCTGCTGATCGGATTAATACAGTCCCTGTCCGCCTGCCGATTGGAATAATAAAGTCCCTGCCCGCCTGCTGCTTGGATTAATACAGACCCTACCTGCTGCTGCTTGGATTAATACAGAGCATGCCCACCTTCTGATTGGATTAATAGAGTCCCTGCCCACCTGCTGATTGGATTAATAGAGTCCCTGCCCGCCTGCTGATTGGATTAATACAGTCCCTGCCCGCCTGCTGATTGGATTAATACAGTCCCTGCCCACCTGCTGATTGGAATAATCCAGACCCTGCCCGCCTGCTGCTTGGATTAATAGAGTCCCTGCCCGCCTGCTCCTTGGATTAATAGAGTCCCTTCCCACCTGCTGATTGGATTAATAGAGTCCCTGCCCACCTGCTCCTTGGATTAATACAGTCCCTGCCCACCTGCTGAGTGGATTAATAGAGTCCCTTCCCGCCTGCTCCTTGGATTAATACAGTCCCTGCCCACCTGCTGATTGGATTAATAGAGTCCCTGCCCGCCTGCTGATTGGATTAATACAGTCCCTGCCCGCCTGCTGATTGGATTAATACAGTCCCTGCCCACCTGCTGATTGGAATAATCCAGACCCTGCCCGCCTGCTGCTTGGATTAATAGAGTCCCTGCCCGCCTGCTCCTTGGATTAATAGAGTCCAGCCTGCCTGCTGATTGGATTAATACAGTCCCTGCCTGCCTGTTGATTGGATTAATACAGTCCCTGCCCACCTGCTGATTGGATTAATACAGTCCCTGCCCACCTGCTGATTGGTTTAATAGAGTCCCTGCCCACCTGCTGATTGGATGAATACAGTCCCTGCCCACCTGCTGATTGGATTAATACAGTCCCTGCCCACCTGCTGATTGGTTTAATAGAGTCCCTGCCCACCTGCTGATTGGTTTAATACAGTCCCTGCCCAGCTGCTGATTGGATTAATACAGTCCCTGACCACCTGCTGATTGGATTAATACAGTCCCTGCCCACCTGCTGATTGGTTTAATAGAGTCCCTGCCCACCTGTTGATTGGATTAATACAGTCCCTGCCCACCTGCTGATTGGTTTAATAGAGTCCCTGCCCACCTGTTGATTGGATTAATACAGTCCCTGCCCACCTGTTGATTGGATTAATACAGTCCCTGCCCAGCTGCTGATTGGATTAATACAGTCCCTGCCCACCTGCTGATTGGATTAATAGAGTCCCTGCCCACCTGCTGATTGGACGAATACAGTCCCTGCCCGCCTGTTCCTTGGATTAATACAGTCCCTGCCCACCTGCTGATTGGATTAATACAGTCCATGCCCACCTGCTGCTTGGATTAATACAGACCATGCCCGCCTGCTCCTTGGATTAATACAGTCCATGCCCACCTGTTGATTGGATTAATACAGTCCCTGCCCACCTGCTGCTTGGATAAATACAGACCATGCCCGCCTGCTCCTTGGATTAATAGAGTCCCTGCCCACCTGTTGATTGGATTAATACAGTCCCTGCCCGCCTGCTGATTGGATTAATAGAGTCCCTGCCCAGCTGCTGATTGGATTAATACAGTCCCTGCCCACCTGTTGATTGGATTAATACAGTCCCTGCCCGCCTGCTGATTGGATTAATAGAGTCCCTGCCCGCCTGCTGCTTGGATTAATACAGACCCTACCTGCCTGTTGATTGGATTAATACAGTCCCTGCCCGCCTGCTGATTGGATTAATACAGACCATGCCCGCCTGCTCCTTGGATTAATACAGTATCTGCCCACCTGCTGATTGGATTAATAGAGTCCCTGACCGCCTGCTGATTGGATTAATACAGTCGCTGCCCGCCTGCTGATTGGATTAGTACAGTCCCTGCCCGCCTGTTGATTGGATTAATACAGTCCCTGCCCACCTGTTGATTGGATTAATACATTCCCTGTCCACCTGCTGATTGGATTAATACAATCCCTGCCCACCTTCTGATTGGATTAATACATTCCCTGCCCACCTGCTGAATGGATTAATCGAGTCCCTGCCCACCTGCTGCTTGGATTAATACAGTCCCTGCCCACCTTCTGATTGGATTAATATAGTCCATGCCCAGCTGCTGATTGGATTAATACTGTCCCTGCCTGCCTTCTGATTGGATTAATCGAGTCCCTGCCCACCTGCTGCTTGGATTAATACAATCCCTGCCCACCTTCTGATTGGATTAATCGAGTCCATGCCCACCTGCTGCTTGGATTAATACAGTCCCTGCCCACCTGTTGATTGGATTAATAGAGTCCATGCCCAGCTGCTGATTGGATTAATACTGTCCCTGCCTGCCTTCTGATTGGATTAATAGAGTCCATGCCCAGCTGCTGCTTGGATTAATACAATCCCTGCCCACCTGTTGATTGGATTAATACAGTCCCTGCCTACCTGCTGATTGGATTAATAGAGTCCCTGCCCGCCTGCTCCTTGGATTAATACTGTCCCTGCCTACCTGCTGATTGGATTAATAGAGTCCCTGCCCGCCTGCTCCTTGGATTAATACAGTCCCTGCCCGCCTGCTCCTTGGATTAATACAGTCCCTGCCTACCAGTTGATGGGATTAATAGAGTCCCTGCCCACCTGCTGATTGGATTAATAGAGTCCCTGCCCGCCTGCTCCTTGGATTAATACAGTCCCTGCCCGCCTGCTCCTTGGATTAATACAGTCCCTGCCTACCAGTTGATGGGATTAATAGAGTCCCTGCCCACCTGCTGATTGGATTAATACAGTCCCTGCCCAGCTGCTGATTGGATTAATAGAGTCCCTGCCCAAGTGCAGCTTGGATTAAAGAGTCCCTGCCCACCTGTTGATTGGATTAATAGAGTCCCTGCCCAACAGCTGATTGAATTAATAGAGTCCCTGCCCGCCTGCTGATTGGATTAATAGAGTCCCTGCCCACCTGCTCCTTGGATTAATACAGTCCCTGCCCACCTGCTGAGTGGATTAATAGAGTCCCTTCCCGCCTGCTCCTTGGATTAATACAGTCCCTGCCCACCTGCTGATTGGATTAATAGAGTCCCTGCCCGCCTGCTGATTGGATTAATACAGTCCCTGCCCGCCTGCTGATTGGATTAATACAGTCCCTGCCCACCTGCTGATTGGAATAATCCAGACCCTGCCCGCCTGCTGCTTGGATTAATAGAGTCCCTGCCCGCCTGCTCCTTGGATTAATAGAGTCCCTGCCTGCCTGCTGATTGGATTAATACAGTCCCTGCCCGCCTGCTGATTGGATTAATACAGTCCCTGCCTGCCTGTTGATTGGATTAATACAGTCCCTGCCCACCTGCTGATTGGATTAATACAGTCCCTGCCCACCTGCTGATTGGTTTAATAGAGTCCCTGCCCACCTGCTGATTGGATGAATACAGTCCCTGCCCACCTGCTGATTGGATTAATACAGTCCCTGCCCACCTGCTGATTGGTTTAATAGAGTCCCTGCCCACCTGTTGATTGGATTAATACAGTCCCTGCCCAGCTGCTGAATGGATTAATACAGTCCCTGACCACCTGCTGATTGGATTAATACAGTCCCTGCCCACCTGCTGATTGGTTTAATAGAGTCCCTGCCCACCTGTTGATTGGATTAATACAGTCCCTGCCCACCTGCTGATTGGTTTAATAGAGTCCCTGCCCACCTGTTGATTGGATTAATACAGTCCCTGCCCACCTGTTGATTGGATTAATACAGTCCCTGCCCAGCTGCTGATTGGATTAATACAGTCCCTGCCCACCTGCTGATTGGATTAATACAGTCCCTGCCCACCTGCTGATTGGTTTAATAGAGTCCCTGCCCACCTGCTGATTGGATGAATACAGTCCCTGCCCACCTGCTGATTGGATTAATACAGTCCCTGCCCACCTGCTGATTGGTTTAATAGAGTCCCTGCCCACCTGTTGATTGGATTAATACAGTCCCTGCCCAGCTGCTGAATGGATTAATACAGTCCCTGACCACCTGCTGATTGGATTAATACAGTCCCTGCCCACCTGCTGATTGGTTTAATAGAGTCCCTGCCCACCTGTTGATTGGATTAATACAGTCCCTGCCCACCTGCTGATTGGTTTAATAGAGTCCCTGCCCACCTGTTGATTGGATTAATACAGTCCCTGCCCACCTGTTGATTGGATTAATACAGTCCCTGCCCAGCTGCTGATTGGATTAATACAGTCCCTGCCCACCTGCTGATTGGATTAGTAGAGTCCCTGCCCACCTGTTGATTGGATTAATACAGTCCCTGCCCACCTGCTGCTTGGATTAATACAGTCCCTGCCCACCTGTTGATTGGATTAATACAGTCCCTGCCCAGCTGCTGATTGGATTAATACAGTCCCTGCCCACCTGCTGATTGGATTAATAGAGTCCCTGCCCACCTGCTGATTGGACTAATACAGTCCCTGCCCGCCTGTTCCTTGGATTAATACAGTCCCTGCCCACCTGCTGATTGGATTAATACAGTCCATGCCCACCTGCTGCTTGGATTAATACAGACCATGCCCGCCTGCTCCTTGGATTAATACAGTCCATGCCCACCTGTTGATTGGATTAATACAGTCCCTGCCCACCTGCTGCTTGGATTAATACAGACCATGCCCGCCTGCTCCTTGGATTAATAGAGTCCCTGCCCACCTGTTGATTGGATTAATACAGTCCCTGCCCGCCTGCTGATTGGATTAATAGAGTCCCTGCCCAGCTGCTGATTGGATTAATACAGTCCCTGCCCACCTGTTGATTGGATTAATACAGTCCCTGCCCGCCTGCTGATTGGATGAATAGAGTCCCTGCCCAGCTGCTGATTGGATTAATACAGTCCCTGCCCAGCTGCTGATTGGATTAGTAGAGTCCCTGCCCACCTGTTGATTGGATTAATACAGTCCCTGCCCACCTGCTGCTTGGATTAATACAGTCCCTGCCCACCTGCTGATTGGATTAATAGAGTCCCTGCCCGCCTGCTGCTTGGATTAATACAGACCCTACCTGCCTGTTGATTGGATTAATACAGTCCCTGCCCACCTGCTGATTGGATTAATACAGACCATGCCCGCCTGCTCCTTGGATTAATACAGTCTCTGCCCACCTGCTGATTGGATTAATAGAGTCCCTGACCGCCTGCTGATTGGATTAATACAGTCGCTGCCCGCCTGCTGCTTGGATTAGTACAGTCCCTGCCCGCCTGTTGATTGGATTAATACAGTCCCTGCCCACCTGTTGATTGGATTAATACATTCCCTGTCCACCTGCTGATTGGATTAATACAATCCCTGCCCACCTTCTGATTGGATTAATACATTCCCTGCCCACCTGCTGATTGGATTAATCGAGTCCCTGCCCACCTGCTGCTTGGATTAATACAGTCCCTGCCCACCTGCTGATTGGATTAATAGAGTCCATGCCCAGCTGCTGATTGGATTAATACAGTCCCTGCCTGCCTTCTGATTGGATTAATCGAGTCCCTGCCCACCTGCTGCTTGGATTAATACAATCCCTGCCCACCTTCTGATTGGATTAATCGAGTCCATGCCCACCTGCTGCTTGGATTAATACAGTCCCTGCCCACCTGTTGATTGGATTAATAGAGTCCATGCCCAGCTGCTGATTGGATTAATACTGTCCCTGCCTGCCTTCTGATTGGTTTAATAGAGTCCATGCCCAGCTGCTGCTTGGATTAATACAATTCCTGCCCACCTGTTGATTGGATTAATACAGTCCCTGCCTACCTGCTGATTGGATTAATAGAGTCCCTGCCCGCCTGCTCCTTGGATTAATACTGTCCCTGCCTACCTGCTGATTGGATTAATAGAGTCCCTGCCCGCCTGCTCCTTGGATTAATACAGTCCCTGCCCGCCTGCTCCTTGGATTAATACAGTCCCTGCCTACCAGTTGATGGGATTAATAGAGTCCCTGCCCACCTGCTGATTGGATTAATAGAGTCCCTGCCCGCCTGCTCCTTGGATTAATACAGTCCCTGCCCGCCTGCTCCTTGGATTAATACAGTCCCTGCCTACCAGTTGATGGGATTAATAGAGTCCCTGCCCACCTGCTGATTGGATTAATACAGTCCCTGCCCAGCTGCTGATTGGATTAATAGAGTCCCTGCCCAAGTGCAGCTTGGATTAAAGAGTCCCTGCCCACCTGTTGATTGGATTAATAGAGTCCCTGCCCAACAGCTGATTGAATTAATAGAGTCCCTGCCCGCCTGCTGATTGGATTAATACAGTCCCTTCCCACCTGCTGATTGGATTAATAGAGTCCCTGCCCACCTGCTCCTTGGATTAATACAGTCCCTGCCCACCTGCTGAGTGGATTAATAGAGTCCCTTCCCGCCTGCTCCTTGGATTAATACAGTCCCTGCCCACCTGCTGATTGGATTAATAGAGTCCCTGCCCGCCTGCTGATTGGATTAATACAGTCCCTGCCCGCCTGCTGATTGGATTAATACAGTCCCTGCCCACCTGCTGATTGGAATAATCCAGACCCTGCCCGCCTGCTGCTTGGATTAATAGAGTCCCTGCCCGCCTGCTCCTTGGATTAATAGAGTCCCTGCCTGCCTGCTGATTGGATTAATACAGTCCCTGCCCGCCTGCTGATTGGATTAATACAGTCCCTGCCTGCCTGTTGATTGGATTAATACAGTCCCTGCCCACCTGCTGATTGGATGAATACAGTCCCTGCCCACCTGCTGATTGGATTAATACAGTCCCTGCCCACCTGCTGATTGGTTTAATAGAGTCCCTGCCCACCTGTTGATTGGATTAATACAGTCCCTGCCCAGCTGCTGATTGGATTAATACAGTCCCTGACCACCTGCTGATTGGATTAATACAGTCCCTGCCCACCTGCTGATTGGTTTAATAGAGTCCCTGCCCACCTGTTGATTGGATTAATACAGTCCCTGCCCACCTGCTGATTGGTTTAATAGAGTCCCTGCCCACCTGTTGATTGGATTAATACAGTCCCTGCCCACCTGTTGATTGGATTAATACAGTCCCTGCCCAGCTGCTGATTGGATTAATACAGTCCCTGCCCACCTGCTGATTGGATTAATAGAGTCCCTGCCCACCTGCTGATTGGACTAATACAGTCCCTGCCCGCCTGTTCCTTGGATTAATACAGTCCCTGCCCACCTGCTGATTGGATTAATACAGTCCATGCCCACCTGCTGCTTGGATTAATACAGACCATGCCCGCCTGCTCCTTGGATTAATACAGTCCATGCCCACCTGTTGATTGGATTAATACAGTCCCTGCCCACCTGCTGCTTGGATTAATACAGACCATGCCCGCCTGCTCCTTGGATTAATAGAGTCCCTGCCCACCTGTTGATTGGATTAATACAGTCCCTGCCCGCCTGCTGATTGGATTAATAGAGTCCCTGCCCAGCTGCTGATTGGATTAATACAGTCCCTGCCCACCTGTTGATTGGATTAATACAGTCCCTGCCCGCCTGCTGATTGGATTAATAGAGTCCCTGCCCAGCTGCTGATTGGATTAATACAGTCCCTGCCCACCTGCTGATTGGATTAGTAGAGTCCCTGCCCACCTGTTGATTGGATTAATACAGTCCCTGCCCACCTGCTGCTTGGATTAATACAGTCCCTGCCCACCTGCTGATTGGATTAATAGAGTCCCTGCCCGCCTGCTGCTTGGATTAATACAGACCCTACCTGCCTGTTGATTGGATTAATACAGTCCCTGCCCGCCTGCTGATTGGATTAATACAGACCATGCCCGCCTGCTCCTTGGATTAATACAGTCTCTGCCCACCTGCTGATTGGATTAATAGAGTCCCTGACCGCCTGCTGATTGGATTAATACAGTCGCTGCCCGCCTGCTGTTTGGATTAGTACAGTCCCTGCCCGCCTGTTGATTGGATTAATACAGTCCCTGCCCACCTGTTGATTGGATTAATACATTCCCTGTCCACCTGCTGATTGGATTAATACAATCCCTGCCCACCTTCTGATTGGATTAATACATTCTCTGCCCACCTGCTGATTGGATTAATCGAGTCCCTGCCCACCTGCTGCTTGGATTAATAGAGTCCCTGCCCACCTGCTGATTGGATTAATAGAGGCCCTGCCCGCCTGCTGATTGGATTAATACAGTCCATGCCCACCTGCTGATTGGATTAATACAGTCCCTGCCCACCTGCTGATTGGATTAATAGAGTCCCTGCCCACCTGCTGATTGGATTAATACTGTCCCTGCCTGCCTGCTGCTTGGATTAATACAGTCCTTGCCCACCTGCTGATTGGATTAATAGAGTCCCTGCCCACCTGCTGATTGGATTAATACTGTCCCTGCCTACCTGCTGCTTGGATTAATACAGTCCATGCCCACCTGCTGATTGGATTAATACAGTCCCTGCCCACCTGCTGATTGGATTAATAGAGTCCCTGCCCACCTGCTGATTGGATTAATACAGTCCCTGCCCACCTGCTGCTTGGATTAATACAGTCCTTGCCCACCTGCTGATTGGATTAATACAGTCCCTGCCTGCCTGTTGATTGGATTAATAGAGTCCCTGCCCACCTGCTGATTGGCTTAATACAGTCCCTGCCCGCCTGCTGCTTGGATTAATACAGTCCTTGCCCACCTGCTGATTGGATTAATAGAGTCCTTGCCCGCCTGCTGATTGGATTAATACTGTCCCTGCCTGCCTGCTGCTTGGATTAATACAGTCCATGCCTGCCTGCTGCTTGGATTAATACAGACCATGCCCACCTGCTGATTGGATTAATACAGTCCCTGCCCACCTGCTGATTGGATTAATAGAGTCCCTGCCCACCTGCTGATTGGATTAATACAGTCCCTGCCCACCTGCTGCTTGGATTAATACAGTCCTTGCCCACCTGCTGATTGGATTAATACAGTCCCTGCCTGCCTGCTGATTGGATTAATAGAGTCCCTGCCCACCTGCTGATTTGATTAATAGAGTCCCTGCCCGCCTGCTGCTTGGATTAATACAGACCATGCCCGCCTGCTCTTTGGATTAATACAGTCCCTGCCCGCCTGCTGATTGGAATAATAAAGTCCCTGCCTGCCTGCTCTTTGGATTAATACAGACCATGCCCGCCTGCTCCTTGGATTAATACATTCCCTGCCCGCCTGCTGATCGGATTAATACAGTCCCTGTCCGCCTGCCGATTGGAATAATAAAGTCCCTGCCCGCCTGCTGCTTGGATTAATACAGACCCTACCTGCTGCTGCTTGGATTAATACAGAGCATGCCCACCTTCTGATTGGATTAATAGAGTCACTGCCCATCTGCTGATTGGATTAATAGAGTTCCTGCCCGCCTGCTGATTGGATTAATACAGTCCCTGCCCGCCTGCTGATTGGATTAATACAGTCCCTGCCCACCTGCTGATTGGAATAATCCAGACCCTGCCCGCCTGCTGCTTGGATTAATAGAGTCCCTGCCCGCCTGCTCCTTGGATTAGTAGAGTCCCTGCCCACCTGCTGATTTGATTAATAGAGTCCCTGCCCGCCTGCTGCTTGGATTAATACAGACCATGCCCGCCTGCTCTTTGGATTAATACAGTCCCTGCCCGCCTGCTGATTGGAATAATAAAGTCCCTGCCTGCCTGCTCTTTGGATTAATACAGACCATGCCCGCCTGCTCCTTGGATTAATACAATCCCTGCCCGCCTGCTGATCGGATTAATACAGTCCCTGTCCGCCTGCCGATTGGAATAATAAAGTCCCTGCCCGCCTGCTGCTTGGATTAATACAGACCCTACCTGCTGCTGCTTGGATTAATACAGAGCATGCCCACCTTCTGATTGGATTAATAGAGTCCCTGCCCACCTGCTGATTGGATTAATAGAGTCCCTGCCCGCCTGCTGATTGGATTAATACAGTCCCTGCCCGCCTGCTGTTTGGATTAATACAGTCCCTGCCCACCTGCTGATTGGATTAATAGAGTCCCTGCCCGCCTGCTCCTTGGATTAATAGAGTCCCTGCCCGCCTGCTCCTTGGATTAATAGAGTCCCTTCCCACCTGCTGATTGGATTAATAGAGTCCCTGCCCACCTGCTCCTTGGATTAATACAGTCCCTGCCCACCTGCTGAGTGGATTAATAGAGTCCCTTCCCGCCTGCTCCTTGGATTAATACAGTCCCTGCCCACCTGCTGATTGGATTAATAGAGTCCCTGCCCGCCTGCTGATTGGATTAATACAGTCCCTGCCCGCCTGCTGATTGGATTAATACAGTCCCTGCCCACCTGCTGATTGGAATAATCCAGACCCTGCCCGCCTGCTGCTTGGATTAATAGAGTCCCTGCCCGCCTGCTCCTTGGATTAATAGAGTCCAGCCTGCCTGCTGATTGGATTAATACAGTCCCTGCCTGCCTGTTGATTGGATTAATACAGTCCCTGCCCACCTGCTGATTGGATTAATACAGTCCCTGCCCACCTGCTGATTGGTTTAATAGAGTCCCTGCCCACCTGCTGATTGGATGAATACAGTCCCTGCCCACCTGCTGATTGGATTAATACAGTCCCTGCCCACCTGCTGATTGGTTTAATAGAGTCCCTGCCCACCTGCTGATTGGTTTAATACAGTCCCTGCCCAGCTGCTGATTGGATTAATACAGTCCCTGACCACCTGCTGATTGGATTAATACAGTCCCTGCCCACCTGCTGATTGGTTTAATAGAGTCCCTGCCCACCTGTTGATTGGATTAATACAGTCCCTGCCCACCTGCTGATTGGTTTAATAGAGTCCCTGCCCACCTGTTGATTGGATTAATACAGTCCCTGCCCACCTGTTGATTGGATTAATACAGTCCCTGCCCAGCTGCTGATTGGATTAATACAGTCCCTGCCCACCTGCTGATTGGATTAATAGAGTCCCTGCCCACCTGCTGATTGGACGAATACAGTCCCTGCCCGCCTGTTCCTTGGATTAATACAGTCCCTGCCCACCTGCTGATTGGATTAATACAGTCCATGCCCACCTGCTGCTTGGATTAATACAGACCATGCCCGCCTGCTCCTTGGATTAATACAGTCCATGCCCACCTGTTGATTGGATTAATACAGTCCCTGCCCACCTGCTGCTTGGATAAATACAGACCATGCCCGCCTGCTCCTTGGATTAATAGAGTCCCTGCCCACCTGTTGATTGGATTAATACAGTCCCTGCCCGCCTGCTGATTGGATTAATAGAGTCCCTGCCCAGCTGCTGATTGGATTAATACAGTCCCTGCCCACCTGTTGATTGGATTAATACAGTCCCTGCCCGCCTGCTGATTGGATTAATAGAGTCCCTGCCCGCCTGCTGCTTGGATTAATACAGACCCTACCTGCCTGTTGATTGGATTAATACAGTCCCTGCCCGCCTGCTGATTGGATTAATACAGACCATGCCCGCCTGCTCCTTGGATTAATACAGTCTCTGCCCACCTGCTGATTGGATTAATAGAGTCCCTGACCGCCTGCTGATTGGATTAATACAGTCGCTGCCCGCCTGCTGATTGGATTAGTACAGTCCCTGCCCGCCTGTTGATTGGATTAATACATTCCCTGTCCACCTGCTGATTGGATTAATACAATCCCTGCCCACCTTCTGATTGGATTAATACATTCCCTGCCCACCTGCTGATTGGATTAATCGAGTCCCTGCCCACCTGCTGCTTGGATTAATACAGTCCCTGCCCACCTTCTGATTGGATTAATAGAGTCCATGCCCAGCTGCTGATTGGATTAATACAGTCCCTGCCTGCCTTCTGATTGGATTAATCGAGTCCCTGCCCACCTGCTGCTTGGATTAATACAATCCCTGCCCACCTTCTGATTGGATTAATCGAGTCCATGCCCACCTGCTGCTTGGATTAATACAGTCCCTGCCCACCTGTTGATTGGATTAATAGAGTCCATGCCCAGCTGCTGATTGGATTAATACTGTCCCTGCCTGCCTTCTGATTGGATTAATAGAGTCCATGCCCAGCTGCTGCTTGGATTAATACAATCCCTGCCCACCTGTTGATTGGATTAATACAGTCCCTGCCTACCTGCTGATTGGATTAATAGAGTCCCTGCCCGCCTGTTCCTTGGATTAATACTGTCCCTGCCTACCTGCTGATTGGATTAATAGAGTCCCTGCCCGCCTGCTCCTTGGATTAATACAGTCCCTGCCCGCCTGCTCCTTGGATTAATACAGTCCCTGCCTACCAGTTGATTGTCTTAATACAGTCCCTGCCCGCCTGCTGCTTGGATTAATACAGTCCTTGCCCACCTGCTGATTGGATTAATAGAGTCCTTGCCCGCCTGCTGATTGGATTAATACTGTCCCTGCCTGCCTGCTGCTTGGATTAATACAGTCCATGCCTGCCTGCTGCTTGGATTAATACAGACCATGCCCACCTGCTGATTGGATTAATACAGTCCCTGCCCACCTGCTGATTGGATTAATAGAGTCCCTGCCCACCTGCTGATTGGATTAATACAGTCCCTGCCCACCTGCTGCTTGGATTAATACAGTCCTTGCCCACCTGCTGATTGGATTAATACAGTCCCTGCCTGCCTGCTGATTGGATTAATAGAGTCCCTGCCCACCTGCTGATTTGATTAATAGAGTCCCTGCCCGCCTGCTGCTTGGATTAATACAGACCATGCCCGCCTGCTCTTTGGATTAATACAGTCCCTGCCCGCCTGCTGATTGGAATAATAAAGTCCCTGCCTGCCTGCTCTTTGGATTAATACAGACCATGCCCGCCTGCTCCTTGGATTAATACATTCCCTGCCCGCCTGCTGATCGGATTAATACAGTCCCTGTCCGCCTGCCGATTGGAATAATAAAGTCCCTGCCCGCCTGCTGCTTGGATTAATACAGACCCTACCTGCTGCTGCTTGGATTAATACAGAGCATGCCCACCTTCTGATTGGATTAATAGAGTCACTGCCCATCTGCTGATTGGATTAATAGAGTTCCTGCCCGCCTGCTGATTGGATTAATACAGTCCCTGCCCGCCTGCTGATTGGATTAATACAGTCCCTGCCCACCTGCTGATTGGAATAATCCAGACCCTGCCCGCCTGCTGCTTGGATTAATAGAGTCCCTGCCCGCCTGCTCCTTGGATTAATAGAGTCCCTGCCCACCTGCTGATTTGATTAATAGAGTCCCTGCCCGCCTGCTGCTTGGATTAATACAGACCATGCCCGCCTGCTCTTTGGATTAATACAGTCCCTGCCCGCCTGCTGATTGGAATAATAAAGTCCCTGCCTGCCTGCTCTTTGGATTAATACAGACCATGCCCGCCTGCTCCTTGGATTAATACAATCCCTGCCCGCCTGCTGATCGGATTAATACAGTCCCTGTCCGCCTGCCGATTGGAATAATAAAGTCCCTGCCCGCCTGCTGCTTGGATTAATACAGACCCTACCTGCTGCTGCTTGGATTAATACAGAGCATGCCCACCTTCTGATTGGATTAATAGAGTCCCTGCCCGCCTGCTGATTGGATTAATACAGTCCCTGCCCGCCTGCTGATTGGATTAATACAGTCCCTGCCCACCTGCTGATTGGATTAATAGAGTCCCTGCCCGCCTGCTCCTTGGATTAATAGAGTCCCTGCCCGCCTGCTCCTTGGATTAATAGAGTCCCTTCCCACCTGCTGATTGGATTAATAGAGTCCCTGCCCACCTGCTCCTTGGATTAATACAGTCCCTGCCCACCTGCTGAGTGGATTAATAGAGTCCCTTCCCGCCTGCTCCTTGGATTAATACGGTCCCTGCCCACCTGCTGATTGGATTAATAGAGTCCCTGCCCGCCTGCTGATTGGATTAATACAGTCCCTGCCCGCCTGCTGATTGGATTAATACAGTCCCTGCCCACCTGCTGATTGGAATAATCCAGACCCTGCCCGCCTGCTGCTTGGATTAATAGAGTCCCTGCCCGCCTGCTCCTTGGATTAATAGAGTCCAGCCTGCCTGCTGATTGGATTAATACAGTCCCTGCCTGCCTGTTGATTGGATTAATACAGTCCCTGCCCACCTGCTGATTGGATTAATACAGTCCCTGCCCACCTGCTGATTGGTTTAATAGAGTCCCTGCCCACCTGCTGATTGGATGAATACAGTCCCTGCCCACCTGCTGATTGGATTAATACAGTCCCTGCCCACCTGCTGATTGGTTTAATAGAGTCCCTGCCCACCTGCTGATTGGTTTAATACAGTCCCTGCCCAGCTGCTGATTGGATTAATACAGTCCCTGACCACCTGCTGATTGGATTAATACAGTCCCTGCCCACCTGCTGATTGGTTTAATAGAGTCCCTGCCCACCTGTTGATTGGATTAATACAGTCCCTGCCCACCTGCTGATTGGTTTAATAGAGTCCCTGCCCACCTGTTGATTGGATTAATACAGTCCCTGCCCACCTGTTGATTGGATTAATACAGTCCCTGCCCAGCTGCTGATTGGATTAATACAGTCCCTGCCCACCTGCTGATTGGATTAATAGAGTCCCTGCCCACCTGCTGATTGGACGAATACAGTCCCTGCCCGCCTGTTCCTTGGATTAATACAGTCCCTGCCCACCTGCTGATTGGATTAATACAGTCCATGCCCACCTGCTGCTTGGATTAATACAGACCATGCCCGCCTGCTCCTTGGATTAATACAGTCCATGCCCACCTGTTGATTGGATTAATACAGTCCCTGCCCACCTGCTGCTTGGATAAATACAGACCATGCCCGCCTGCTCCTTGGATTAATAGAGTCCCTGCCCACCTGTTGATTGGATTAATACAGTCCCTGCCCGCCTGCTGATTGGATTAATAGAGTCCCTGCCCAGCTGCTGATTGGATTAATACAGTCCCTGCCCACCTGTTGATTGGATTAATACAGTCCCTGCCCGCCTGCTGATTGGATTAATAGAGTCCCTGCCCGCCTGCTGCTTGGATTAATACAGACCCTACCTGCCTGTTGATTGGATTAATACAGTCCCTGCCCGCCTGCTGATTGGATTAATACAGACCATGCCCGCCTGCTCCTTGGATTAATACAGTCTCTGCCCACCTGCTGATTGGATTAATAGAGTCCCTGACCGCCTGCTGATTGGATTAATACAGTCGCTGCCCGCCTGCTGATTGGATTAGTACAGTCCCTGCCCGCCTGTTGATTGGATTAATACATTCCCTGTCCACCTGCTGATTGGATTAATACAATCCCTGCCCACCTTCTGATTGGATTAATACATTCCCTGCCCACCTGCTGATTGGATTAATCGAGTCCCTGCCCACCTGCTGCTTGGATTAATACAGTCCCTGCCCACCTTCTGATTGGATTAATAGAGTCCATGCCCAGCTGCTGATTGGATTAATACAGTCCCTGCCTGCCTTCTGATTGGATTAATCGAGTCCCTGCCCACCTGCTGCTTGGATTAATACAATCCCTGCCCACCTTCTGATTGGATTAATCGAGTCCATGCCCACCTGCTGCTTGGATTAATACAGTCCCTGCCCACCTGTTGATTGGATTAATAGAGTCCATGCCCAGCTGCTGATTGGATTAATACTGTCCCTGCCTGCCTTCTGATTGGATTAATAGAGTCCATGCCCAGCTGCTGCTTGGATTAATACAATCCCTGCCCACCTGTTGATTGGATTAATACAGTCCCTGCCTACCTGCTGATTGGATTAATAGAGTCCCTGCCCGCCTGCTCCTTGGATTAATACTGTCCCTGCCTACCTGCTGATTGGATTAATAGAGTCCCTGCCCGCCTGCTCCTTGGATTAATACAGTCCCTGCCCGCCTGCTCCTTGGATTAATACAGTCCCTGCCTACCAGTTGATGGGATTAATAGAGTCCCTGCCCACCTGCTGATTGGATTAATAGAGTCCCTGCCCGCCTGCTCCTTGGATTAATACAGTCCCTGCCCGCCTGCTCCTTGGATTAATACAGTCCCTGCCTACCAGTTGATGGGATTAATAGAGTCCCTGCCCACCTGCTGATTGGATTAATACAGTCCCTGCCCAGCTGCTGATTGGATTAATAGAGTCCCTGCCCAAGTGCAGCTTGGATTAAAGAGTCCCTGCCCACCTGTTGATTGGATTAATAGAGTCCCTGCCCAACAGCTGATTGAATTAATAGAGTCCCTGCCCGCCTGCTGATTGGATTAATACAGTCCCTTCCCACCTGCTGATTGGATTAATAGAGTCCCTGCCCACCTGCTCCTTGGATTAATACAGTCCCTGCCCACCTGCTGAGTGGATTAATAGAGTCCCTTCCCGCCTGCTCCTTGGATTAATACAGTCCCTGCCCACCTGCTGATTGGATTAATAGAGTCCCTGCCCGCCTGCTGATTGGATTAATACAGTCCCTGCCCGCCTGCTGATTGGATTAATACAGTCCCTGCCCACCTGCTGATTGGAATAATCCAGACCCTGCCCGCCTGCTGCTTGGATTAATAGAGTCCCTGCCCGCCTGCTCCTTGGATTAATAGAGTCCCTGCCTGCCTGCTGATTGGATTAATACAGTCCCTGCCCGCCTGCTGATTGGATTAATACAGTCCCTGCCTGCCTGTTGATTGGATTAATACAGTCCCTGCCCACCTGCTGATTGGATTAATACAGTCCCTGCCCACCTGCTGATTGGTTTAATAGAGTCCCTGCCCACCTGCTGATTGGATGAATACAGTCCCTGCCCACCTGCTGATTGGATTAATACAGTCCCTGCCCACCTGCTGATTGGTTTAATAGAGTCCCTGCCCACCTGTTGATTGGATTAATACAGTCCCTGCCCAGCTGCTGAATGGATTAATACAGTCCCTGACCACCTGCTGATTGGATTAATACAGTCCCTGCCCACCTGCTGATTGGTTTAATAGAGTCCCTGCCCACCTGTTGATTGGATTAATACAGTCCCTGCCCACCTGCTGATTGGTTTAATAGAGTCCCTGCCCACCTGTTGATTGGATTAATACAGTCCCTGCCCACCTGTTGATTGGATTAATACAGTCCCTGCCCAGCTGCTGATTGGATTAATACAGTCCCTGGCCACCTGCTGATTGGATTAATACAGTCCCTGCCCACCTGCTGATTGGTTTAATAGAGTCCCTGCCCACCTGCTGATTGGATGAATACAGTCCCTGCCCACCTGCTGATTGGATTAATACAGTCCCTGCCCACCTGCTGATTGGTTTAATAGAGTCCCTGCCCACCTGTTGATTGGATTAATACAGTCCCTGCCCAGCTGCTGAATGGATTAATACAGTCCCTGACCACCTGCTGATTGGATTACTACAGTCCCTGCCCACCTGCTGATTGGTTTAATAGAGTCCCTGCCCACCTGTTGATTGGATTAATACAGTCCCTGCCCACCTGCTGATTGGTTTAATAGAGTCCCTGCCCACCTGTTGATTGGATTAATACAGTCCCTGCCCACCTGCTGATTGGTTTAATAGAGTCCCTGCCCACCTGCTGATTGGATGAATACAGTCCCTGCCCACCTGCTGATTGGATTAATACAGTCCCTGCCCACCTGCTGATTGGTTTAATAGAGTCCCTGCCCACCTGTTGATTGGATTAATACAGTCCCTGCCCAGCTGCTGAATGGATTAATACAGTCCCTGACCACCTGCTGATTGGATTAATACAGTCCCTGCCCACCTGCTGATTGGTTTAATAGAGTCCCTGCCCACCTGTTGATTGGATTAATACAGTCCCTGCCCACCTGCTGATTGGTTTAATAGAGTCCCTGCCCACCTGTTGATTGGATTAATACAGTCCCTGCCCACCTGCTGATTGGTTTAATAGAGTCCCTGCCCACCTGTTGATTGGATTAATACAGTCCCTGCCCAGCTGCTGAATGGATTAATACAGTCCCTGCCCACCTGCTGATTGGATTAATACAGTCCCTGCCCACCTGCTGATTGGTTTAATAGAGTCCCTGCCCACCTGTTGATTGGATTAATACAGTCCCTGCCCAGCTGCTGAATGGATTAATACAGTCCCTGACCACCTGCTGATTGGATTACTACAGTCCCTGCCCACCTGCTGATTGGTTTAATAGAGTCCCTGCCCACCTGTTGATTGGATTAATACAGTCCCTGCCCACCTGCTGATTGGTTTAATAGAGTCCCTGCCCACCTGTTGATTGGATTAATACAGTCCCTGCCCACCTGTTGATTGGATTAATACAGTCCCTGCCCAGCTGCTGATTGGATTAATACAGTCCCTGCCCACCTGCTGATTGGATTAGTAGAGTCCCTGCCCACCTGTTGATTGGATTAATACAGTCCCTGCCCACCTGCTGCTTGGATTAATACAGTCCCTGCCCACCTGTTGATTGGATTAATACAGTCCCTGCCCAGCTGCTGATTGGATTAATACAGTCCCTGCCCACCTGCTGATTGGATTAATAGAGTCCCTGCCCACCTGCTGATTGGACTAATACAGTCCCTGCCCGCCTGTTCCTTGGATTAATACAGTCCCTGCCCACCTGCTGATTGGATTAATACAGTCCATGCCCACCTGCTGCTTGGATTAATACAGACCATGCCCGCCTGCTCCTTGGATTAATACAGTCCATGCCCACCTGTTGATTGGATTAATACAGTCCCTGCCCACCTGCTGCTTGGATTAATACAGACCATGCCCGCCTGCTCCTTGGATTAATAGAGTCCCTGCCCACCTGTTGATTGGATTAATACAGTCCCTGCCCGCCTGCTGATTGGATTAATAGAGTCCCTGCCCAGCTGCTGATTGGATTAATACAGTCCCTGCCCACCTGTTGATTGGATTAATACAGTCCCTGCCCGCCTGCTGATTGGATGAATAGAGTCCCTGCCCAGCTGCTGATTGGATTAATACAGTCCCTGCCCAGCTGCTGATTGGATTAGTAGAGTCCCTGCCCACCTGTTGATTGGATTAATACAGTCCCTGCCCACCTGCTGCTTGGATTAATACAGTCCCTGCCCACCTGCTGATTGGATTAATAGAGTCCCTGCCCGCCTGCTGCTTGGATTAATACAGACTCTACCTGCCTGTTGATTGGATTAATACAGTCCCTGCCCACCTGCTGATTGGATTAATACAGACCATGCCCGCCTGCTCCTTGGATTAATACAGTCTCTGCCCACCTGCTGATTGGATTAATAGAGTCCCTGACCGCCTGCTGATTGGATTAATACAGTCGCTGCCCGCCTGCTGCTTGGATTAGTACAGTCCCTGCCCGCCTGTTGATTGAATTAATACAGTCCCTGCCCACCTGTTGATTGGATTAATACATTCCCTGTCCACCTGCTGATTGGATTAATACAATCCCTGCCCACCTTCTGATTGGATTAATACATTCCCTGCCCACCTGCTGATTGGATTAATCGAGTCCCTGCCCACCTGCTGCTTGGATTAATACAGTCCCTGCCCACCTTCTGATTGGATTAATAGAGTCCATGCCCAGCTGCTGATTGGATTAATACAGTCCCTGCCTGCCTTCTGATTGGATTAATCGAGTCCCTGCCCACCTGCTGCTTGGATTAATACAATCCCTGCCCACCTTCTGATTGGATTAATCGAGTCCATGCCCACCTGCTGCTTGGATTAATACAGTCCCTGCCCACCTGTTGATTGGATTAATAGAGTCCATGCCCAGCTGCTGATTGGATTAATACTGTCCCTGCCTGCCTTCTGATTGGTTTAATAGAGTCCATGCCCAGCTGCTGCTTGGATTAATACAATCCCTGCCCACCTGTTGATTGGATTAATACAGTCCCTGCCTACCTGCTGATTGGATTAATAGAGTCCCTGCCCGCCTGCTCCTTGGATTAATACTGTCCCTGCCTACCTGCTGATTGGATTAATAGAGTCCCTGCCCGCCTGCTCCTTGGATTAATACAGTCCCTGCCCGCCTGCTCCTTGGATTAATACAGTCCCTGCCTACCAGTTGATGGGATTAATAGAGTCCCTGCCCACCTGCTGATTGGATTAATACAGTCCCTGCCCAGCTGCTGATTGGATTAATAGAGTCCCTGCCCAAGTGCAGCTTGGATTAAAGAGTCCCTGCCCACCTGTTGATTGGATTAATACAGTCCCTGCCCAACAGCTGATTGAATTAATAGAGTCCCTGCCCGCCTGCTGATTGGATTAATACAGTCCCTTCCCACCTGCTGATTGGATTAATAGAGTCCCTGCCCACCTGCTCCTTGGATTAATACAGTCCCTGCCCACCTGCTGAGTGGATTAATAGAGTCCCTTCCCGCCTGCTCCTTGGATTAATACAGTCCCTGCCCACCTGCTGATTGGATTAATACAGTCCCTGCCCGCCTGCTGATTGGATTAATACAGTCCCTGCCCGCCTGCTGATTGGATTAATACAGTCCCTGCCCGCCTGCTGATTGGATTAATACAGTCCCTGCCCACCTGCTGATTGGAATAATCCAGACCCTGCCCGCCTGCTGCTTGGATTAATAGAGTCCCTGCCCGCCTGCTCCTTGGATTAATAGAGTCCCTGCCTGCCTGCTGATTGGATTAATACAGTCCCTGCCCGCCTGCTGATTGGATTAATACAGTCCCTGCCTGCCTGTTGATTGGATTAATACAGTCCCTGCCCACCTGCTGATTGGATGAATACAGTCCCTGCCCACCTGCTGATTGGATTAATACAGTCCCTGCCCACCTGCTGATTGGTTTAATAGAGTCCCTGCCCACCTGTTGATTGGATTAATACAGTCCCTGCCCAGCTGCTGATTGGATTAATACAGTCCCTGACCACCTGCTGATTGGATTAATACAGTCCCTGCCCACCTGCTGATTGGTTTAATAGAGTCCCTGCCCACCTGTTGATTGGATTAATACAGTCCCTGCCCACCTGCTGATTGGTTTAATAGAGTCCCTGCCCACCTGTTGATTGGATTAATACAGTCCCTGCCCACCTGTTGATTGGATTAATACAGTCCCTGCCCAGCTGCTGATTGGATTAATACAGTCCCTGCCCACCTGCTGATTGGTTTAATAGAGTCCCTGCCCACCTGCTGATTGGACTAATACAGTCCCTGCCCGCCTGTTCCTTGGATTAATACAGTCCCTGCCCACCTGCTGATTGGATTAATACAGTCCATGCCCACCTGCTGCTTGGATTAATACAGACCATGCCCGCCTGCTCCTTGGATTAATACAGTCCATGCCCACCTGTTGATTGGATTAATACAGTCCCTGCCCACCTGCTGCTTGGATTAATACAGACCATGCCCGCCTGCTCCTTGGATTAATAGAGTCCCTGCCCACCTGTTGATTGGATTAATACAGTCCCTGCCCGCCTGCTGATTGGATTAATAGAGTCCCTGCCCAGCTGCTGATTGGATTAATACAGTCCCTGCCCACCTGTTGATTGGATTAATACAGTCCCTGCCCGCCTGCTGATTGGATTAATAGAGTCCCTGCCCAGCTGCTGATTGGATTAATACAGTCCCTGCCCACCTGCTGATTGGATTAGTAGAGTCCCTGCCCACCTGTTGATTGGATTAATACAGTCCCTGCCCACCTGCTGCTTGGATTAATACAGTCCCTGCCCACCTGCTGATTGGATTAATAGAGTCCCTGCCCGCCTGCTGCTTGGATTAATACAGACCCTACCTGCCTGTTGATTGGATTAATACAGTCCCTGCCCGCCTGCTGATTGGATTAATACAGAACATGCCCGCCTGCTCCTTGGATTAATACAGTCTCTGCCCACCTGCTGATTGGATTAATAGAGTCCCTGACCGCCTGCTGATTGGATTAATACAGTCGCTGCCCGCCTGCTGCTTGGATTAGTACAGTCCCTGCCCGCCTGTTGATTGGATTAATACAGTCCCTGCCCACCTGTTGATTGGATTAATACATTCCCTGTCCACCTGCTGATTGGATTAATACAATCCCTGCCCACCTTCTGATTGGATTAATACATTCTCTGCCCACCTGCTGATTGGATTAATCGAGTCCCTGCCCACCTGCTGCTTGGATTAATACAGTCCCTGCCCACCTTCTGATTGGATTAATCGAGTCCATGCCCACCTGCTGCTTGGATTAATACAGTCCCTGCCCACCTGTTGATTGGATTAATAGAGTCCATGCCCAGCTGCTGATTGGATTAATACTGTCCCTGCCTGCCTTCTGATTGGATTAATAGAGTCCATGCCCAGCTGCTGCTTGGATTAATACAATCCCTGCCCACCTGTTGATTGGATTAATACAGTTCCTGCCTACCTGCTGATTGGATTAATAGAGTCCCTGCCCGCCTGCTCCTTGGATTAATACTGTCCCTGCCTACCTGCTGATTGGATTAATAGAGTCCCTGCCCGCCTGCTCCTTGGATTAATACAGTCCCTGCCCGCCTGCTCCTTGGATTAATACAGTCCCTGCCTACCAGTTGATGGGATTAATAGAGTCCCTGCCCACCTGCTGATTGGATTAATAGAGTCCCTGCCCGCCTGCTCCTTGGATTAATACAGTCCCTGCCCGCCTGCTCCTTGGATTAATACAGTCCCTGCCCGCCTGCTCCTTGGATTAATACAGTCCCTGCCTACCAGTTGATGGGATTAATAGAGTCCCTGCCCACCTGTTGATTGGATTAATAAAGTCTCTGCCCACCTGCTGATTGGATTAATAGAGTTCCTGCCCACCTGCTGATTGGATTAATACAGTCCCTGCCCACCTGCTGATTGGATTAATACAGTCCCTGCCCACCTGCTGATTGGATTAATACAGTCCCTGCCCACCTGTTGATTGGATTAATAAAGTCCCTGCCCACCTGCTGATTGGATTAATAGAGTTTCTGCCCACCTGTTGATTGGATTAATACAGTCCCTGCCCACCTGCTGATTGGATTAGTAGAGTCCCTGCCCACCTGCTGCTTGGATTAATAGAGTCCCTGCCCACCTGTTGATTGGATTAATATAGTCCCTGCCCACCTGTTTATTGGATTAATAGAGTCCCTGCCCACCTGTTGATTGGATTAATACAGTCCCTGCCCACCTGTTGATTGGATTAATACAGTCCCTGCCCACCTTCTGCTTGGATTAATACAGATCCTGCCCACCTTCTGATTGGATTAATACAGTCCCTGCCTGCCTTCTGCTTGGATTAATACAGTCCCTGCCTGCCTTCTGCTTGGATTAATACAGTCCCTGCCTGCCTTCTGCTTGGATTAATACTGTCCCTGCCTGCCTTCTGCTTGGATTAATACTGTCCCTGCCTGCCTTCTGCTTGGAGTAATACTGTCCCTGCCTGCCTTCTGCTTGGATTAATACTGTCCCTGCCTGCCTTCTGCTTGGATTAATACAGTCCCTGCCTTCCTTCTGCTTGGATTAATACAGTCCCTGCCTGCCTTCTGCTTCGATTAATACAGTCCCTGCCTGCCTTCTGCTTGGATTAATACTGTCCCTGCCTGCCTTCTGCTTGGATTAATACAGTCCCTGCCTGCCTTCTGCTTGGATTAATACAGTCCCTGCCTGCCTTCTGCTTGGATTAATACAGTCCCTGCCTGCCTTCTGCTTAGATTAATACTGTCCCTGCCTGCCTTCTGCTTGGATTATTACAGTCCCTGCCTGCCTTCTGCTTGGATTAATACAGTCCCTGCCTGCCTTCTGCTTGGATTAATACAGTCCCTGCCTGCCTTCTGCTTGGGTTAATACAGTCCCTGCCTGCCTTCTGCTTGGATTAATACTGTCCCTGCCTGCCTTCTGCTTGGGTTAATACAGTCCCTGCCTGCCTTCTGCTTGGGTTAATACAGTCCCTGCCTGCCTTCTGCTTGGATTAATACTGTCCCTGCCTGCCTTCTGCTTGGATTAATACAGTCCCTGCCTGCCTTCTGCTTGGATTAATACTGTCCCTGCTAGCCTTCTGCTTGGGTTTATACTGTCCCTGCCTGCCTTCTGCTTGGATTAATACTGTCCCTGCCTGCCTTCTGCTTGGATTAATACAGTCCCTGCCTGCCTTCTGCTTGGATTAATACTGTCCCTGCTAGCCTTCTGCTTGGATTAATACTGTCCCTGCCTGCCTTCTGCTTGGATTAATACTGTCCCTGCCTGCCTTCTGCTTGGATTAATACTGTCCCTGCCTGCCTTCTGCTTGGATTAATACAGTCCCTGCCTGCCTTCTGCTTGGATTATTACTGTCCCTGCCTGCCTTCTGCTTGGATTAATACTGTCCCTGCCTGCCTTCTGCTTGGATTAATACAGTCCCTGCCTGCCTTCTGCTTGGATTAATACTGTCCCTGCCTGCCTTCTGCTTGGATTAATACAGTCCCTGCCTGCCTTCTGCTTGGATTAATACTGTCCCTGCCTGCCTTCTGCTTGGATTAATACAGTCCCTGCCTGCCTTCTGCTTGAATTAATACAGTCCCTGCCAGCCTTCTGCTTGGATTAATTCTGTCCCTGCCTGCCTTCTGCTTGGATTAATTCTGTCCCTGCCTGCCTTCAGCTTGAATTAATACAGTCTCTGCCTGCCTTCTGCTTGGATTAATAGAGTCCCTGCCTGCCTTCTGCTTGGATTAATTCTGTCCCTGCCTGCCTTCTGCTTGAATTAATACAGTCTCTGCCTGCCTTCTGCTTGGATTAATAGAGTCCCTGCCTGCCTTCTGCTTGGATTAATACAGTCCCTGCCTGCCTTCTGCTTGGATTAATAGAGTCCCTGCCTACCTTCTGCTTGGATTAATACTGTCCCTGCCTGCCTTCTGCTTGGATTAATTCTGTCCCTGCCTACCTTCTGCTTGGATTAATACTGTCCCTGCCTGCCTTCTGCTTGGATTAATTCTGTCCCTGCCAGCCTTCTGCTTGGATTAATACTGTCCCTGCCTGCCTTCTGCTTGGATTAATAGAGTCCCTGCAGCCTTCTGCTTGGATTAATACAGTCCCTGCCTACCTTCTGCTTGTATTAATACTGTCCCTGCCTGCCTTCTGCTTGGATTAATTCTGTCCCTGCCAGCCTTCTGCTTGGATTAATACAGTCCCTGCCAGACTTCTGCTTGGATTAATACAGTCACTGCCTGCCTTCTGCTTGGATTAATACAGTCCCTGCCTGCCTTCTGCTTGGATTAATAGAGTCCCTGCCAGCCTTCTGCTTGGATTAATACAGTCCCTGCCATCCTTCTGCTTGGATTAATACAGTCCCTGCCAGACTTCTGCTTGGATTAATACAGTCCCTGCCTGCCTTCTGCTTGGATTAATACAGTCCCTGCCAGCCTTCTGCTTGGATTAATACAGTCCCTGCCAGCCTTCTGCTTGGATTAATACTGTCCCTGCAGCCTTCTGCTTGGATTAATACTGTCCCTGCCAGCCTTCTGCTTGGATTAATACAGTCCCTGCCAGACTTCTGCTTGGATTGTTACAGTCCCTGCCAGCCTTCTGCTTGGATTAATACAGTCCCTGCCTGCCTTCTGATGGATTAATACAGTCCCTGCCTGCCTTCTGCTTGGATTAATACTGTCCCTGCAGCCTTCTGCTTGGATTAATACTGTCCCTGCCAGCCTTCTGCTTGGATTAATACAGTCCCAGCCAGCCTTCTGCTTGGATTAATACTGTCCCTGCCTGCCTTCTGCTTGGATTAATACAGTCGCTGCCAGCCTTCTGCTTGGATTAATAGAGTCCCTGCCAGCCTTCTGCTTGGATTAATACAGTCGCTGCCAGCCTTCTGCTTGGATTGTTACAGTCCCTGCCAGCCTTCTGCTTGGATTAATACAGTCCCTGCCTGCCTTCTGCTTGGATTAATACAGTCCCTGCCTGCCTTCTGATTGGATTAATACAGTCCCTGCCTGCCTTCTGCTTGGATTAATACAGTCCCTGCCAGCCTTCTGCTTGGATTAATAGAGTCCCTGCCAGCCTTCTGCTTGGATTAATACAGTCGCTGCCTGCCTTCTGCTTGGATTAATACAGTCCCTGCCTGCCTTCTGCTTGGATTAATACAGTCCCTGCCAGCCTTCTGCTTGGATTAATACAGTTGCTGCCTGCCTTCTGCTTGGATTAATTCTGTCCCTGCCTGCCTTCTGCTTGGATTAATACAGTCGCTGCCTGCCTTCTGCTTGGATTAATACAGTCGCTGCCTGCCTTCTGCTTGGATTAATACAGTCCCTGCCAGCCTTCTGCTTGGATTAATACTGTCCCTGCCAGCCTTCTGCTTGGATTAATACAGTCCCTGCCTGCCTTCTGCTTGGATTAATACAGTCGCTGCCTGCCTTCTGCTTGGATTAATACAGTCGCTGCCTGCCTTCTGCATGGATTAATACAGTCCCTGCCTGCCTTCTGCTTGGATTAATACAGTCGCTGCCTGCCTTCTGCTTGGATTAATACAGTCGCTGCCTGCCTTCTGCTTGGATTAATACAGTCCCTGCCTTCCTTCTGCTTGGATTAATACAGTCGCTGCCTGCCTTCTGCTTGGATTAATACAGTCGCTGCCTGCCTTCTGCTTGGATTAATACAGTCCCTGCCTGCCTTCTGCTTGGATTAATACAGTCGCTGCCTGCCTTCTGCTTGGATTAATACAGTCCCTGCCAGCCTTCTGCTTGGATTAATACTGTCCCTGCCAGCCTTCTGCTTGGATTAATACTGTCCCTGCCTGCCTTCTGCTTGGATTAATACTGTCCCTGCCAGCCTTCTGCTTGGATTAATACTGTCCCTGCCAGCCTTCTGCTTGGATTAATACAGTCCCTGCCTGCCTTCTGATTGGATTAATACAGTCCCTGCCAGCCTTCTGCTTGGATTAATACAGTCCCTGCCAGCCTTCTGCTTGGATTAATACTGTCCCTGCCTGCCTTCTGTATGGATTAATACAGTCCCTGCCTGCCTTCTGCTTGGATTAATACAGTCCCTGCCTGCCTTCTGCTTGGATTAATACAGTCCCTGCCTGCCTTCTGCTTGGATTAATACTGTCCCTGCCTGCCTTCTGCTTGGATTAATACAGTCCCTGCCTGCCTTCTGCTTGGATTAATACAGTCCCTGCCAGCCTTCTGCTTGGATTAATACAGTCCCTGCCTGCCTTCTGCTTGGATTAATACAGTCCCTGCCTGCCTTCTGCTTGGATTAATACTGTCCCTGCCTGCCTTCTGCTTGGATTAATACAGTCCCTGCCTGCCTTCTGCTTGGATTAATACAGTCCCTGCCAGCCTTCTGCTTGGATTAATACAGTCCCTGCCTGCCTTCTGCTTGGATTAATACAGTCGCTGCCCGCCTTCTGCTTGGATTAATAGAGTCCCTGCCAGCCTTCTGCTTGGATTAATACAGTCGCTGCCAGCCTTCTGCTTGGATTAATACAGTCCCTGCCTGCCTTCTGCTTGGATTAATAGAGTCCCTGCCAGCCTTCTGCTTCGATTAATACAGTCGCTGCCAGCCTTCTGCTTGGATTAATACAGTCGCTGCCAGCCTTCTGCTTGGATTAATACAGTCCCTGCCAGCCTTCTGCTTGGATTAATACAGTCGCTGCCAGCCTTCTGCTTGGATTAATATAGTCCCTGCCAGCCTTCTACTTGGATTATTACAGTCGCTGCCAGCCTTCTGCTTGGATTAATACAGTCGCTGCCAGCCCTCTGCTTGGATTAGTACAGTCCCTGCCTGCCTTCTGCTTGGATTAATACAGTCTCTGCCAGCCTTCTGCTTGGATTAATACAGTCCCTGCCTGCCCTCTGCTTGGATTAATGCAGTCGCTGCCTGCCTTCTGCTTGTATTAATACTGTCCCTGCCTGCCTTCTGCTTGGATTAATACAGTCCCTGCCAGCCTTCTGCTTGTATTAATACTGTCCCTGCCTGCCCTCTGCTTGGATTAATGCAGTCGCTGCCTGCCTTCTGCTTGTATTAATACTGTCCCTGCCTGCCTTCTGCTTGGATTAATACAGTCCCTGCCAGCCTTCTGCTTGGATTAATACAGTCCCTGCCAGCCTTCTGCTTGGATTAATACTGTCCCTGCCCGCCTTCTGCTTGGATTAATACTGTCCCTGCCCGCCTTCTGCTTGGATTAATACAGTCCCTGCCAGCCTTCTGCTTGGATTAATACAGTCCCTGCCTGCCTTCTACTTGGATTAATACAGTCGCTGCCTGCCTTCTGCTTGGATTAATACAGTCCCTGCCTGCCTTCTGCTTGGATTAATACAGTCTCTGCCAGCCTTCTGCTTGGATTAATACTGTCCCTGCCTGCCTTCTGCTTGGATTAATACAGTCCCTGCCTGCCTTCTGCTTGGATTAATACAGTCCCTGCCTGCCTTCTGCTTGGATTAATACAGTCTCTGCCAGCCTTCTGCTTGGATTAATACAGTCCCTGCCTGCCTTCTGCTTGGATTAATACAGTCTCTGTCAGCCTTCTGCTTGGATTAATACTGTCCCTGCCTGCCTTCTGCTTGGATTAATACAGTCCCTGCCAGCCTTCTGCTTGGATTAATACAGTCCCTGCCTGCCTTCTGCTTGGATTAGTACAGTCCCTGCGTGACTGCTGCTTGGATTAATACAGTCCCTGCCTGCCTTCTGCTTGGATTAGTACAGTCCCTGCGTGACTGCTGCTTGGATTAATACAGACCCTGCCTGAATGCTGCTTGGATTAATACAGTCCCTGCCCGACTGGTGCTTGGATTAGTACAGCCCCTGCCTGACTGCTGCTTTTATTGATACCGCTTCTGCATTCCGGAGTGCCAAAGATCAACTTGGAATTCTGCTGGCAGAATGACAGAAGGAAGACCCCGCGTGCCACCATGGTTCAGCAATGTCTCCCTCCCGCCCCTGCTCCAAGCTGCAAGGTAAAGGCGGGAGGTCCTCTTTCCCAGGGATGTGTGGACCTGCCCACCTTATCAAGCAAGCTTGCACAGAATTAGGCGGTAAGCAGCCCTGGGGTCACCAGTGCCAGAAAAGGGTTAATGACCTGATCTGGTCAGCCAAGGTGAGTGTCCCATTACATTTGGGCCTGGCTTGTGTCCCAGCAAGTGACTGCATTTGTTGGAGAGGGAGGGAGCAATGAGCTGTAGCAATGGGGTTCCAGTGTCTGCAATTGGGACTGAAGCATGGCTGCACCTCAGTTAGAGGACTATCATCAGAGGCCTTGGGCTTTTATCTGCTGGGAGATGAACCCTGTTCTTTATTGTGTCTGTAGGAGAAGACTGCCCACAATAGGAAGGAGTGTGCCAAGACCGATGGCAGAGTGCATTATCCCCATGTCCTTACCCTTTGGAGGAGGGGGCCATGAAACTGGCAGGGCAACAAGGAGACTGTGCCATAGCTGATGGTGAGACAGGGCCACCTATCCAAAAGAGTGAGTGAGCATCTCGTGGGGCACAAGGGTGTAGCTGGTGGCTAAGATCCATGTCATGCATATGATCCCCACTGCATCAATGGAGAGGCACATTTGGGATGGTAGGAATGTCATGATGGGCAGACCCTAATCCTTCTAAGTCTATGATTTCACATGCAGGTCAAGGTGACTGAGAAGCAGGATATGCACATGTTGCACCACGGACATTTCACAAAATTATTTACTCAGCCACGAACATGGGGGCAATTAAGCTGTGTGTAAAGTGTATAGCCAATCTACAGGCAACAAAACAAATTCCTCTGCATAAATAACGTAGCTAAGCATACAAACATCAATTGAGAGCTAGCTAGGAAGCAAAATAGTATGCAATGCCAATGTGAATTCCTTTAGTTGACAGAATAGAGCTAGCTACAACATGTCACTGGGTGGTAGATGGATCTTCTTGGATGACCTCTGTGGATTCACACTTTGTCAGGAGTGCAAATTCATCCAATAAACTATGAAACTCAAAGAGAAGATTGTTATTGTCGTCATTGAGGTGAGGCAGTAGAAAATTCAGCAAGAGGAAGACGGACAGTTTCTCACACTGCTATTGTCAAAAGACAATTCAACTTGTGATAGCCTCTGTTCGTGCAACTTCTCCACCTGCTTGTAATATGTATCTGAAGCCAGGGCAGCCAACAAAAGGGCAGTGATCTCCAAATCAGGAGAATGCTATAGGGTGAAGAAAATAGTACTTCAGAAGAGTCATGTAAAACAGAAAAGCAGGGTGGGACAGGAAGGGACAGAGAGATTAACGGGAGGGAGCCAAAATTAGTTTATCCATCTTGACAGGCTGTGAAACCAGGTCCTGGATTCTAAAATACAGAAACAATAGAACCTCTCATGGACAAAATGTCATTTGCTCATCAAATAAAGAGTGCCCTTCAATTCCTCCAATAAAGTGATTTTTCTTCAATTCACTTATGTATATATCTCAGTCAATCTCTGTTGTTTCTGATTCAGCTCTGACAAGATAATTATTAACAAAAAGCTTTTCTGCAAAAATTTGAGCAGTTGCTACTGCGAGTATTATTCAGTTACAAAATGTTTAGTCACTAACTGTAAGATTGTACTTCAGACTAACCAATTTTTGTCCAAGCCAAATCTGTGAGCAAAGGTACACTTTTAACATAATGTAATTATGTAATACAGACAACTTTCAAATGACATTGGCCACTCAGATTACCTTCCCTCAAACTGGCTAGTAAATGATGCACATTGCAGTTACTGATCTTTGACATACTTAGCTGGTAGGTAGCTGCTAGATTATTTTAAAACGCAAGGTTAAAGGCTTAAAGCAGGGGTATCCAACCTTTTCAGGTAGGGGCCACATTACAATTTTTGTCTTACATGGGGGGTTGTGAGACAATTTCAGAAAGATAAGGACATTAAAAATTTATCTTACTATGAATCAAAACAATAAGAAATGTGCATTTTTGTCAAGAAGCTTTAAATGAGAAGACTAATTTATTGACTTACATTCTCTTCACTATGTTTGACATTGAGTTAGTGGAATTCCTGGCATTTTTTTGCTTGCACAAGTCGTCAATGTTTTCCTGCACACTTGTTGTAGTGATGCAAAGTATTCTGGATTAATGTCCATCTGTCAGAAGTGAATCGCTCTCTCTCTCTCTCTCTTGCTCTGTCTGTGTGTGTGTCTCTCTCTCTGTCTCTCTCTCCCCCACTGTGCCCATGTTCTTCCTCTCTGTGGTCCCCCCACCCTGTGTCATCTCTCCCTCTCTGCCCCTCCTCTCTCTCTCTTTCACTGCCTCTTCTCTATCCCTCTCTGCCGCCCACACTCTTTCTCTCTGCCTCGCTCTCTCTGCCCTCTCTCCCTTTCTGTCCCCTCTCTCTCCCCCTGTCCCCCCCCTCTCTCTCTCTCCCCGTCCTCTATCTCTGCCCCTGTCCCCCGTCTCTCTCTCTGACCCCCCTCTCTCTCTCCCATCCCCTCTCTCTCTCTCTCCCCTTGACCCCTCTCTCTCTCTCTCTCCCTGATCCCTCTCTCTCCCTATCCTCCCCTCTCTTTCCTCCATTCCCTCTCTCTCTCTCCCCGTCCTCTATCTCTGCCCCTGTCCCCCGTCTCTCTCTCTGACCCCCCTCTCTCTCTCCCATCCCCTCTCTCTCTCTCTCCCCTTGACCCCCCTCTCTCTCTCCTGTCCCCCCCCTTTCTCTCTCTCCCCGTCCTCTATCTCTGCCCCGTCCCCCGTCTCTCTCTCTGACCCCCCTCTCTCTCTCCCATCCCCTCTCTCTCTCTCTCCCCTTGACCCCTCTCTCTCTCTCTCTCCCTGATCCCTCTCTCTCCCTATCCTCCCCTCTCTTTCCTCCATTCCCTCTCTCTCTCTCCCCCTGTCCCCCACCCCCGTCACCTCTCTCTCTTCCTGTACCCCCCCCTCTCCCCATACCCTCTCTCCTCCTGTCCCCTCTTCCTCTCCCTGTCCCTTCTCTCTCTCCCCTGCTCCTCTCTTTCTCCCCCTTTCCCCTCTCCCCCCCATACCCTTCTCCCTGTTCCCCCTCCCTCTCTCCCCATCCTCTCTCTCTCCCCTGCCCCCCTCTCTCTGTCCCTCCTCTTTCTCTCACTTGGTCCCTCTCTCTCTTTCTGTCCCTCTCTCTCTCTGTCCCTCTCTCTCTCTCTCCCTCTCTCACCCTGTTCCTCCCTCTCTCTGTGTCCCTCTCTCTGTCTGCACCTTTCTGTCTCTGTGTCCCTCTCTCTCTCTGTTCCTCTCTCTCTGTCCCTCTCTCTCTCTGATCCCCTCTCTCTCTTTCTGCCCTTCTTTCTCTCTGTCCCTCTATGTCCCTCTCCCTCTCTATCTCTCTCGCAGTCTCTGTCCCTCTCTCTCTTGTGTCCCTCTGACTATCTGTCCCCCTCTCTCTGTTCTGCTCTCTCTGACCCTCTCCCTCTCTCTGTGTCCTTCTGTCTCTCTGTCCTGTCTCTCTCTATGTCTCTCCCTCTCTCTCTCTGTTCCTCTCTCTCTGTGTCTCTCTCTTTCTCTGTATCTCTTTCTCTCTGTTTCCCTCTCTCTCTCTGTCTCTGTCTCTCTCTGTCCCTCCCTCTCTCTCTGTCTCTCTCTGTCCTCTCTCTCTGACAGTTGCAGAGAGCAGGAACTCTCAATACAGCAGTTCTGTGACAGCTGTGATTTTTTTTTAAAAGTCAGACTGGTTTGGAAGAAGAAGTCAGTGGGAAATTTCTCAACCTAGAAATTACCAGTCACAGACACCAAAATCTTTCACTGTGGACACTGGTGTCCGTGTACGGACATGTTTCCAATCCCTGCTGAGAAGAAAGAGGAGCTCAAGAGGCTGGGGGATCAGCCACCTCTGAGGAGGAGGAGGAGGAGGCAGCCTCAGAAGGTCTACTGTCACGTCATTCCCCTGTACCCTCCACCAGCGCCGATACTCTCATGTCAGTGTGTAGTCACAAGTGTTTAGATTTCGGCATGCAACCTGGTGAGCATGGCACAATTGCGCCAAAGCAGCTGATGGAGTCTCTGACAGCCCAGGCCACTGGCAATCGGGGAGGTCAGGCCCATGTTGAGGCCCAGGCTGATGACGTGCCTCTGGTGTTGGCAGCAACATGGGAAATGCTGCAGCTGCAGCGAGAGGTGAGCTAACATCAGGTAGAGATGCCAGAGGCTATGCGTACCCGCGATGATGGAGGAGTCCATCCAGGCCTTGGGTGCTGCAAAGTCTCTGCTGATTGCACATCTGGCTTCTTCCATTGAGGGATTGGGGACTCTCATGGAAAGCCACATCCAGCAGACCAATCAGTGGCTGCTGAAGACGCATGCAGACCTGCACACCATTGCTCTGTCCATGAGCTTTATGCAGCACTGGAAAAGCGAGAGGGGGCAAGGCACCTGGAGGCTCCGCTAGGTAAAATCAGGACGGGACGTCTCGACATCAGACTTTTTGTCCGACGTCTTCTGTCCCAACGTTATGCCCACCCTGCCTCTGTTGCCATCTCAAATGGCTCCATAAAATGCAGCCCAATGTTTCTGGCTAGTGGGAGATACGCACATGGATAATCAAAATGTATCCCATGAATCACTTCTCTTCAAGAGAGTGAAGGAGAAAAGTATTTTTGTTAATTTATTCACATGTCTTGTTCTGTTAGTTTTTAATGTTATGAAATAGGATTATGCAATATATAGCTTTAAAAAGGTATTTAACGAAGAGTATGTAAATGTAAGGATTTTGTTTTTATTTATTGTTATGCGGCAATGCTACTGCAGTCCCCAAAGGGTTAAGATCAACAAACTTTCTTCTGATGCTTGTGCAGAAATTCAATGACCCCATTCTTTTACTGGTTTACAGTGTTTGCTATGAAAATCAAGGGAGGTGACATCACTGATGGGTGTAGAACTGAGTGCAGAGAAAGTGCAGGTGACAGAGGCTTGGTGCAGTTGAGGGCAGAAAGTGTAACTTTTTCATCAAAGCAATCCTGAAAAATGAGCTCAGCAGAAAAACTGGGAGGAATGGGAATCATACCAAAAAGGAAAAGGCCGAAAGTAGCAGAACTCTGTAGTTCACAAAGTAAACATGAAGTCAGATTTCAAGATCTGACCATATTTATTGCAGAAAGGAAAATGGGATCAAGCAGAAGAATGTTTCTGATGGATTTAGCACGTAAGAAAGGATTCAGAGTCGATGATGTCCTGAGGTATATCATTCTACACTGTGGTTGATGTACTAACTTACCTGTCATTTTCTTAATGTGCTTACCTGAGATTATCTGAGAGGAGGCATGCAGGTAGCATGACAAAAAATGCTAATCAGTTGGCTTTTGAAAGATTGTAACCTTTCGCCGGATGACATTCTAAAAATCTATCTAAATGCACAGCAGAAAATGATTTGTAGCAGGTTCAACATGGCTACAGTTTAGTTGTAAAATATATATTTTTAAAATTTTGTTAGTTGTGTCTTTTGGTGTATCATCTATTGCTAGTTCCAATAATAGTAAAGAAGCCACAGAAAATAATAACGTTAGCAATATTTTTTCTAAGTTGCTTAAGAAAAAAGATGCTTGGTATAAATCCAGCATGTTGATGGTGATATTAGGATTCCTCTTTGACCAAGAAATACTTTTTCTCACAAATACAAGTAGTTTTTAGGTCTTTTTTAATATGTGGAGATAAACTCAAAGTACAATAAGTACCATTCAAGTCTTGTACTCATAGCTTGTGAATCCTTTGGTTAGATTAGGGCATCATTTGCTCCCAGGTATCTTCCCACTTTTCAAGGGAGAATTATAATTTACCTGGAATATTAACTATCTAAAGATTTACTTCCACAGAGTTATTACACAATGCATGAATGAAAAGTACGAACAAATGCCAGTTTGATTTAACTCACTAGTTTTGTACAAAGTAATTAAAAATTTAATCATCCCAAACATGGTTGGCATGACCAGTAGATCAGTTAGTGCGATGTTAATTAAACTGACATGCTTTTGTTTTCTATGCATGAAAGAAACACTTGCAGTTATTTGGTGTCTTTTTGTGTTTAATTCTATACAGTTTAGAATGTTGCCACAATGCTATATTTTGTGCCAAATACAACCACAGACATGAGTGTAACAGAGAAATAATGGATCAAGCCAGATGTCAAAATCCCCAGTGGTATAGCTAGGGTGTATGTGACAGGAAGATAGGGGCTTAATAATTGTAAATTATTTTTCTCCAAATAAAACCACAGGAAGAAGCACTATGAAATTTCAAACTGTAATTTTACACATGAAGTATTATTTCAAACTGAAAGTATTATTTTTCTTACTGTAAATTTTACCACCTGGCATCAAGGTAATCAAACAAATATATTCTTTTAAAATTAAAAATCCTTCAAGAAATCACTTGCAGCACTTTATGAATTTTAAACTGTGTGGGAAAAAGCAGACTGTGAATGTTATGGCATTATGACTGTTCATTTCAGCTTTCTTAAAATGATAGTTTATTTGTTTGGAATGCCCATAAAGCTGAGAAATTTTAGTGGTGACACAATGCAAGATCTTCATCTTTTGACACCTAGCATTGGTTATAACCAAGTTTACTAACCATGATGTATCAGAATAACAGAGCTCATGGGTTTGGAGGTGATATATTAGCACTAATTGAGGATTGTTTAACAAACAGAAAACAGAGTTGCAATAAACAAACCATTTTCAGGATGACAGGCTGTAACTAGTGCCTGGGCCTAAGCTATTTACAATCTATATCAATGACTCCAATGAGGAGACCGAGTGTAAGATATCCAAGTTTACCAATGATACAAAGCTAGGTAGGAAAGTAAGCTGTGAGAAGGACATGAATAGGCCCGAAGGGGATATAGACCAGTTAAGTGAGTGAACAAGAAGGTGGCAGATGGCATATTATGTGGGGAAATGTGAAATTATCCACTTTGGATAATGGAAAAGCAGAATGTTTTTTAAAAGGTTAGAGACTAGTAATTGTTGCTATTCATAGGGATTCGGGTGGCGGGGGTGGGCGGGCGGGGTGTCCTTTTACACGAATGACAGAAAGTTAACATGCAGGTACAGCAAGCAATTAGGAAGGGAAATGGTATGTTACAAAGGCAAAATACTGCAGATGCTGGAAATCTGAAATAAAAATGCTGGAAACACTCAGCTGGTCTGGTAGCATCTGTAGAGAGAGAAACAGAGTTAACATTTTAGGTCTGTGACCTTTCATCATTGGCCTTTATTGCAAGGGGGTTGGAATATAAGAGTAAGGCAGTCTTGCTGCAATTAAAAAGTGCTTTGGTGAGACCGCACCTGGAGTGTTGTGTGTAGTTTTGATGTCCTTACCTAAGGAAGAATATACTTGCCTTCAAGGGAATGCAGCAAAGGTTCACTAGACTGGTTCCTGGCATGAGGGGATTGTCTTATGAGGAGAGATTGAGTAAACAAAACCTACATTACCTAGAGTTTAGAAGAAGGGGAGGTGATCTCATTGAAAAGTATAAAATTCTTAGAGGGCTCGACAAGGTAGTTGGTAAGAGGCTCTTTCCCCTGGCTGGAATATCTAGAACAAGGGGTCATTGACTCAGGTTAAGGGGTCAGCCATTTAGGATTGAGATGAGGAGAAATTTCTTTTCTCAGATGGTTGAGAATCTTTGGCATTCCCTACCCCAGAGAACTGTGGATGCTTAGTCAATGAGTATATACAAGATTGAGATTGATAGAGTTTTGGGCACTCGGGCAGTCCAGGGATATACGGATAGGACAGAGAAGTGGAGCTGATGTAGAAGTTAAGCCATGATCTTATTAAATGGCAGAGCAGGCTCAAGGGGTTATATAGCGTACTCCTGTTCCTATTCCTTATGTTCTTATGTTTTGTTTGCAACATGTGTGTAATATTCAGTGGAAATTCTCCATTGACAAAAGCAAGAAACTACTACAGCAGTAGGATTTTCTTAGCATCCAAAATACAACTGAAAGCAATCTATTTGAACTACAGGCATTTCAGTCTTAATAAAGGCTTTTGAGTTGTGCTTTGGATGTTGGGATAGCCCTGCCTCTGAAGTATTTTCTTGCTTTGTCTTGATAGGGAGAAAGAGAAAGAAAAATGGCTCATGCAATATCCACAGTAGATAAAAACGAGTTGAGAAAATAGAATGAGAGGAATAAAGAAGCTACATTTTCACTGCTGACGACATCCCTAGAATGCTGCATCGAAGTGAATAAAAGGCATACACCAAAGGAAAATATTCAGTTGATCACATACAGAATCTTAGCAGAAGCAAAGAGCTATGGCCTTACCATTAGCTCAAGAAATTAGTGGTCAGGTAATCAGGTTTTGGGAATACCTTATATTCCATCCTCAGTTCTCATCATATGGGATTAATCACTGTGCCTCAGGTAGCGTATTTCAGCAGTGTTCTTTCTAATGATCCATGCATTGATCAGCAAATACAAGCATGTATTAAGGAGGTAAGTTCAATATATGGGCATTTACAGAAATAAGAATGAATCTGCATAACATCATCTTGTCACACTCATGAAAGGGACAGTAGTGAACTAAACTGAACTGGAGCCATTATGAACTGTAAAAATGAGCTGATGAACTAAACTCCAAAAAATGGACACACTTTTGCTGCAGACAAAATGGAGTAAGAGGTCAGATGACCTCACCTGTACTACAAATATACATAGGGACTTTTGGAAACTAAAAGCATCATCGCATCTCGACTAGTTTTGGGGAAGGCACATTAGAATGCTAAGCAGCCCATTCAATGCTAAATGGCTCCTAACTTGAAGAATTGGGTTGACAAAGGCCTTTGCAGACAGGGAGATTCTGGATTCAAAGCCAAGCTAATAGGTGGAACATAAAAGTTTAGCAAGTAAAGCCACATTCAAACCCCATTCTGTAACAATGGCCACACATTGAAAAACATTGTTTGAACACACCAGGGGAGAGCATCTATCGTCACCTGACTGAAACCAAACCTGATAAGGTTTTTTCTTAAAAAGGAGACTTCTCTGAAAGACAGAACAGAAAGCTGCGAGATCCATTCCAGCCAAGAAAAAGACCCTACCTACAACATCTTTAAACCACAGAGGCAGAGCCATTGCAAGGTGACCTTGAAAACTCTCCACCTGAGGAATCATATCAGGATTCTCACCACTGACTTTGATTGAATCTTAACTAGAGGAGTCTGCAATACTTCAGTGAACCAAGAAAAGGAAAACCAGGCCTGCACTGCTGTTAAAAAAATTCCTCCTGGAAAACTGAGAAGGTTTCAAAGTGAACGCCTTTTACAACAATCGGACTTAAATGCCTGCTACTCTCTAATCTCTATCTCTTCTTGTGTGTGTATAAGTGTGTGCATGTGTGAGTGGGTGAGGCTGCAATACTTTTTGGATATTGTTTAAAAAATAATTTATCTTTCTTTTAATCCCACGAGAAAATCTATTTTTTGCCTGTTAATTTGACCTCTAAAACACTCGGGGACTAAAACAAATTTTTTTTAAACACTATCCACAGTCAGTTAAAAGGTGAAAAGTGGAAGTCATCCATACCATCTCCCCTGTCCATAAAATCTTGAAGACCAAACTGAATGTTTATAATGCAAAAATGTTTCCAATGTTTTGTTCATCTGTGATATGGGCATACTACATGTACTTTGTGAAGGAACTTGACAAATTCCATGTATATAACTTATAATACATGTCATGCAACAACTGACTACATTAAAAAAACAATAAATGCCAGTCAATGTCTTGTGAACAAGTATTCTTCTGTGGGATAACATTTGGAAGGTGCTTCTTTGGGGGAAGAAGAAGCAGTACAAAACCATGCAAAAACCGCACCTGGAGTATTCTGTACAGTTTTGGTCTTCTGACCTAAGAAAAGATATACTTGCCATAGAGGGAGTGGAACAAAGGTGCACCAGACTAATTCCTAGGATGGTGGAATTGTCCTATGAGGAGAGATTGAGAAGACTGGGCCTGTATTCTCTAGAGTTTAGAAGAATGAGAGGTGACCTCATTGAAACATACAAAATTCTTACAGGGCTCCACAGGGTGAACGCAGGAAGGATGTTTCCCCTGGTTAGGGGATCTTGAACCAGGGAACACAGTCTCAGAATAAGTGGCAGGCCATTTAGGACTGAGATGAGGAAGAATTTGTTCATTCAGAGGATGGTGATTCTTTGGAATTCTCTACCTCAGAAAGCAGTGGAGGCTCAGTCATTGAGTATGTTCAAATCAGAGATCGATAGATTTCTAGATATTAAAGGCATCAAGGGATATGGGGATAATGTGGGGAAATGGCATTGAGGTAGAAGATCAACCATGATCTAGTTGAATGGCTCGAGGGGTTGAATTGCCTACTCCTGCTCCTATTTCCTACGTTCCTATGCTCATATGGGCGATGTTCTCACTGACAGATGAAACGACCCTAGAAGCTATGATGATGTGCTGTCCTAGTCGCTAGTATTATAGGTTCTATACAAGAGGCTTCTCTACAAGATCAAAGTCTCTAGTATTAATAGTAGTATATTGAGCTGGATGGAGAACTGGCTGGAAAGACATATGCAGAAAGTAGTTATAGATGTATTTGCATCTGTTTGGAGACTGACCACCTGTGCTGTCCTACAAGGATAGGTGTTGGGACTGTTGCTGTTTACTATTTTTACAAATGTTCTGGGTGTAGGTATTGGGGGAAGGCTTTGCAAATTTGCAAATGATACTCAGATCTGTGCAAGTGTTAGGATGTAGACGATGCTCTGTTGCTTCAGGTGGATTTTAACATTTTGGGGGGATTGAGCTCATGACTGTTTAATTTGGAAAACTGCAAAAGTTCAAAAGAAAGATATAGATGACATGATACATGTCGAGTTGTTACACAATGCTTACTTGTTAATTATAATCATAATTACATTTTCTATGTTAGACAGGCTTCTAAGAATGTCTTCAATTGGACTTTTGTGTCAATGTGTGCAGCCTGTGTCTTGATGTCATGTAGATTCTCAGCCCATCACTATTAGTTAAGAGAATCAAATTGCCAGGGCACAACTCCAGCATTTTAGTTCTCTGATTCTGATCTCTGTTACATCTTCCCTTCTTCCACCTTATCATTGACAACATCAGGAAGTTTCTTAGGTTGTACATTGTCCTAGTATGCTAATCAATGACTTATCTTCCACTGGTCATTGTGTAAAGTTGTCTGAATGGAGTCAGCCAATGACTGTAGCCAATATTTGCTGATCAATGCATGGATCATTAGAAAGAACGCTGCTCAAACAGGCTACCTGAGGCATAGCGATTCACCCATATAATGAGAACTAAGGATGAAACATAAGGTATTCCCAGTGCCTGACTACCTAACCACTAATCTCTTGAGCTAATGGTAAGGCCATAGCTCTTTGCTATAGCTGAGGTACCGTAAGTAATCTGCTGAATGTTTTCCTTGGTGTCCGCTTTTTGTTCACTTTGATACAGAAAAACAGGGATGTCGCCAGCAGTGAAAATGTAGCTTCTTTGCTCCTCTCATTCTGTTTTCTGTTCTTGTTTTCTATCTTCTGTGGAATTTGCTTTTGGGCAGGGTGTTTACACACTTCAGGGAAAAGCATTAAAGAAGGTGAAGAAGGAGATCTGGATGTACTTGTGCACAGATCTCTATAGGTTCACGAGCAATGCTGTGAAGCTATAGCTAGAGTGAATAGGGTGTTGCAATGCATTCATAGGACAATTGATTATAGGAAACAGCATACAATTTTGTCCTTGTACAAGACCTTGGGCAGGCCTCTCTAGAAATATTGTATCTAGTTTTGGTTTCCTCTTATAGTGGGTGATATTGAAGCTTTGGAGAAGTTGCAGAGGAGGGCCCTTTGACTAATTCCCAGTTTAAAGCATCTTTGTTATCAAGATAGACTAAAAGAGCCTGGTCTCTACACTTTAGTGAAGCACATATTTAGGAATGATCTGATTGAGGTTCATAAGATGATGAAGGGAATAGATTGTGTTCGAGTTGACAATTTGTTCTAATTGGATTAGGGATTACCAGGGTCCACAATTTTAAGTTGTATAAGGCCAGAACCAGATTAGATGTCAGTAGGTCATTCTTTTCCCAGAGAACTGTGGATCTCTGGAACAAGCTGTTGGCTTCTGCAATGAGCGATGCTTCACCAATTTCCTTCAAGCAGGAGTTCGACCAGACTAGGGCAGAGCTCACCTCCTACAAAAGATAGGTACTGCAAGGAATTCTGGACTAGTTTCAAATGCCTGGAGAGGGGGAGTGTTGGAGAGTCAGAGAGGAATTTTTTTCCCCAATTGGTCTGGGTTTTTATCTGTTTTTTTGCCTCTCCCAGGAAATCACCTGGTTTTGTGTGGAATGGAGTGTGTATCTAATCTGATACACAAAGTACCACAATTGTGTGGGACAGGTTGGATGGGCCAGAGGGTCTTTGCCAGTCTGTCATTGTTTATATATGTTCGTTCATATTCTTTGAAAACAGCCATGAGTTGAAATTGAGAAAACTGCAAAGCCAAGTATTGGCTACAATCATTGGCTGACTCTACTCAGACAACTCTACACAATGACCAGTGGAAGATAAATCCTTGATTTGCATACCAGGCGATTGGAGAACTAAAGGCCGGATTTTATTCCAGTGACTGGGGTCCTGTCTGTTGTGATATCAATTTAACAATGTAAATGATGTTCTTCAGCATGTGATCAGTTGTTTGCAGTTGAGAAGGACACCTAGTCACCCGTGTAAAACAGAGCTCTCTTGTACTCATGTTACTCTACAAATAAACAACCCACAGTTTTATGACCACTCAACTTAAAGATTTTTTGATATCTTATTGCTACATAAAAGCAATAGCGCAATATAGTAGCAGTGGTGGCAGTATATGGTTTCTGAAGATTCTTTGACTTTCAAGTGCACCATTCTCGACATAGTAGCAGCATGTGGTCTCTGAAGAATGACATTGTGGCAGTGTGTGGTCTCTGAAGAATGACATTGTGGCAGTGTGTGGTCTCTGAAGAATGACATTGTGGCAGTATGTGGTCTCTGAAGAATGACATTGTGGCAGTGTGTGGTCTCTGAAGAATGACATTGTGGCAGTGTGTGGTCTCTGAAGAATGACATTGTGGCAGTATGTGGCCTCTGAAGCAGCACACCATTCACAACATGGTGATAGCAATGCACAGGGAAGATGATAACTCCGAGGTAACACTACTGCAGAGAAGCTCAGGAATTCAGGAACAGTACTCAAAGGGACGAGCATTCTCTCCATTCATAATCCAACAGGGACAGGGCAGTGCAACTCATCATCAGGGACGGTGGCGATTTGACACGGGCAATTTCAATGACCTTCCATAAAGTGGGTGCTCTAGACACAGTGAGTACACAAAGGGGGTTTTTCAGATCAATGGTGACTGGAACAGCAGAAATCGGGCAGAAGCATGCTAGGAAACAGCGAGCAAGGTCGGTTCTAATCGAGGTTGCAGATCAGCAACGCTATTACATACTGGGTGTTTTCCTGCCTTTAGTGCTTTGTGAGCAGAACCATCCTGATCACAGGCAGAAAGACTTCGCTGCAGGGTGTGGTTCTGGGCATGGTCGAAGCTCAACGCTGCAGACACAGTATACCTGCACATTTTCTTTTTCCCTCCAGGAAAAGGCCCAAGGAGAAAAGAGAGGCTTCAATTAAAAGGGGAAAGCTCTAGCTGCATTTTTAACACTGGGAATTAGGCACTATATCCACTAAATATCTTTCCATGAATTGGAAAGCCCAAGACCTCCTCCATGAGTCTCAACTTTTAAACAACAAATGGAGTTGTGTTTCTTGGATTTGGCCATCACAGAGCTGGAAAAATCAGCGGTCAAGATAAAAATAACAATCGGTAATGATGGACTACACTGGATTGACACCTTGGGATTTTCTGAAGCAGAGCAGAAGGACCCAACAAGTCTGTGGTCTACATTAGAGGACCAGCTCAAGGTCGATGCAGGGGCAAGTGCAAACATTTTGCCGCTGCAAATAGCGAAGGACATTTACCTGGCGAGATGGAAAGCCCGCAATGAGGTGGGACTTCCTCCCTCAAGTGGGTGGAAGTCCCTCCTTGGAACAATTAAAGTCTGGGGACCTGTAAAATGCAGGACGGATAGCCAGTGGCCAGCTTCCGTCAACCCAACATAAAATCCAGCCCTAGGTGTCTTGCTCAACTCCAACCAACTGATCACATGCTGAATGACATCACTTCCTACAATGCTGTGTGGATTACTTACATTGTTAAAGTGATATGACAACAGCCCCCTTTCCTAAAATGGAAATACACAAAAGATCAATTATGTATATAATGGAACACAATTACTCTGAAAAATATTTACACATGCATTGACTCTAATGCTCTTTTGTCAAGTGTCTCTGAACCGTACAGGCAGTCTACTGACTCGACCTGATCTTGTCACAAGTGTAGCTTAATGGAGACCTAGGCTTGTCAGCTTTCTTGGCTTGACTTTTGTGTTATTCTGATAATCATCCTGTGCTCGATCGTTCCGCTGGTCATTTTCTCCAACTACATTCTGCGGATCTGAGTGTGACTGTGTTCTCGATGCAATAAGATTGTCAGGCACAGTGTTGTTAGCTAGTTCTCTTAGCTGATTTCAATTTCTTCTTAGCAGTGCTCTGTTGGGGGTGGTTAATTCATAAGATTTTGGTTCATTGCAGACTTTGGACAATTCTGTAGGGAAGCACACTTGTTCTTGTGGGAGAATTACCTTGACTTTCTGTGCTATCTGTAATGGTGGTAATGCCATACTGGTGGCCACTGCTGGGACTGCAGGCTAGCCGATCACAGAGGAAGACATGGAGCCGGGATTTGAGGTGAGTTTTGGTTGCCTCGCTGGGGGTAATTGGTCAGGCCCTGGCGAGGCAAGGGTGGTCGTTTAAGGGGAAGGGGGGCATGTTGGGTCCTGGGGGTGGTTGGGGAAGCGGGGGCGGCCCTCCATGGGCACCCTGTGCTCGATTATCTGGGTCCACCCCCAGGCCGTCTGCTTTTACCAGGCGGCTTTTCCTGGCTCCAGGGCGCCCTGCTTGCCATGTGTAAGATCTGCGTGGAGGTGGGCGAAGGCCCTTAAGTGGCCGTTAAGTGGCAACTTAAAGGCCTTGATTGCCCTGGGGCAGGCGGCCTGTTTTTCGCCCCCGCCCTACATAAAGGGGGGGGGGGGTGGGGGGTGCGGAGGCGGGAGTGGGTGGGAAGGCCTCCCGGAGCCACCCGCTCCATTTTACGCCATTCCCCCCTGCCACCATCCGGCTTGTTGGGGTGGCATAAAATTCCAGTTCCCACCTCCACAGCTGCCGGCCAATTGGGGGGGCTGGCAGTTCTGCAGTAATGGCAGTACCACTGGCAGCAGTGGCCACAGCCAGTACTGCAGGAGGTCCTGCAGCACAGAGGAGAGGATTGATGAGGACCCTGGGACAGGTGAGTGGGGTCAAGGTCATCGGGGCCAGTCAGGCAGGCCCCGACAACCGGTTGGGGGGAGGGCTGTTGGTGAGGGTGGGGGGCTCTTCCCGGGGTTGGGGGGAGGTGCCGATCACCACCTCAGTGTGGGGGCAGCAGTCTGGGCTAGCTGGATGAAGGCAAAAGCAGGGGACCTGGCAAAGAGGTAGTGGTGGGAGCACAAATGGTGTCATCCTGAGAGAGGATGGCAGGATCGTGCTCTATGGAACCACCGCCACTTTCTCTGTGTGGCTGGAGCACAGATTGCTGGACTGCTGAGATCCTGAATGCCCTTTGAGCACTTGTATCCACAGTCATATTAGCAGCAATCTGAGCCTGCATGGCAACAAGCTGAGAGTTCATGACCTCAGTCTGAGCTTCCACTGGAGCACACGGACATTGCATGGCATCTGCTTGTGCTGCAATGGAAGCTGAGACATCGGTCATCAGATGTTGCAACATGGTTGGGTCAACACATTCTCAGGTAGTTGGCCACCACTTTCACACTGGACGGGATAGACTCCAAGCTCTGCGTGAAGTCCTGTGCCCTGGTTGGAGCCGGACTCCTCCATGCTCCTTGAAGTGACAACAGGCTCTCTGGCAGGCCTGTCAATGCACGTGCCCATTAGCCTTTTTCTGTACGCTGCCCCATCAAAGTCCTCATCTGAGTCCTCTGCAGCAGAACCTGTGTGCGCCCCTGCCCTCCGGGGAGCTAGCACATGCCATGGCTGTAGCTCACTCATACGCAGTGACTTATCACATGCAAATCCTGCCTCTATACCACCCTGCAAACCACACACAATGCCAGATCAAGTGACAGTGTTTATTCCTCCTCACTCTGCTCTTCCATTAGGCCTTCAGTGGCTAGCCAGGCAGCAGTTCTTTGCATCTGAAAGCATGAATGCAGACGGGGAGTGTTGGGGTGAGGGGAGTTGTGGGAGGCAGGTGGTGGGAAGGGCAGGCAGGAGGAAGATATGCATGGTTACACCATCTGCAGCCTGTACATCATAGCAGATTGTGGGATGATGGTGAAGCAGGATTTGAGAACAGGCATTATACGGGAACATCCTTTCATGCTCAATGACTTCAACAATGCTGTTGGCCATGGCTGCAGTGATGGCCATTCCAATTAACCCCTGGGCCATATCTTCCATTGGAGTGAGCACCTGCCAGTTTGCTGCTGCTGCCTTCTATTATGGACCACCTTGTCCTGGAAAGAGAGGGTAGTGTGTCATTGCAACACACTCAATGGGTGCAATCTTATCATTGCCGCGGCGTTCCCAACGACAGGACCGGAAGTCATTGTAACTTCCGCTCCTGCTGTAAATCATGTTTCTCATGCGATTTTGTATTTAAATTAGCTGTGCGGCGATGGGCACGGGGGACATGTGGGATCATGCGACGGGGGCGGCCTTTCATTGGTGGAACCCACTGTCACTGCCCCAAGCACCATGATTGCTACAGATATAAAACATTCTGTGCTTGCAGTCTCAAGGATCAGCAGCCTTCCTTTCATGTAAGTATCTTCAGAAAAACTTAGTTGAAGCTTTCACTTAAATCAAAATGTTTTTGCCTCCCTTTTTTTGTGAAAGTCACTACCAACTTCATATCAATTATTTTCTCTACAGCCACAGTGAGAGACATGGCAGCCAGCAGGCAGTGTCCCACTCCATGGTTCTGTGATACCTCCCTGCAGGTTCTCCTCCAGGCCAACAGGGAAAGGCGGGAGGTCCTTTTCCCTGCAAATTGAGTCAGAAGACCCTCCCACCTCGCCAAGGTGGCTTGGATGAACGTAGCGGAGGAGGTCTCGAACCGTGGGGTAACTCTTAGAACATGGGTGCAATGCCGCAAGCGCATCAATGACTTGCTCAGATCAGCAAAGGTAAGTGGTCTTGGTGAGGCTGCTCCATTGTTTTCTTCGATGGCTCCGTGTCTTTAAGGCAGAGGGCATGCAAGGAATGCAATTGAATAAATGCCGGAGCAGCCTTGGTGCCATCTACTAAATGATGAAACATAGAAACATAGAAAATAGGAGCAGGAGTAGGCCATTCGGCCCTTCGAGCCTGCTCCACCATTTATTATGATCATGGCTGATCATCCAAATCAGTAGCCTGTTCCCGCTTTCGTCCCATACCCTTTGATCCCTTTCAACCCAAGATCTAACTCCATCTTGAAAACATACAATGTTTTGGCCTCAACTGCTTTCTGTGGTAACGAATTCCACAGGCTCCCCACTCTCTGGGTGAAGAAATTTCTCCTCATCTCAGTCCTGAAAAGTTTACCCCGTATCCTTAGACTATGACCCCTGGTTCTGGACTCCCCCACCATCGAAAACATCCTTCCTGCATCTACCCTGTCAAGTCCTGTTAAAATTTTATAGGTTGCTATGAGATCCCCCCTCACTCTTCTTACCGACTAATGAAGATTGGCATTGTGGAAGTGATTGGATGTGTCGTGCGAAAGCCAATGCAGGATGAGTGACATTGATACATGTATGCAATGGCTGTGATGCATCATTTGCCAAGTCTTTCAATCTGCACTGTCTGTTGCAGGAGAAACGAAGCCACAACCAGTGCGAGCATGCTAAGATGGGAGGAGGGGTCCCTGACCTCAGGCTGCTGAGCATGGCTGAGGAGGAGGCCTCTGAGATCACGAGAGCGGAGGGAGGCAGGGCGAGCGGAGATGGCAAGGCAAGAGCCACAAGGCATAAGGATGAAGTGTCATCTCTGCTCTAGCAGCCTTTTGTGGAAACTGTAGGAAATTGTGTGAACTCATGTGAAGCACATTCTTAAAGTGCCTCTGTTTGTGTCCCCACTGCAGGTACCCACTCTTGAGTCACAGAAAGCCATGTGGCCCAAGAATCCTCCTCCTCTGAGGAAGAAGAAGCCAATGCCCCAGCGGGTGCACTGTCACCTGCCTCTTCCACCTCCGCCAGAGCAGATACATCCGCACGGCTCGCGGGGCATTTCAGATTAGAATCAGGGTCACAAGCTGGTGTCACGACACAGACACTTCCCAGCAGCTGAGGGAGCATGTGCCAGCTGGGTGCCCTGACAATCGGAGCACTGCTGGGGACCAGACTCCTGCTCAGCCCCACGGTTATGATGATCCTCTGTAGCGATGGAGAGGTTTGCTGGATGTGCAGCAAAGCCATGTGGAAAATAGAGACATAGAGTCATAGAGAGATACAGCACTGGAACAGGCCCTTCGGCCCACCGAGTCCATGCTGACCATCGACCACCCATTTATACAAATCCTATATTAATTCAATTTTTCCCTCTCACATCCCCACCTCCCCTCAATTCTCCTACCACCTACCTACACTCGGGGCAATTTTTTACAATGGCCAATTTACCTATCAACCCGCAAGTCTTTGGCATTGGAAGGAAACCGGAGCCCCCGCAGGAAACCCACGCGCTCACAGGGAGAACTTGCAAACTCCACACAGGCAGTACCCAGAACCGAACCCGGGTCGCTGGAGCTGTGAGCTGTTTTGCGCATGCCATGGAGGAGTCCATGCAAGCCATGACGTCTGCCATGTACCAGGCATCTGTGCGTATAACTTCCTCAGTTGAGAGTCTGGCGAGCTCCGTGGCGAGTCTGGTTGAGCACTCGAGCCATATACGATCTGGCTTGCACTCCATCGCTGTTGCCATGGGCTCCATGCAGCAGAGTCTGAGTGAGAGGAGGACGAGGAAACTACACTTCTCTCCAGGTGCCCCTTCCCCTCAGGGAGACAGGCAGGTGCCATCGTGCGCACAGATGGAGGAGGAGCTTGTGCCAGCTGCCCCGGGGCCTTCCTCTCAGGACACCCCAAGGTAAGTGGCGACTCGTCCCCTCCCCCGACATTGATCCCCTTAACTCCAGTAGGCGAGCACACGGGGGATACTCAAGCACAATTGCTGCAGACCCCCAGAAGGATGGGGCCATCAAGTCTCATCCATCTAGAGGATGCCTACCACAGTCATCCACAGCAACAGGGCAGCACACTGAACAGACTGCCTCCACCACAGCTGCTAATGTCGGGGCAGCACCTGGATGTAGTGGGAGAAAAAGGAAATTGAAACTGTTTTGATCACGAATGTGGCACATGTGCTGTACAACTTGTCATGATAGCAAAGATGTATTAGAACATTTTTATTTCTTGCAAAATTTGACCCACTCTCAGTAATGTTTCAAAAACCAGGAGTGCTGGAAATACTTAGCAGGCCTGGGAGCATCTGTTTCAGGTAAGTGACCTTTCATCAGAACTGCTCAGTAATGTTTTACATGGATACAGATGGATACAAAGAAATTTTTTGGAGGTCTATGGCAGGAATGCAAAGATGCTTGCAAAGCATCTCAGGAAATGTCCAGTGTCCATATCTCATTGGAATTTGAGCCTTCACTCTTCAATGAAGGCTGTTTTCCTATTGATGATTAATAACCTTTTCCAATTCTGTCATGCCTTACTTTTGTTTTCAACGGTCATAACTTAACACAGCTTGCAGTGGTGTGTAGTCACATTCATCGTAGCCCATAGATCATTTCAAATGCCAATCATGTGAAAGTGCAGCCACGCTTCATTAAGATTGCAGAGAGGAATAATACCTCAGGCGTATGTGAATTTCTGTGAGGAATTGTTATGTTTCTTCTCCCCACGTTCCCTGATGATGTGGCTTATAGTTAGCTGAAATGTGCATAAATGAGGTTCTCCCTGATGTCCCTTGCATGTCTCTCCATGGCCCTCACATCGATGATGGCATCGTTGTCATTGTTGTCCTCCTGCTCACCCTCTTCATTGTCACCCTCATCTGAGCAGGACTGGTGTTCCTCTTGTTCCTTTGCCTGCAGAATTTTGCCGCTTCTAATTGCAAGGTTGTGCAAGGCACAGCAGACAATGATTATTCGTGACACCCTCTGTGGGGCGTATTGAAGAGCCCCTCTAGACCGGTCAAGGCAGCAGAATTGCATTTCTGACATGACAATGGTGTGTTCGATGATGGCTCTGCTGGATGCATGTGCAGCATTGTACCTCTCTTCAGCAGCGCATTGGGGATAACACACTGGTTGCATCAACCATATACAAAAGGGTAACTCTTGTCACCCAGGATCCGTCCGTCCACTTCAGCTGGTTCATCGAAAACTGCTGGCAGCTCGGAGTTCCCCAAAATGTAGGAGTCATGACAGTTCCCTGGGAAATGCGCACAACCATGCAAGATTCTTCTCCTGTGGTCACAAACCAGTTGCATGATTAAAGAGTGGAAGCATTTGCGATTAACAAATACAGCAGGCTGTTTCCAGTGAGCTCTAATGGCCACATGAGTACAGTCGATATCCCTTGCACCGTAGGGAAGCCAGTGATAGTGCCGAAGGCCACAGACCTTGTTGCCTGGCTGTCCTCATCTACAGGTAAGTAGATGACATCACTGGCACAGCAAAAAAGGCCATTGGTCACCTCTTTGATGCATCTATGGGTCACAGACTGTGAGATACCACATGTCGCCCATTAATCCCTGGTAGCAAAGAAATTAAGTGCAGTAGTAACCGTGAGGGTAAATGGCACAAAGTTCCCAATGAAAACAAATGGCTGCAGGTTATACTGAAGATCGTACACATTCCTGTCGCCATTGCAAGTCACATCCTCATGCTTCTCTGGCATTGCCTCTCAGACATCTGATGGTGATGTATCCTTGTCATAGAGTCATAGAGTCATACAGCACAGAAACAGGCCCCTCGGCCCATCGTGCCCGTGCTGGCTATCAAGCACCTAACTATTCTAGTCGCATTTTCCAGCAGTTGACCCGTAGCCTTTTATACTATGGCGTTTCAAGTGCTCATCTAAATACTTCTTAAATGTTGTGAGGGTTCCTGCCTCTCTCACCCCTTCAGGCAGTGTATTCCAGATTCCAACCACCCTCTGGGTGAAAACATCTTTCCTCAAATCCCCTCTAAACCTCCTGCCCCTTACCTTAAATCTATGCCCCCTGGTTATTGACCACTCTGCTAAGGGAAAAAGTCTCTTCCTATCTAACCTATCAATCTATGCCCCTCATAATTTTGTATACCTCAGTCATGTCCCCCTTCATCCTTCTCTGTTCTAAGGAAAACAACCCTAGCCTTTTCAGTCTCTCTTCATAGCTGAAATGCTCCAGCTCAGGCAACATCTTGGTGAATCTCCTCTGTACCCTCTCCAGTGCAATCACATCCTTCCTATAGTGTGGTGCCCAGAACTGTACACAGTACTCCAGCTGTGGCCTAACTAGTGTTATATACAGCTCCATCATAACCTCCCTGCTCTTATATTCTATGCCTCGGCTAATAAAGGCAAGTATCCCATTTGGCCTCCTAACCACCTTATCTAACTGTGCTGCTGCCTTCAGTGATCTATGGACAAGTACACCAAGGTCCCTCTGACCCTCTGTACTTCGTAGGGTCCTACCATTCATTTTATATTCCCTTGCCTTGTTAGTCCTCCCAAAATGCATCACCTCACACTTCTCAGGATTAAATTCCATTTGTCACTGCTCTGCCCATCTTATCAGCCCATCTGTATCTCCCTTTAATCTAAGGATTTCCTCCTCGCTATTTACAACACCACCAATTTTCGTGTCATTTGCGAACTTACTTATCATACCTCCTATACTCACATCTAAATCATTAATGTACACTACAAACAGCAAGGGTCCCAGCACCGATCCCTGTGGTACACCACTGGTCACAGGCTTCCACTCGCAAAAACAACTCTTGACCATTACCCTCTGTTTCCTGTCACTAAGCCAATTTTGGATCCAATTTGCCAAATTGCCCTGGATCCCATGGGCTCTTACCTTCTTAACCAATCTCCCATGCGGGACCTTATCAAAAACCTTACTGAAGTCCATGTATACTACATCAACTGCTTTACCCTCATCTACACATCTAGTCACCTCTTCGAAAAATTCAATCAAGTTCGTTAGACAAGATCTCCCCCTGACAAAGCCCTGCTGACTGTCCCTGATTATTCCCTGCCTGTCCAAATGGAGATTAATCCTGTCCCTCAGAATTTTTTCCAATAGTTTCCCAATCACTGATGTTAGATTCACCGGCCTGTAATTACCTGTTCTAGCCCTGCTACCCTTCTTGAATAATGGTACCACATTCGCTGTCCTCCAGTCCTCTGGTAACTCTCCTGTGGCCAGAGAGGATCTGAAAATTTGTGTTAGAGCCCCTGCTATCACCTCCATTGCCTTACATAACAGCCTGGGATACATCTCATCTGGGCCTGGGGACTTATCCACTTTTAAGCCTGCTAAAACATCTAATACTTCCTCCCTTTCAATATTAATATATTCAAGTATATCGCAATCCCCCTCCCTGATCTCTATACCTACATCGTTGTTCTCCATAGTGAAAACAGATGAAAGGTAATCATTTAAAATTCCTGGGGATGTGATGACATGCCAGCGCCAGTTTTCGATAATGCCTTTCCTGGATGGCTTCATTCGGAGCAGCCTCACCCTCATGTGCTGCCTGCTGCTCCTGTTAAGGCATCGTCTGTTGATTGCCAAGATCCCTCCTCTGTCTCTCCCTCTGCAATTGTTTGAGTGTTAGACCACAAATTGCGTGTATGAGACTCATGACTTGGCAGTTTTTCAATTGTTGAGAAGAGTGTTGTAAAACCATCCTCCTGCTGCCATTCAACAGAACCATGAAAGTCATGGGCAGATTGCTGTTATGTGCTTCATATTTGCATGTAGCAGGAGATCCCACTCACCATCATCTGTCTCTTCCCAATCAACTTGCATTCCTTTATTGGACACATGGTTTCTTCTTCCAGAAAATGTTGTGTCTGCGATACCAGGTAAGTTTGCCCACATTCCAACCTCCTGCTGCCACCTTCCAGCCTGCACCCATCACCCTTGACCCACCCAACTTAACCTTCACCCTTCCCCCATTACCATAGACCCTGCCCGCATTACTGTGGATTAGCTCATCATCAATTTATACATGCCATCCCTCTCCCCGCCCCAACTCCCGTCACCATGCAACTGCTGACTCTCACTCTTGAACCTCCAAGTATCCACCTTGATATAGTTACAGATTCCCAATCCCCTCCCTATGATGACCTTGAACACCCAACCCTAAATCTCGACCTTCGCCACCCCCCCTGCCCCCCACCATATACATTTCCCCCCTGTGCCTGACAGTACCTTCTGCCAGCCAGTATCTTGATGTGGATGCACAGGACTCCGACGTCGACAGCGATCCTCCCTCCTTTTAGGCCTCTCATGACCATCAATTTTATGACGAGAACTCATCAAGCTACCAACTTCTGCAATCGCACACAGCCAGCCTCATCGTCAAAATCAGCCACTACATACCCTGGATGTTGCCCTCCTCCCTCCCCTGCTCCTCCATGTACCCGATCAACCCCACCATTTTCTCCCCTCCTTCCTCCCTGGCTCCTCCATGCACCCGAGACCCCACCCTGTCCTCCTTGACTACCCTCCCCAGCTCCTCCATGCACCAGAGACCCCACCCTATCCTCCCCGACTACCCCCTGCTCCTCCATGTAGTCCCTGCCCATGCCGTTGTCACCATTCTCTGAGATGATTCATACTTACTGGTGCTGAGTGTGGAGGTAAATATCCATTGCAATGCTAGCCTTGAGTCAAACATCCATTTCAATGCTGGCATTAGTTTAGTGGCTGAGTGAAAGAGAGAAGAGCACAGTCCTGATACTCAACTGCACAAATCCAACTGTTGCACGACACATTGAAACATTGGTGAACCGGGTGGCACGGGAATAGCGTTCACTGTTCAGTTAATCTGGCAGGTAGGACTAAATCCTAACTATGTGTAGGGCAATGAGTATTCATGGCAAGTAAATGAATGCAAAGCTGCAATCCGCCACCGTGCTGGGGGAACCCCGGAACGGCGCAAACCCGCCGCCGACTTAATTCCTCTAAAATATCCCGCCGTTAGGAATTCTAAAAAACACCTCCCATCTAAGTATATCACCCCGCACGCCGCCAAATCTGCTGCGGCGGACTGCATAAAATTCCCCCCAATGTGTTTGGGTGATGAGCCTGCCACAGTTGAATAGCTGGTAGTATGTGCAAGCTGTAAGATGTAAGTGTGTGGCTTGTAGCAGTGTGTGGGTGAGGTGGAGCATACGGATGTGAAGTAGGAGCCGTGGTTGATAGAGATTGGTGGGAGATGAATGAAGGGGATGTGGTGAATGGTGCAGTGTGTGAGCCTAGGTGCAGTTGATTGGATTTGGCATCTAAGGATGAATTTACTGACCGTGATCACTCGTGTGAGGTCATTAAACATCTTGTGGGATTGTACCCAGGTCCTCGTCACTGGACTGGTGACATTGACTGCGATGATCACTGCTCCCACTGCCTTCTCAGCACTTGTCATCGGGGCCTCCTGGTCCCCTGAGGAAAGAGAATCTCTCTCCTCTGGTCCACCTCCTGCACCAGTATTTCCCATGTGCCATTTCAGCTCTTTCCTGATGGTGTTCAAATGTTGCTCAAGCCGTTTCAGGCCCTGCTGCAGCCAGAATGCACCTTGCCTTGAAGAGGTGCAGTCTGGTTTTAAGTAGTGCCAGCGAGCTTTACGTGGTGCTAGCTTCGCATGCACTTGGGCTCCCTGCTGAGGCATGCAACCACTCAACAGCACATTCAGTGCTGGGCTGCATACCACAACCATGGAGATAAGCAGGCAGCATGAAGTTTGCATGCTGTCTGCATCATTTTGATTGGGCATGGGGTAATTGCATATCACAATCCTTGTATTCAATTTTGGGGCTATCCAATTTAGGCCTCTTAATTTCCCTGTCCTGACTCTTCTACGTTTTGTTTGGCTGCACTGACCCAGGGTCATGGTGTGTGAGCAGAACAGCTGGCTCTCTGAACATCTCATCAATGGAGTGACCGGGGGCACCGGGACTCACATCTATGCCACAATTTACTGACACTTGCAATGGCATAAAATGATCTGTGCGTTTACCTAGTTGCTTGAATACTTTACATTCCTGTTCAAGTAACCAGCTTCCTAAATCACCTGGAATGGCTTTCAGAAATTTGTGACAAAGAGGGTAATTTTGACTTATCTGTAAAGGGGGTGATAGCACATCGGCAGCCCATTCTACATTTCTCTCGATTTTTATTTCCATTGACTTTAATAACAAGTCTAAAACATTTCTCTTGTTTTATTGCTTTGCCCGGCCAATTGCGTGATTGCTTGGGAGGGGTACAGATAGGGAGTGTGTAGGATAGGCCTGATGGACCAACTGATCTTTGTTTATCGATTATTGTATGCTCCTGTAGCCTGGCAAATACACAGGGGGTACAATCCCAGCTGTGGGAACTAGATCAGGGACTTCATCACTGGCCGAGATTTAATCCGGGCAGCGGGGGTTTCGACCTCCAGCAAAAGCACCGCCGAGATCCTCACATTTTCTGTGGGAGGCCCACCGAATCGTGCCATTTAGGCACTTAACTGGACAACGGCGGGCCTTCCACGGTATCAAGGACCCCGGTGACAGAAGTCCTGCCCTCTGAGAGCTGCCGGCCAATTGAAGTGGTGGCTACTGCCAGTGAAACACCCACCTGAGGCCCAGGAGTGGCGCTGCACCCAGGCCATAGGTAGGGCGGGAGGAGTCTTGCAGGGTGTGAGTCACGAGGGAGGGGGTGTAGGGGGGTTGGCAGCAAGGGCAGGGGTGGCTCTGTGGGCCCCCTCCCCCACCTTGCTGGTGCCAGGTCCCTCATTCAGTCAGTAAGTTCTTTTTAATGAGGGCCCCCCCCACCCCACCCCCAGAATTAACAAGCAACCCGCTTGTTCTGTGTGGCGACAGGCCCGCCCACCGCTCAGCTAATTGCGGTGGTGGTATGACGCCCTTAATTGGGCATTTTCTGAAAACTAAAGGGCCTTAATTGGCGGCGGGACTTAATCTCGGCGGAGGCAGATCGCTCCCCGGCGCCATCCCACCCGATTGTATGCTCTCCCCACCACCAAACACGCCGCGCGGGAAAGCATAAAATTCCCACCACTGACTGCACCAGAGTTGGTGCGGTCAGGTGGCCTGACCTACAGGAGTAAGAGTTCAGTGGTGTGATACCACGGCTAGGACGCCCCCTGCCAAAGACTGTGGAAATGCCAGCGGTAGGTAGCCCCCTGTGGAGATGTCAGATGCCATCCCCCCACCCCCCTCAGAGAAACATCTGAATGCCCTGGTGGCCCCTTTACAAAGTAGACTGTAACAACCCACAATTCATAATTGGATGTCCAGGTACTGATCAAGGATGAAAAATGGAGAGCACCGCCTAACTAAGTAACTGAAGTTATGGGATACAATGAAGGCCAGGCCTCAGCTTGAGGTATAAGATAGATCTCTGGAAGAAAGTGTGACAAGGATTTGCAACACAGTGGAGTCCATGCCCAAGAAATTCTGTAGAGTTTGCACCTGACTTTCATCAGGTTTCTGCCTTTTTTTTGGTGTTTTGGAGAATGCTGGGAGACCAGGAGAACCTGGAAGGATTTCAGAGCCAATCTATGGATAAGTTTCACTATTTTTTTGTGTTTCTTATGTTCTAGATTGTATGCTTTCAATTTATATAGTTGCTTGTTTCAAAAAAAGTCCACTGAACAGATTTGCTTTATGAATGGGAGCTTTGAAAGAAAATGGAGGTGTTTTCATGGTTACTTGTCCTTCATTGGTACATTGCTATTTGTAAGCCATGCACATTTAGTTCATTGGAAACCTGGTAATTTAATGGGGGAAAAAATCATCATTGTTTTGCCCTCTGGATTTGAGACATCTTGATATTTTTCAGGTGTGATGACTTTAAAAGGTATGAAATTAGGGACATGTACCAGACTCAAGATTTTTAATTATTGAGATAGAGATTTTCTATTTTTACATGGTGGCAAAGGACTGATTTTGCAAGATTGTGCTGTCAACAGAGAGTCTTACATGCCAGCTGTGCATGTAAAGAAATCAGAAACATGCACATTTCATTTTCCTTGATGTGCGGATTGCTCGAGCAAAGAGCTGGCACAGACACAATGTGCCAAGTGGCCTCCTTCTGTGCTGTGAATGTCTAAACTTCCATGGCCCTGTAGTTGGCAAAGCTCCCTATTGTCAGTGTGGATTAGAAACATTATCCCAGTATTATATGTAATTCTCATGTGTGTATCTTCTACTTTAATTGTTATGCAATGAGGTCGAGAAGCAGATGAGAAATACATTTTTATTTGTGTAGCTGTGATATGTGAACAGCACACATTTACTCCTATGTAACTAAAGCATGTCACATGCACATATTTATTTAGGTAAATACAATGTATTTACTTATCCATTGAGGGACACCAATATTTCTCTGTGGTAGGTAAGAAGCAGTCAGCGCAATGATTTTTTTTCATACCTCTGGGCACTGATGAAGGAGATCCACTTCATTTTTGAATTATCTTTGATAAATTTATTCTTGGTGCTCTTACTCAGACACCTGTTTCTTGGATCTGTGGCATTCTTATATTATTCATTCTCAGAAATCTTTTCAGCAGCATTTGTCTTTCCAGCATCAATTTTTCGCACTATTTAGTGGTTTGAGGCCTGCATTTAGTTCTTTTTAAGAAGCTGTATATTGAGGAAACAAAGATGCCAATGGAAAAAGTGAAGCACACTGATGTATGGGGGAAAGTAGTGAAAATGTGCAATACATATTTGGGAGAGAGTGAATACCAAAGAAAGTTTTGAGACAAATAGAGAGATTCATTGAGGAGAATACGAGGAAGTGTGTGAAAAGGAGAGAGAGGCAAGAAGAAAGGAAGACAAGCAGAGAGACAGTTACAGGCAGAAAGAGACTTCTAATTCTTTCTGTGAGAAATGTGAAGGGAGATGAGCTAGTGTTATGTAAATGGAAAGTATGTATAGTCTGCACCAGTAATAGTAATTTGGGTTAGATACGTACAAGTGAAGGCAGAAAATAAACACCTCTATTCTGTTTCCTGTCTGATAGCGTTTGAATGACTAAAATTAAGTTGTGGTGCTGCACAGTTCAGCCAGATCTACAAGGAAATAAATTTATTGATTTTTTTAACTCCATAATCTTAGCTTTCCATTTTTCTGACTTTCCCCAAGTAATTCATTCCCCAACTAGTTAATTTAACTCTATATACATGTCTCTAATTTGAATAATTTGTTTTTAAAAAGTCAATTTTTGGATTTGCATCTTTGGATCTTTGCTGAGAAGTAAATTGCAACATTATCTAATCATTTTGTGCAGTTCTAACATTTGCTTCTTAATTAGAAGCGGCACAGTGGGCGGCACAGTGGCGCAGTGGTTAGCACCGCAGCCTCACAGCTCCAGGGACCCGGGTTCGATTCTGGGTACTGCCTGTCTGGAGTTTGCAAGTTCTCCCTGTGACCGTGTGGGTTTTCGCCGGGTGCTCCGGTTTCCTCCCACCGCCAAAGACTTGCAGGTGATAGGTAAATTGGCCATTGTGAATTGCCCCTAGTGTAGGTAGGTGGTAGGGAATATGGGATTACTGTCGTGTTAGAATAAATGGGTGGTTGTTGGTCGGCACAGACTCGGTGGGCCGCAGGGCCTGTTTCAGTGCTGTATCTCTAAATAAATAAATAAACTAAAAAAAGAATCATGGTTTGTGTGCAGAGTGCAGACTGAAGGACAGCTATCCTTAGTGGTCATGATGCTTCAGTAACTTTCACTCCAGTATTAAGAAATTTTTACTTTGAAGAATTAACTCAGTAACTTGCACAGATGTTGTAATACCATTCACTGAAGATCACCAAATAAAAAAAATATTCTAACTGTTACCTTTTCCTTTTTGATAGTGATTCAGTCACACATATTGTGACCGAGAATAATTCTTGGATTGAAATTTGGAACTGGATTCAAAACCAGAAGTTGTCAAACACAGACAAGCTTAAGGTGCTCGATATCTCCTGGTTTACAGACAGCATGGGTGCTGGAAAACCTGTGGATATAGAGGAACGACATAAACTGCAGGTAAATTTTGTTTCCCATAAATAACATGTGACGTACAGTATCATGTATATCACATATGATTACTCTAAGGCTTGCCACCGTTTTCCAGCTCATGAGGTCAGCTTGTTTCTGTTATGGAGAAGATTAAAATAACTGATCATTTTACATCAGTCAAACATGTGCTGCACAATATCTTTAACTGAACAAAATTGACCTCTTATTTTGGGAAGCCAGTTTCCATTGGATTCTTACTCAGCCAGCAAGGAATTTCAAGGACACCGGTCATAAAGAACAACACAAAATATATGTGAAATTATATTCATATGGCAGACCTGATATCATTAAATATTAAGTAATGCCAGGCAACTGATGCACTGAAACTGTAAATGAAGCCTTTGACACAGTTGACCATACCATCCTCCTCTAACACCTCTCCTCCATTGCCCAGTTGAGTGGGACTGCTCTTGCTTGCTTGCATTCCTATCTATCCAGTGGTAGACAGAGAATAACCTGCAATGGCTTCTCTTCCTGCTCCTGCACCACTATCCTTGGCTCCCTCCTATATCTCATCTACATACTGTCTCTCGACGACATCATCTGAAAACAGCATCAGTTTTCACATGTACACTATCAACATCTAGCTCTACATCACCATCACCTCTCTTGACCCCTCCACTGCCTCTTATTTGTCATGCTGCGTGTCTGACATCCAGTATTGGATGAGAAGTTTCCTCCAATTGAATATGAGAAAGATCAAAACCATTGTCTGTAGCCCCCACCACAAATTCCATTCCCTAGTCATTGATTCCAGCTCGCTCCTTAGCTACTGTCTCAGGCTGAACCAGACTGCTCGTTACTTTGGTGTGCTATTTGACCCTGAGCTGAAATTCTGCTCCCATAGCCTTTCCATCATCAAGACCACCTAGTTCTATCTCTGCTACATCGACCTTCTTTGCTCCTTCTCAGTTCATCTGCTGCTGAAACCTTTATCCATGCCTTTGTTACCTCTAGATTTGACTTCCAATGCACTCCTGGCCCCCTACTACCTAGCACCCTCCATAAACTTGAACTCATTCAAAACTCTGCTGCCCTTGTCCTATCTCGCACCAAGTCCAGTTCATCTGTCACTCCCGTGCTCATTGATCCACATTGATTACCATCCGGCAATGTCTTGATTTTAAAATTCTCAACCTTGTTTTCAAATCACTCCATGGTCTTGCCTCTACCTATCTCTGTAATCTGTTCCAGCCCCACAACTCTCTGAGATCTCTGTCCTGCTCCAATTCTAGCTTCTTGCGCATCCCCGATTTTCTTTGTTACACTTTGGTGACCGTGCCTTCAGCTGTCTAGGTGCTAAGCTCTGGAATTCCCAACCTAAACCTCTCCAACTGTCTTCTCTCTCTTCTCCTTTACAATGCTCCTTCTTTTGGGCCTCCTTATCTCGAGAGACAATGGATACGCGCCTGGAGGTGGTCAGTGGTTTGTGAAGCAGCGCCTGGAGTGGCTATAAAGGCCAATTCTGGAGTGACAGGCTCTTCCACAGGTGCTGCAGAGAAATTTGTTTGTTGGGGCTGTTGCACAGTTGGCTCTCCCCTTGCGCCTCTGTCTTTTTTCCTGCCAACTACTAAGTCTCTTCGACTCGCCACAATTTAGCCCTGTCTTTATGGCTGCCCGCCAGCTCTGGCGAATGCTGGCAACTGACTCCCACGACTTGTGATCAATGTCACACGATTTCATGTCGCGTTTGCAGACGTCTTTATAACGGAGACATGGACGGCCGGTGGGTCTGATACCAGTGGCGAGCTCGCTGTACAATGTGTCTTTGGGGATCCTGCCATCTTCCATGCGGCTCACATGGCCAAGCCATCTCAAGCGCCGCTGACTCAGTAGTGTGTATAAGCTGGGGATGTTGGCCGCTTCAAGGACTTCTGTGTTGGAGATATAGTCCTGCCACCTGATGCCAAGTATTCTCCGAAGGCAGCGAAGATGGAATGAATTGAGACGTCGCTCTTGGCTGGCATACGTTGTCCAGGCCTCGCTGCCGTAGAGCAAGGTACTGAGGACACAGGCCTGATACACTCGGACTTTTGTGTTCCGTGTCAGTGCGCCATTTTCCCACACTCTCTTGGCCAGTCTGAACATAGCAGTGGAAGCCTTACCCATGCGCTTGTTGATTTCTGCATCTAGAGACAGGTTACTGGTGATAGTTGAGCCTAGGTAGGTGAACTCTTGAACCACTTCCAGAGCGTGGTCGCCAATATTGATGGATGGAGCATTTCTGACATCCTGCCCCATGATGTTCGTTTTCTTGAGGCTGATGGTTAGGCCAAATTCATTGCAGGCAGACGCAAACCTGTGCTCCTTAAAATGCTCCTTAAAACTTACCTATCCTAATGCCTACCTCTTTGGCTCGGTGTCAGTTTTTTGTCATTATGCTCCTTCATACATAAAAATAGGAAGGAACATAGGAACAGGAATAGGCCATTCCGCTGCTTGAACCTGTTTCACCATTCATTTAGATCATGGCTGGTCTGTATCTCAACTCCACCTACCTGTCCACCCATCCATAACCCTTACTTTTTATTCATTTATGGAGTGTGGGCATCACTAGCAAGACCAACTGTTTGCCCATCCCAAATTGCCCTTGAGATGGTCATGGTGACCTGTTTTCTTGAACTGCTGCAGTTTGTGTGATGAAGCTACTCCCCCAGTGATGTTAGTGAGTGAGTTCCAGGTATTTGACTCAGAAATGATGAAGGAATGGTGGTATATTTCCAAATCAGGGTGATGTATATCTTGGAGGGGAACTGGGAGGTGGTGGTGTTCCAATGCGCCAGCTGCCCTTGTCCTTCTAGATGGTAGAGGTCATGGGTTTGGAAAGTGCTTACAAAGGAGTTTTGGCGAGTTGCTGCCATGCATCTTGTAGGTGTTACGCAGGAGCCAAGGTGTCCAGTGGTGGAGGGAGTGAATGTTTAAGGTTGTGGATGGTGTCCAATCAAGTGGGCTACTTTGTCCTAGGTGGTGTTGAGCTTCCTGAGTGTTGTTGAAGCTGCATTCATCCAGACAAGTGGGAAGTATTCCATCACACTCATGACTTGTGCTTTTTAGTTGGTTGAAAGGCTTTTGGGAGTCAGGGGGTGAGTTACTTGCCACAGAATATGTAACATTTGACTTGTTGTAGTAGCCACAGTATTTATTTGTCTGGTCCAGTTAAGCTTGTAGTCAATGGTGACCCCCCCAGGGTGTTGATGGTGGTGAAATCAACAATGGTAATGCCACTAACTGTCAAAGGGAGGTGAGTAAACTCTCTCTTGTTGAAGATGGTCACTGCCTGGCACTTCTGTGCGAATGTTCCTTGCCACTTATCAACCCAAGCCTGAATGTTGTCCTGGTTTGGCTGCTTGCGGACACAGATTCCTTCATTATCTGAGGAGTTGAGAATGGAACTGAACATTGTACAATCATCAGCGAACATCCCCACTTCTGACTTTATGATGGAGGGAAGCTCATTCATGAAGCAGCTGAAGATGGCTGGGCCTAGAAGACTATCCTGAGAAACTCCTGCCGTGATGTTGTGGGGCAGAGATGATTGGCCTTCAAGCCATCTTTGTCCTAGGTGGTGTTGAGCTTCCTGAGTGTTGTTGAAGCTGCATTCATCCAGACAAGTGGAAAGTATTCCATCACACTCATGACTTGTGCCTTTTAGTTGGTTGAAAGGCTTTTGGGAGTCAGGGGGTGAGTTACTTGCCACAGAATATGTAACATTTGACTTGTTGTAGTAGCCACAGTATTTATTTGTCTGGTCCAGTTAAGCTTGTAGTCAATGGTGACCCCCCCAGGGTGTTGATGGTAACTCACCCCCTGACTTCCAAAAGCCTTTCAACCAACTAAAAGGCACAAGTCATGAGTGTGATGGAATACTTCCCACTTGTCTGGATGAATGCAGCTTCAACAACACTCAGGAAGCTCAACACCACCTAGGACAAAGTAGCCCATCTTCCTTTGTGCTAGGTATGACTCCAGTCAGTGGAGAGCTTTCTCCCGGATTCCCTTTGACTTCAATATTACTAGAGCTCTTTGGTGTCAAACTCGGTCAAATGCTGCCTTAATATCAAGGATAGTCACTCTCATCTCACCTCTGGAATTCAGCTCTTCTGTCCATTTTTGGACCAAAGCTGTAATGAGGACTGGAGCCGAGTGGTCTTGGCAGAACTCAAATTGAACATCAGTGAACATGTTATTGATGAGTAAGTGCTGCTTGAAACTTTGCTGATAATTGCGATTAGACTGATGGGGCACTCATTGGTTGCATTAGATTTGGTCTGCTTTTTGTGGACAGGACATACCTGGACAATTTTCTTATTTGTCAAGTAGATGTCAGTGTTGTAGCTATATTGGAACAGCTTGGCTAGAGGTGCAGTTAGTTCAGGAGCACAAGTCTTTCGCACTGCAGCTGTGATGTTGTCGGGATGCATAGCCTTTACTGTATCCACTGTGTTCAGTCATTTCTTGATATGTCATGGAGTAAATCTAATTGGCTGCAGAATAGGATAAAAGCAAAATACTGCAGATGTTGGAAATATGAAATAAAAACAGAAAGTGCTGGAAATACTCAGCAGGCCAGGCAGCATCTGTGGAGAGAGAAGCAGAGTTAACGCCTCAGGTCTGTGACCTTTCATCAGAATCTGATGGTGATCAAAGACGATTGCTGTGGGCCGGCCACACATGTGATGAGTGGCATCGGCGTCCACTTCCAAGTCCACTTCTGGAAGCCATGACGGAGACACTAAATCCAGACCCTACTGTTTCACCTTTTAATCTATTTTCCCAGTCCACTTCAGCCAACTCTGTCTTCATACCTTTGTAATTGTATTTATTTTCAGACTCAACTTTCTCACCCTCAAAATGAATGTGAAGTTCTATCATGTTATGATCACTCTTCCCGAGAATACCCTTTACTATGAGATCATTAAATAATCTTATCTCATTGCACATTACCAAATCTAAAATAGCTGATTCCCTGGTTGGTTCCGCAAGATATTGTACTAAGAAACTGTCCGAACTTTGCTAATTTGATTTGTCCAATCAATATGAAAATTAAAGTTGCCAATTTGCCAAATCACCGAAGGCTATACTTCTGCTAGGAGAGAAATTCAGTGGCAGAACAGGTGCTATGTGAACCATTGTTGCTCGTATCCGAGGTCTTGGTTAAATACAGAATGTGGAGCTGCAACTGCAGTTGCCACTTTTTTCCTGGTAGAAACACAGAAGTCAGGCTTACATGCTGGCAGTTCTTGTGATTGTATTTAGATCATACCCTCGCAGAAGACTTAACAATCAGGCTCACCTATCTACTGTTATAGACAATGATCTTTTCATCCACGCTTAGTTCACTTAGATTTGGATTCCACTGAGTCCGGAAGCAAGAAAGGAATGGCAGAGATTTTGAAGAACTATAATGTCACTGCAGGTGGCAGAGTTGAGTGTTCTTCCACCAACTATCGATGCTGATATTTGTTTCCCTTGTTTGCTTGTAAATTGCTACGGAGGTAAGCAGCTGAATAATTATAGAATCATAGAATAGTTATAGAAAAGGAGGAGGCCATTCAACCCATCGTGTCTGTCCCTCTCTGCAAGAGCGACTCACCTCACTCTTCCGCCCTTCCCCCATAGCTCTGTAATTTTTTTTCTTTTCAAGTGCATATGCTTATAAAGTAGAGGGGAGTAATATACCACTATCGTTTCTAAACAGAATTGTTGAATTGATCTTCTTATTTGTCCTCCACTGTCCAATTCTATCAATACTTGCCTACAATCAATTGGTTACTATTGTCTTTCTGTTAGGAACCTTTTTGCTGTGGGTGGCATTATCAACAAAGAGAAAAGTATCTCTGGATTCCAAATTTAAGATCTACCTTTGAAATTGTTACAGTGTTGCTGAACACTCCTGCAAGCCATTTTAGGGTATTGTATTTCAAGGGGTGCCTGTAATGGCCAAGATTTAACTATACAGCAGCATAATCCAGATTGTAATATTAAGAACTTTTATTGTTCTAAACTGGATTTTGTGTCTTTCAAATGTACACTACACGTGTTTTACAATTCTTATTGAAAATGAACTTGCAAATTTGCTGAGACCAGCAACAAATCATTAAGATGCTTTATTTCACAGACAACAAGTGGACATAAAGACTAACAGCCAAAGGGAATTCCACTTACTTAGGTTAATCTCATTGGTCTCCTTATAAACATGGAAAAAATAATAAACCATGTGCTCTTTCTCTTTCTTCGGCTGTCTTGCTTGTTTTTGATATTATCTTTTTTCAGATTACTTGTAACTTCAAAAAAATGAGTTCCGGCATTTTTAGTTTCAAGCTTCAGATCAAGGATTCTGCGTCTTATGCCTGGAAATTCCTCAGAGCTGCTCCTGCTCTGGCAGCGTTACTTTGTTGGAAGTGCATCGCAAACACAGTTTCAGGGCTCTGATGAAGGGTCATTGATCTGAAATGTTATCCCTGGCTTTCTCTCTCCACAGATGCTGCCTGACCTTGCCGAGTGTTTCCAGCATTTTCTGTTTTTATTTCATATTTCCAGCATCCACAGTATTTTGGTTTTTGATCTGTCAATAAAACTGGCTACTCATCCACCCTCCTTCAGATGTGAGTTTAAAGAGGATATATTATGCTGTTTTCCAGATGATTGGCAGCCACCCCAATAAATGGCCCTGGGAGAAGCCAAATGCCACCTGCAAGTTTCTCTCCAAGTCACACACCATCCTAACATGGTGCTAAATTGGCGATCCTTCGTTGTTGCTTGGTCAAAATCCTGTAACTCCCTTCCTAACTGCACTGTGGGTGTACCTACACCACAAGGACTACAACGGTTCAAGAATACTGCTCACCACCACCTTCTCAACAGCAATTTGGATGGGCAATAAATGTTGGCCTTGCCAGCAACACCCACATCCCATTCACGAATAAAAAAAAGCCAAATGGTCCTGAATGTATCAGTTGTGAATTCCATGAAGCTGCATCTTCTGGCTTCAGCACATATATTCAATGCCTGGCAGCCTATGGCCTTTGCTTTTAGACCTGTGCAAATTAATTTTGTTTTAAACCCTTAAACCTAACTCAGTTCAACAAGCCTTGCTGTGAAGGAAAAAAAAATTTAAATCCCAAAATGTGAGAATCACTTTAGGTGACATTGGTCAGAGGCTGTGTTTCTATCCAGTTCGGACAGTCAGAAATTTCATCTCTTGATTAACTATAAGGACCAATTATGAAATGATCTTGACCCAGTTCCCAATACGCATAGCTCCACAAAACAATGTCCTAGAATTTTACACAAACTTGCATTAAGTTGGCAATCTCACTCAAAGAGGCAATAAGGGCAGCTTTCTGTGGGAAGTCAATAAATTTACACTGATGCAGCATGGGATTTAAGGTATATTTTTGGAGCTGATGAGAGGAAGCATCATGTTGCATTTGGCTGTGCTACACCCAGGGGTCCGAGTATTCCTGTTGTTGAAGCACTCAAGAGTGTGAAATGTATAGTGTTACGATCAGGTGAGGAGGGATCGAAAGGACCTCTTCTTCCTCCTTACTTGACTGCAACAGGGTTTATTTCTTTTAAAAAGTGGATATGCTTACCAATTCAGTGAGTGTTTAACCATTTTATGTGCTATGATCACAAAAGAACCTATCAGACAGGTTTTCTTGAGTTTAACAAAGAAAGAGGTTAGCTTTATTGTACTTAAAATTGATCTCAGTAAAATAATAAACTACACACTAACTTTCTCTCTCTGTCACACAGACACACACACACGAGATCCACACAAACAAATAGGTTACAGAGTGGGAAAGAATAGATTGGTTGGATTATCCAGAGCAATAAAAAAGAGTATCCAGTCTATGGAGTTTGGTAACTCAGCTATCTTACGACTGACCTCAGTGGTCCTGAGGCTTCCGGCTTGTGGATGTGGCCAGCTGGTTCAGGGCTTTCTCGGAGACAGTGATGCAGATGGTTTTCTTCACGGGGTCTCTGTCAGCAGCAATGATAGGCTTGGATGGTTGCAGCCATCGAATTACACAAGTCAGGGTTACAACAATTACAACGGCCAGGGTTCGAACTTGCAAGATGGTCTGGAGAGAGAGAGGGAGGGGGGAGGGCCCTCACTTGGGTCCTTACTAGTCAGTCTCAATTGCTTGTCTGCCTGCAGAGAGAGAGAGAGCAGCTAGCTTAACACACAGATGGTGGGTCTGTCACATGATGGCCCAATGTGCATTCTTTCTCTTGCCATTTAATTAGTTCATGTCTAAGAATTCAAATCTCTCTCAGGGTCCCATTGTTCCAGTGATTACCTTTTGAGTGGTCTGTCTCCACCAGTGTTAATTTTCAAGATTGCCGTTAATGTCTTGTTAATGAGGACAGGACAGATAGTCCATTCAAAATTCCCAGGCCATTTTTCTGGATGGGGACTGACCAGATGTTACATCTCCACCTCGATACATTGGAATGTAATGTATTTTGATGCAAATTTTGGTGGCCATTTTAGCTGCTAGCTGTCACCTTTTATCAGTTCTTTTATCCCCCTTTTTAAAAGTTTTATCGTGTTTCCAACTGATGGATTAAAAAATCATCATTCAGCATCGCACGTGTTCATGACAATTAGCTAAAGATAACCACATGGATATCAGCTTGTTTTGGCAGAAGTGAAAACTCAGTTTGAGCAACAGTGTTAAAACCTAAAATAAAAACAAGAAATGCTGGAAATGCTGAGCAGGTCTGGCAGCATCTGTGGAGAGAGAAGCAGCGTTAATGTTTCAGGTCAGTGACCCTTCTTCAGACCTGAAACGTTAACTCTGCTTCTCTCTCCACAGATGCTGCCAGACCTGCTGAGTATTTCCAGCATTTCTTGTTTTTATTTCAGATTTCCAGCATCTGCAGTTTTTTGCTTTAATTTTAGTGTTAAAACCTAGCTCTATTCACCAGTATACAAGACAAAGCAATGTTTTGGGAGTACTAGTACTTTGAACAAATTTTTTTTAGCTACCTCATAAGACCTAACTGACTCACTTGGTCAACTGACACAGCTTAGTGTTAAATGGTGGGAGGATAATCCAAGCACAATTTTGTTACTCTTCAAATTGAACATTATTGTCAGTTGTTATACCTTTTCTTCTTCATGGTGTAAACTCAACTTTATAGTTTTTCTTAATACATTTAATATGTAATCATTACAAAATTTAGATTTTATGTTGCCATGTGAAAGTATTAGTTATCTAAAACAAGAACTATATGGGAGGGAGTTAAAAGCTTGATTCCAATCTCAGGATTTAAATTATTGTAGGAACTCATGGACTGAATTTTGCAATAAAAATAACAATGAGGCTAACAGCGCTCATCTTTATTAACGTCTAAATTGGGCAGCAACTTCTCGGTGACTGGGCATATACAGTTAACTGCTTAAATCAAGAAGTTGCTGTCTGCAATGCCCTGCTTCTCCTAAAACTGTGTGATAACAGTATCTAGCCAAAAGACTTGTCATTGTAATGCATGAAACAGTTTGAAGTAGCTGTATTTACCTGATACATATGGACTAATCTAGCCTGAAAAAGTTAGGGCATCTCCATTCCTGTATAAGTAGGCTTTTAACCATGGTGTCATGCCCAGTAAAAACATATCATATTCCTATATTTTAAGATACAAACCTTATTCGATGGGGACACCTTGAAATTTACTTTTCCTTTAAAAAAGGTGCTGCAAAGATGGCTGCTGAAGGTCACATGACCTGGCCTGTGTATTTAAAAACTGCCTCACTGTCTCAAAAAGACAAAAGGATACATTCCAGGCTAAATGGTGTCAACTACATTCATCCTGAAGCCATCAAGAGATATTGCTGAATTGAATGGGTTCATCTGAGACAAAAAAGGTGTGAAATAGCCACATCATAACAGACATCAATAGATAACCATGGATTCCACATTCTGGTCCATTGTGTGGTCACTGCACCAGGGGAGAAGGCCATGTGTCAACTAATGAAATGCTAATGTGATGGATTTTGACCTTAAAAGGTGGCCCTCTGGACAGAGAGGAAGAACACAACAACATCACAGAAAGAAGTCCAGCCAGGGGCTGTGGAAGGTTCCAGCCCAAACAAAGAAGAAGTCCTGCTGCTAATTCTACACTCAACTTGCTACAGCAGAGAACTGAAAGTGGCCACCACCTCCAGTCTGAAATCTTAACCACCAGAAATCTACAACACCTCAACAAGTTCAAGACTACAAACACCCAGGCCTGCACCTTTAAAAGAGATTGCCCTTCCAAGAAGATTAAACAGGTTTAACGTGAACCTCAAACACCTACCTCACTTTAAACTTCTTACCCTTTTCCTCCCTATCTATTCTTATGTACTCATGTGTGAATGAATGTGTGCATGAGTGAGGTTGCAACCATTTTGGGAATTGTTAAAAATAAATAGTTATCTTTTTTTTAACCTATGTGAAAACCTATAATTTGTCTGTTTATTTGACCCTAAAAACACATGAGGCTAACTCATAATTTTAAACAAACCACGATTGAGGTCAGTTGGGAGTTGAACAGTGAGAACCACCCGCACCCCTTACCACCTGTCCGTAACAACACGATTAGTCTTAATCTCTACTAAAAAACATCTCTGGCATGGAAAATTAACTTTGCCATGTGCGTTTTCCAATTCTCTACCCTACAACTAGCTTCTGGACCACACTTACCCACCACACCTGTCTCCAAACCCAAACAACAGTTTATCGATGCTCCACACCGATGCGACCTTACCTATGTCAATTTTATCCCTTCTGGGACATCTGGCATTAACTCTGGATTCCCTCCTATTGTCTCCTCTCTATTCCCCATTTACTACCAGGATATATGTATCCTAATAATTGCTACGTAACCAAGCCTAAGCAACTTGATTTTTCTCTGTGTCCATTTGTATACATGCTTTGGTTGTTGCTCTGGACCCGAGTACATCCCTTCTATCTCCACTTTTTCTCCCACTGTTTTACTTCTTTTCTCTTTACCCCTCCTAGACCCCTTTCTCCTGTAATTGTATCTCCTTTCATTTCTCCCCTCTCGGGTACTCTGCCCTCCCAAATCATTACACCAATCCTTCAGCACTCCTCATCATCCTAATCTCCTGCTGCCATCTCAGGCTTGACTCATTCTTAGATAAGGCTAGGGCTTCCCTCTGTGCCTCCCTTGGCAGTCTCCAAAGGGCCCATCAAGGTACACCTTAGCAGCAGCACCAAATAGCCCATCCTACTTTCTTGCTGACCTTCTTGCACAGCGCGCCAGCTGGGGGCTGATCTTGCCAATCTCCTCCCTGTGCAAAATTACCCTTCCCAGTGCTGACCTTGTGCACTCTGCCAGTGGATCAGCTCTCACTGCTCCTCTCCACATCTTCCTCTAGAATGTCTGTTCACTTGTGAACAAGGCCTTTGCCATCCATGAGCTGCTAATTATGGATGATTGCATTGACATCTTGGCCTTAACAAAAACCTGGCTGAGGGGTGATGACACCTTCCCTTCAAATGAAGTCCATCCGCCTGGCTATACCTTTCACCACTTGCCCCACCAAGACCTTTGAAGTGGTGATATGGCTCCTATCACCAAATCACACCTTGGACTACCCATTATTCCTCTGGGACTTTCTCCTCCTTTGAGCATCTCACCTTGTTCCACCCCTCTCACATCACACCTCTCATTTATAATCCTTGTTCTCTACTACCCACCCAAGTACCATAAAAATGTTCTCACTGAGATATCTTCACAGCCTTCCTCCCTTAGCCTTTGCTGTGTGACTACTCATCCTTGGTGATTTCAACCTCTATCTCAACTCATGATGTTCTCTCTCCTCTGAGTTCACTGCCATCTTATCCTCCCTTAATCTCTCTCTCCATATAAACTCCCCAACTCATTTTCACGGCCATACCCTTGACCTTGCTATCTCACGTGGCCTCACTGCTCCCATCATGTCAATCACAGATAAGGCTATCTCTGATCTCTGCCTTGCATCCCTCTGTACCGACATCCCCCTTCCACCTCTAAATTCGACTTCTTTCTGTGTCTGGCCCTGGAAAAACTCTCTCCCAATTCACTTATAACTGCAATTTCACTGACTAGCCTTTGGTCCTCCATTCATCATAACATTTCATAAGAACATTAGAAATAGGAGCAGGAGAAGACCATAAAGCCCATCGAGCCTGCTCCGCCATGCAATATGATCATGGCTGATCTTCTGCCTCAACTAGAATATGGGATTAGAATAGTTGGGTGCTGGATGGCCGGCACAGACACGATGGGCCAAAGGGCCTGTTTCTGTGCTGTATAACTCTATGACTCTAACTCCACTTTCTCATCCACTCCTCCATATCCCTTGATTACCTGAGAGACCAGAAATCTGTCTATCACAGCCTTGAATATCCTCAATGATAGACCATGCACATCCCTCTGGGGTAGAGTTCCAAATTCCAAAGATTCAGAATCTTCTGAGTGAAGAAATTTCTCCTCATCTCAGTCCTAAATGATCAACTCCTTATCCTGAGACTGTGTCTCCATGTTCTAGATTCCCCAGCCAATGTATACCTTGTCAAGCCCCTTCAGAATCTTCTGTTTCAATGAGATCACCTTTCTGCAAGTACCGATCTGCTCAACCACAACCTCACCTCCACCTTTGATGCTGTAGTCTCCATTAAAACTGTTACACTCTGTCACCCTGGCTGTGTCCCTTTAATAACCCTCTTGTCTCATCTTTAAGTCTATGGGTTGCAGACTTGAACAGATATAGTGGATAATTGGTTTGGCTGTTCATCGCCAGATCTGGCTGGACCACATAAAGCACTATTGGGTCCTGCTCTCATCTGCTAAAACTTCTCACTATTCCAGGATCATCCTGGAATGAAAACAATAACACCTTGCTTCTTTTCTATACTGCAGACAATCTTCTTAAACCCCTCTCCATTGTCTCTTCTACCTTCTACTCCAATAACAAGTGTAAGGAACTCATGGACTTCTTTGTCACTAAGATTGAGACCTTTGGATTAGCTGCCTCTGCCACCTCCCTGCCTTCCCCTATCCACTGGGCCAAACTACCTTTAAGGTTCTCCCCTGCCCTTTCAAATCACATGCCCTCTCCAAGCTCATTTTGTTCATGAGATCCACCTCCTGCTCTTCAACCTTGTTCCCACTAAACTGCTGACCACCCGACTTCCCTTCCTGGTTTCCACGTGAGATGATATTGTTAATCGTTCTCTCTCCTCAGGTACTGTCCCTTTCTCCTTCAAATCTGCTGTCATCACCCCTTTCCTCAAAAAAACAACTGTTGACCCTCTGTCCTTCCAAACTACTGCCCCATCTTCAACCATCCCTTTCATCTCCAAAGTCCTCGAATATGCTTATGTCTCTCAAATCTGTGCCCAACTTTCATGTAACTCCATGTTTGAATCCTTCCAATCAGGTTTCTGCCCCTGCCACAGTACGGAAACACTCTTATCAAAGTCACAAATGACATCCTATGTGACTGTGACAGAGGTAAACTAGCCCCCCTCATCCTTTTTGACCTGTCTGCAGCCCTTGGCACAGTTGACCACACCATCTTCCTCCAACGCCTCTCCACTGTCATCCAGCTGGGTGGGTCTGCACTCACCTGGTTGCATTCTATCTTATCGAGTTGTAGCTAGTGAATCACCATCAATAGCTTTTCTTACCACTCATGCACTTTTACCTCTGACACACCTCCAGGATCTATCCTTGTCCCTTTCCTATTTCTTATCTACATGCTGCCCCTCATAAACACCATCCGAAAGCATAACATCAAGTTTCCACATGTACACAGACAATACTCAACCCTACCTCACCTCCAACTCGCTCAACCCCTCGACCATCTCTAAACTGTTAGACTGCTTGTCCGACATCCACTATTGGATGAATAGAAATTTTCTTCAATTAATATTGGGAAGACAAAAGTGATTGTTATTGTTCTGCAACACAAAATCTGTTCCTCAGTCACCAACTCCATCCCTCTGCCTGGCAACAGTCCGAGGCTGAACCTGACTGTTCGCAACCTTGGTGTCACATTTGGCCTGGAAATGAGTTTCCAATCACATATCTGCTCCATCACCCAGATCGTCTATTTCCACCTCTGTAACATCACTCAACTCCACCCCTGCCTCAATTCATTTGCTGTTGAAATGCCCATCCATGTGTTTATTACCTTTAGACTTGACTATTCCAATGTACTCCTCACCAGCCTCCCACCTTCTACCCTCGGTAAACTTGAGTTCATCCAAAACTTTGCCACCCATGTCCTAACTTGCACGCATTCACCCATCATCCCTATGCTCACTGAACTACATTAGCTCCTGGTTAAGCAACGCTTCAATTTGAAAATTCTCATCCTTGCTTTTAAATCTCTCCATAGCCTCACTCCTCCCTATCTCTGTAATCTCCTCCAGCACTACAACCCTCCGAGATATCTGAGCTCCTCTAAATCTTTCTCATCCCTGATTTTAATCGCTCCAACAGTGGTGGCCATGCCTTCAGTTTCCAAGGCCCACAGCTCTGGAATCCCTCCCTAAACCTCTCTGTCTCTCTTTCCTCCTTTACGACGTGTCTGAAAACTAAGCATTTGGTCATTTGCCCTAATATCTCCATATATGTGGGCCATGTCAGATTTTGTTGGATAATACTCCTGTCATACCCTGTGACGTTTTATAAAGTTAAAGACGATATATAAAGACAAGTTGTTGCTGTTGTGGAGTCTAATTTCTTCAGATTTTAATTATTGTTGGACATTCAAAAACTGAAATACTTTTTAAAACTTTTTCTTTCTGTCCTTTCTCTCTCTCTCTTAATCCAATTGTTCTTTTAGTCTCTTTATTTTGCTTCCTGTATCTGATTTGACATTGAATTAAACATTCCAGCTCACACTTCCTAATTCAGACTCTGCGCTGCTCATTAATGATTCTTCAATCTGATTGGCTAAGGAGATGTACAGTTGCTTGCCCTTTTTACACAGGTCCCAGATGCCCTGTAGAGGGTGCAGCACTGTTTCAATGGTTAGCTGAGAGGAATTTCCAGTGCGAAAGCCTGTAGAAAGTCCATGGGAAAGTGCAAATGTAACAAACAGTCAGCACCATTCATTCGCTGCTGATCGCAAAATCCATCTCATTGTCTTCATGCTATTAACTGGATTATATGTTGCTTTGCAAGTCCCTCACGTTCTTATTTTGTGTACATTATACCCTATTTAAAAGACTCTGTCATGTACATCCTTTCTGAAGTATGAATCTGCATTAATAAGTAAGCCCAATAAAAGATATTCCTCATAATGCAACCTTTTTGTATATTACCAGGGAGAAAGGGGTAATCGATATTTAAGAACACCAGTGCCTCTATTCATTTATAGGTCTTTATACTACTTTGAATAGATATAACATTTTGCAAAAGAAAGATAGTTTCTGTGCTGTGAAGTAAATAATGTGCTATCTATAAATAAAACCATGTGATGGCAGAGTGGAATGGGAAGCAATTAAGACAAAAACTGTGCGAAAAAGAGAGAAAGATCAATTAAATGAACATCAACATTTATTTCTTGTATCCCAATAGGACTTGAAATTCATCAAAATAGTTCTGAAAAAGCTTCCTGATAGATAGGAATTAGAATTGTAGTATCATAGAATAGTGCAGCACTGAAGGAGGTCATTCGGCCCATTGAGTCTATGTTGGCTGTTTTGATGAGCAATCCAGTTATTCCCATTCCCCCACTCTTTCCTCATATCCCTGCAATTTGTTCTCCCTCAAGTATTTATCCAATTCCTTTTTGAAGGCTACTTTGAATTTCTATCCACCACCCGATCAGTGCATTCCAAATCCTAAGCACTCATTGCATAAAAAAGGTTTTCCTCATGTAGCCTCTGGATCTTTTGCCCATCCCTTTTAAACCTCTGTCCTCTGGTTATCGACCCTTCCGCCATTAGAAACATTTTTTCTTTACTTAGTTAATCAAAACCCTCGATCAACATCTCTATCAAAACTCCACTCAGCCTTCTCTACTCCAAGGGAAATGACCAAGGCTTCTCTAGTCTATCCACGTAACTCATCCCTGGAACCATTCTAGTAAATTTCTTCTAGGTCTTATCCAAATGTTTCTAAAGTGTGGTGCCCAGAATTGGACACGATACTCCAGCTGGAGTCAAACTACTGTTTAATTTAGGTTTAGAATAACTTTCTGGCTTTCGTACTCTGTAGGCTGAATTTAGTGGAGCCGGTGGGGGCCAGGCGGTAAAGGCAAGGGGAACCTCACCTCGACCCTTCGGAGCCCTCCTAGTGCAACTCAATGGTGCTCGGACAATTAACCCTACAGCACCGTGGTGCTGTCCCTTTCAGGATGGGGGTCCCACCTCCAAGAGCTGCTGGCCAATCAGAGGGCCAGCAGCTCAGCAGTATCAGCAGTACCACTGGAAGCAGTGGCCACTGCTGGCACTACAACAGGCCTGGGGCCTGGTCAATCACTGGAGCCCCTGACCCCAGGCCCCGGTGAGGGGTGGGGGAGGCTATTTGTTGAGGGCGCGGAAGTCTAGTGGAGGGGCGTCCTTTGCTGCCATGTTTTACTGGGCGACTTCCCCGTGCAGAGGCGGGAAGAGGCCCTTAAGTGGCTACTGATTTGCCGCTTAAGGGCCTCAATTGGCCTCTGGGCAGGAAGCCCATCTTTGGCCCTTCCCGCCGCCGACTTAATTGCAGGGCAATGGGAAGGCAACAGCTCTCCACATGCTGCCTTCCATTGCTATTCTATGGGCACTCTTGCCTCCCAGCCCATTTCCTGGAGACCCATTAAATTCCATCCTATGCCTGTATTTATATAGTCCAGGATCCCATATTAATTGCTTTGTTAACCTGTCTAGCCACCTTCAGAGATTTCTGCATAAGCACCTCATGTCTCCCTCTTCTTGCACTCCATTTAATCAATTTGGCATGCATTGTCTCCCCTCATTCTTCCTACCAAAATATATCACCTAACAATGTGCTGCATCGAATTTTATTGGCCATGTGTCCGCCCTTTCCACCATTCTGTCTGTGTCTTCTTGAAGTCTATTACTATCTTCCGCACTGTTTACCACACTTCCATGTTTCGTGCCATCTGCAATTTTGAAATTTCATTGTAACTTCTGAAACTTTCAAAGGGATATGCATTGTAACATGATGATAAATATTTTAGATTTATGAGCACTGTGGATCAGTGATAAATTATGTGCAAAAGAGTCTGTAACAAGTAGCACACTGGGTTACAGACGCCTATTGCACTGAATCCAATCAGTATTGTAATGGTGCAGCACGCAGTATGCAAAAATGTGGCACCCACATGCAACAACACTTTTAAAGATGGTGATAGAATGCTAAAGTAACTATTGATTATATTTATGAATCCTTGCTTGGGTGATAACATACAGTATGGTAGTATTATGATCATGTGGACCTCTGTTGTAATATCAACAAGCTGAGATAAGTATCATACAAGTTATAGCAATAATTTTGTACTGTACCTCTTCTATTGACTTGTTTAAAAAAATTATGGTAGCAAAATTGGATAAACCCAGAAATCGGGCACAGGAATTGTGATGCTTGATTACTCCATGCTTGTTCAAAGTGATGCAGGCAACACGCAAACTTTATACAGCCTGCTTATTTGAATGGTTGTGGTGTGCAGCCCAGCACTGAATGTGCTGCTGAGTGGCTGTGTGCCTCAGCAGGGACCTCAAGTTCGTGTGAGGCTAGCACCACTTAAAGTGAGCCTGCACTAATTAAACCCAGACTGCATCTTTCCAAAGCAAGGTGCATTCTGGCTGCAGCAGGGGCTGGAACTGCTTGCAGAAGATTTGAAGAGCTGGAGGAAGGAGGTGCAATGGTGCAACAGACAAGAATGCGTGCCCCAAGGATTTTGGATGCTGCGCTGGAGTCCTTGGTGCAGGAGGTCGACGGGAGGAGAGAGATTCTCTTCCGTCACGGGCTGGCAGGTTCTTCAGACAAGTGCTGAGAAGGCAGTGGGAACAGGTGACAATCGCGGTCAAAGCCACCAGTCTGGTGCTAAGGACCTGGATGCAGTGCCACATGAAGTTTAATGATCTCACAGGAGTGGGCAAGATCAATGAATGCCTCCTCATATGCCATATCCTACCAACTGGAGCACTAGCCCTGTACACTGCTCCATTCACCATAACCCCTTCACTCATCTACTAACAGTTGCTGTCAACCATAACTCAAACCTTACAGTCATATGCTTCACCTCACTCTCACACAGTTAGCAATGCTGCGAACTGCACATCACATCTCACAGCTTGCACACACTGTCAGCTATTCAACTGTGGCAGGCACATCACCCAAACATAATGCACCACACTCATTGACACACTTCCCTCTCTTTTGCAGGAAAAATGGGCCATAGGAGCAGCAGCAACTACAGGGGCAGGCATGGCTGCATGTGCTGACCACAATGAAGGAGCCAGTGCTAGGATTAATTGGTTAGATGGAGTAGACATCACTGAGGACATGCCCAGTGGTGCTGCTGAAGCCATTGAGGATGATGGTATGTTCCTGCAGAATGCACCTTCTCAAATCCCGCTTCACCCTCATCTCAGAACCTGTTATCATGTACAAGCTGCAGATGGTGTTACTATGGACCTTTGCTTTCCACCCCCACTTCCCTTACCCCAACCCTGCCATTGTGTATTTATGCTTTCAGATACCCAAGAATTGCCACGTGTCCAGCCAGTGGTGTAAGAGGTTGAAGGCTTAGAGGAAGAACAAACTGAGAAGAAAGGAACACTGTCATTTAATCTGACACTCACAGCAACCAGCTCAGATACTGGCATTGTGTGAATGTTAGAGGGTAGTAGAGAGATAGGATCTGCAGTTGGTGAGTTACCAGGCATGAGTAGCTGCAGCAAGGTCAGGTGGAAAGGATTGTGTAGGTGCCAGCTCCCCTGGAGGTCTAGGTCACAGATTAATTCTGCTGCAGAGGAATCAGATAAGGAGTATCCTAGGTGGGTGAGAACTCCTGCTGATGGTCCTCCTCCTCCCTCTGTGAACAACTTGACTTCTTTGCTGCCTCTGCTCCATCTCCCTCAGATGCTGCTTCCCAAGGGGGACTGCAACTATATCCCTCATGACTGGAGAAAGTGGTGTACTCAGAGGCCTTTCAGAAGCAAACAATGCTTTCCCAATGACCAGCACCACTCAATGCAGACTTTACCAACTTTACTGAACTCCTCCAATAGTACTTCCACAAATGCAGCAAGAGCCAGTTGCAGTGTTTAGAGAATTGCATTGTACATGTTCACTTGAGGCTACCATGCACACATGAGCCAGCAGAGGGAGCTGGAAGAGAAAATGAAAGTAAAACAGAATAAAGAAGACTCCATTATGTTCTGCAACATGCTGCTTCTGTCTTATTCTTTGCCTCATATTTCTTACTAAACCTCACTCCAGTTCCAAGAACATCACAATGGCAATGAGGTAACAAGAAATGGATGATGAAAAACACAACCACTGCCTTGAGATATGAAATTTTTGCAAGGTTGTTGTCTGCTTTTCTGAAGACAGTATTTTAAGTTGGAGACTTACACACACAGAGGAAGTTTGTACAGTGTATGCACACACACCGATCTCTCCAAAATAACCATCCAATCAAAATAAAATCTCGGATCATTGCAGAGAAGTTTCCTCTGAAAAGGAACGTAATCCTGGATCCCTGATCATGCATTATCACAGTGTTTCTGATTAATAAGGCATTGTCTATGGCCAATCTACCACTTTTAGATAAGCATTCAGAGCCATCATCTGTATCCCCGCGTTGGCAAAAGTGGTTACAATGGTTCAAAGGCGTGACGGCAGGTTTTTGCAATCACAGTTGACACAGGAATAAGGCCTTACTTCTACACGATGGAGGTGAAGAATTCGAAGATATCTTTGAGACACTTATGCCTGAGTAAAATGACTACGACTCAGAAATAAATGTACTAACGACCTACTTTACATCCAAGAAAAACATCATATACAAAACCATTATCTTCCAATGCACTAAGCAAAAGCAAATGACACAATTGACCAATATTGCAAGTGATTGAGTCAACTAGCAACCAAACGTGACATTGGTGATATTGAATATGTTGAATGGGAAATCAAAACACAAATAATCGAAGGCTGCCTCTCCAGTCAACTACACCGAAAAGCACTTGAGAAAGACAGAAAGCTGTTAGAGCTGCTGGAGTTAGCAAGAACACTTGTGCTCTCAGAGTCCACAGCTACTGAAGGTGAGGTTGCTAACAGTAACAACCACACTCCAAGTTCTACTCTTGTGAACACTATCCATCACTCACATGCCAGGAAACTACCTGCAAAACAACAACAGCCATCTCACAAACAGAGTTGTGACTTATCCAAAGAATGTTTCCACTGTGGCAGTGCTTACCCACACCAGACAGTGTCCTGCTACTGGTAAACAGTGTAACAGTGTAAAGCTTGTGGAAAACCCAACCATTTTGCTTGTGTTTGTCGCACATCAACAAAATCAGCTACTAAGACCAATACCAACAGAAGGGTGTCACATATGCATACCACAGCAAAAGGGTGAGAGAATGTAGCCAAAGTAGAGGCAGATGACCCTGAATATACTTTTGTCCTCTCTCTCATACATAGAAAATAACCACATGTGACAGATGAGCATCTGTCAATCTCATGGGAGACAAAACATTCAACAAACTTCAGGATTTCCCTGTTCTCTGCAAACCAGTGAATACGAAAATTATCCCTTACAAATGACAAAACTCTGAAAATACTCTGAACTTTTGGAATGCCAGTCTCATTCAAAGATACTAGAACTAAAGCTGTATTCTACGTCATATCTGGAGAATGTGACACACTTATCAGTTTCCACACAGCAACAGATCTGCACATGATTGCAGTCACATACGCGATTCCTTCGCATAACAAAAACATTCTCAAACTGTAAGCTGATCACATCACTCGTATCGGCAAACTGAAAAGTGCCATATGCAAGCTGCATGTAGATCCCAAGGTGCCCCCAGTTGCGCATCAACAGTGCCGAATACCATTCCATGTCAGGAAACAGACAGAGAAGAGACTTCAACACCTACTTGACCTTGACATTATTGAGAAAGTTGGGGATGAGCCTACCCCTGGGAGTCACTCATACAAGTCGTCAAGAAACTCAAGAGCGAGAACCAGATTAGAATCTGCATTGATATGCGATCACCAAACCAAGCCATACAATGAGAAAAACACTTTGACACCGACAATCGATGATATCGTAGAGAAAGTGAATGGTGCTAAACATTTTGCTAAACTTAACCTCAATGCGGACTACTATCAAATCGAGTTTGCAGAAGAATTGAGACATCTTACTGTATTCTCCACTCATATTGGACATTTTCGATACAAGAGGCTCAACTTTGGAGTCAGCTCAGCAGCTGAGGTATTTCAGCACTTGATTCACTTTGCACTTCAAGGACTTGAAGGCATGCTGAACGTCAGTGATGACATTCTCATCAATGGCTGCACCAGAAGGGAACTCAAGTCATGCCTACATGCATGCCTACAATGTCTCAGAGAATATAACATCACCTTGAACAAAGATAAGTGTTTGTATACTGAAGGCAGAATTGAATTCTTTGGTCACGTGTTCAGTGGTTAAAGGAGTATCATCTGATCCACGGAAAGTTGAAGCCACTGCAGATCCTACAAACGTGCAAGAAGTCCGAAGTCTGCTGGGATTTTCAGATGCTGCAGCTTTATTCCTGACCTCGCTACGCTATCTGTTCCCCTCTGTGATCTGAAAAAAGAGACCACCAAGTGGGAATGGACTAAATCACACAAACAGGTGGTACACTAGATCAAACGACTATTGTCAGCAAGTTGCACAAGTGCCTATTTCAACCCTGAGAAAGCCACCCAGCTAGTTGCGGATGCAAGCCCAGTTGTCTTATGTGCAGTTCTCGTACAGAAAGCCAAGTCAGGTAACCCATCAATTGTTGCGTTGACAAGCAGATCGTTAACACCTGTAGAGCAACGTTATTCACTAACAGAGAGAGACACTTTCACCTCTACTTATATGGAAGCGAATTTAAAGTAATAACTGATCATAGACCACTCATGAGATTGTTCAAGACCAAAATAGCAAACCACCCAATCAAATAGAACATTGGGTATTCAAACTACAAGAATACGATTTCCATGTTGAGTATCAGCCAGGCTATCTCAACCCAGTGGACTATCTTTTGCAACATCTGTTGTGAACTGTCACTCCTACTAGTCATGAGGAAAAGGTTGCTGAGCAACATCTTAACTATGTAAGCAGAAATGTGGTGCCAAAGTCACTAAAGCTAGCCAACATTAAAGCAGCGACAAAACAACTTGAGGCTTTGCATTTATGTATGAAGGCTATAGAATCACGAAACTGGAAAGATGTGATCAAGAAAACGTCTATAAGCGAAATCGTTCACACACCACAAGGTCTTTACAATGTTCAAAATGAGCTCATCATTACAATCACATCTGATCTCGTATTGTGCAATAACTGTATTGCCATTCCACAGTCATTGAGGGAACGTGTTGTATATACAGCACATGTAGGACACCAGGGAAGAGACAAAACTGGACAACTCCTTAGGGAAAAAGTTATGGTTCCCAGGAATTGACCACACGGTAGAGCACAAAATCAATCAGTGTTTGCCATGTCAAGCAACCACAATGTTAAATCTTCGTGATCCTCTCAAGATGTCCGAACTACCTCCAGGACCATGGATTGAAGTCAGCATTGACTTCACAGATTTGCCCACAGGTGAATGCCTGCTTGTTGTCACTGATGACTACAGCAGATTCCCAATCATGGAATTAGTTATATCAACTTCAACAAAAGCAGTCACCCCAAAGCTTAAACAGATCTTCGCATTGTTTGGAATCCCTCAAACAGTAAGAAGTGATAATGGACCCCCATTCAACAGTGGTGAGTTCAGCAAATTCAGGAACTACCCAGGGTTCACTCATTGAAAAATCACAACCCGTTGGCCAAGAGCTAATGGAGAAGTCGAGAGATTTATGCGAACCTTGAAAAAGTAATACGTACAGCTACAGCTGATAAGAAGTTATGGAAGTAAGAACTATATCACTTTCTCTGTAATTACAGAGTGACTCCTCACTTGACGACTGGAAAACCTCTAGCTGCCCTTACCTTTGCACATCCTATGCACAAATGTCTACCTGAGCTACCCATGGAGTGATCAACATGTACGTGAACGCGATCGAGAACAGAAGGATCGAATGAAGTTAAATGCAGAGTGAAACATGGAATTTAGAGCTACACTGCTAAAGCCAGGAGATAAGTACTTGTGAAACATGATGGTCATGTTGGAAAGCAAACAACCCCTTATGACACCCAACCATTTGTTGTGACCAACACAAAAGGATCAATGATCACTGCTAAGCGCAGTTTGCAAATCATCACAAGAAACATGTCATTCTTCAAAGCACTGAAAACACCACTCGTAAGCATTGAAGCTGATTCTGACATTGACATCTCAGATGAAGAGCATGAGTGTTATGACCAGGTGAGAAAGGGGTCGAGGGTTCCCTCTCAGCCTTCACTTGGTCTTACCATAACAGGGTTTTGTTATTAAACACACCGTTCTTTCAGCTCCCCCTTAGTGAATACTTGTTCACTGCTTGCCAAGCAGGTTTTCTTAGGTTTAAAGAAATAAGGTTGAAATTTATTAAACTTAATCTCTAATTCTGTTAATGCCTACGGATACATGACGCACCCACGCTAGCATGCATACGCGATACACACATGCAGATAGAGTCAGAAAAGAGCAGAAGAAATAAAGTGTAAAAATTTGAGGCAATATCTGAAGATGGTTTTGGTTACATTTTTTTTATTCATTCATGGGATGTAGGCGTCACTGGCCAGGCCAGCATTTATTGCCCATCCCTAATTGCCCTTGAGAAGGTGGTGGTGAGCTGCCTTCTTGAACCGCTGCAGTCCATTTGGGGTCGGTACACCCACAGTGCTGTTAGGAAGGGAGTTCCAGGAATTTGACCCAGCGACAGTGAAGGAACGGCGATATAGTTCCAAGTCAGGATGGTGTGTGACTTGGAGGGGAACTTGCAGGTGGTGGTGTTCCCATGTATTTGCTGCCTTTGTCCTTCTAGTTGGTAGAGGTTGCGGGTTTGGAAGGTGCTGTCAAAGGAGCCTTGGTGCATTGCTGCAGTGCATCTCGTAGATGGTACACACTGCTGCCACTGTGCTTCGGTGGTGGACGGAGTGAATGTTTGTTGATGGGGTGCCAATCAAGCGGGCTGCTTTGTCCTGGATGGTGTCGAGCTTCTTGAGTGTTGTTGGAGCTGCACCCATCCAGGCAAGTGGAGAGTATTCCATCACACTCCTGGCTTGTGCCTTGTAGATGGTGGAGAGGCTTTGGGGAGTCAGGAGGTGAGTTACCCGCCTCAGGATTCCTAGCCTCTGACCTGCTCTTGTAGCCACGGTATTTATATGGCTACTCCAGTTCAGTTTCTGGTCAATGGCAGCCCCGAGGATGTTGATAGTGGGGGATTCAGCAATGGTAATGCCGTTGAATGTCAAGGGGAGATGGTTAGATTCTCTCTTGTTGGAGATGGTCATTGCCTGGCACTTGTGTGGCGCTAATGTAACTTGCCACTTATTAGCCCAAGCCTGGATATTGTCCAGGTCTTGCTGCATTTCCACATGGACTGCTTCAGTATCTGAGGAGTCACGAATGGTGCTGAACATTGTGCAATCATCAGCGAACATCCCCACTTCTGACTTTATGATTGAAGGAAGGTCATTGATGAAGCAGCTGAAGATGGTTGGGCCGAGGACACTACCCTGAGGAACTCCTGCAGTGATGTCCTGGAGCTGAGATGATTGACCTCCAACAACCACAACCATCTTCCTTTGTGCGAGGTATGACTCCAGTCAGCGGAGGGTTTTCCCCCTGAATCCCATTGAGCTCAGTTTTGCTAGGGCTCCTTGATGCCATACTCGGTCAAATGCTGCCTTGATGTCAAGGGCAGTCACTCTCACCTCACCGCTTGAGTCAAAGCTCTTTTGTTGTCCATGGCTGTAATGAGGTCACGAGCTGAGTGGCCCTGGCGGAACTCAAACTGAGCGTCACTGAGCAGGTTATTGCTAAGCAAGTGCCGCTTGATGGCACTGTTGATGACACCTTCCATCACTTTACTGATGATTGAGAGTAGGCTGATGGGGCAGTAATTGGCTGGATTGGACTTGTCCTGCTTCTTGTGCACAGGACATACCTGGGCAATTTTCCACATTGCAGGGTAAATGCCAGTGTTGTAGCTGTACTGGAACAGCTTGGCTAGGCACGCAGCAAGCTCAGGAGCACAGGCCTTCAGTACTATTGCCAGAATATTGTCAGGGCCCATAGCTTTTGCAGTATCCAGTGCCTTCAGTCATTTCTTGATAACACGCGGAGTGAATCGAATTGGCTGAAGTCTGGCATCTGTGATGCTGGGGACTTCAGGAGGAGGCCAAGATGGATCATCAACTCGGCACTTCTGGCTGAAGATTGTTGCAAATGCTTCAGCCTTATCTTTCGCACTGATGTGCTGGGCTCCCCCATCATTGAGGATGGGGATATTTGTGGAGCCACTTCCTCCAGTTAGTTGTTTAATTGTCCACCACCATTCACAGCTGGATGTGGTAGGACTGCAGAGCTTAGGTCTGATCCGTTGGTTATGAGATTGTTTAGCTCTGTCTATCACATGCTGCTTACGCAGTTTGGCATGCAAGTAGTCCTGGGTTGTAGCTTCACCGGGTTGACACCTCATTTTGAGGTATGCCTGGTGCTGCTCCTGGCATGCACTCCTGCACTCTTCATTGAACCAGGGTTGGTCTCCTGGCTTGATGGTAATGGTAGAGTGGGGGATATGCTGGGCCATGAGGTTACAGATTGTGTTTGAGTACAATTCTGCTGCTGCTGATGGCCTACAGCGCCTCATGGATGCCCAGTTTTGCATTGCTAGATCAGTTCGAAATCTATCCCATTTAGCATGGTGATAGTGCCACACAACACGATGGATGGTATCCTCAATGTGAAGGCAGGACTTCGTCTCCACAAGGACTGTGCGGTGGTCACTCCTACCAATACTGTCATGGACAGAAGCATCTGCGGCAGGCAGATTGGTGAGTATGAGGTCAAGTATGTTTTTCCCTCGTGTTAGTTCCCCTACCACCTGCCGCAGTGCCAGTCTCCCAGCTATGTCCTTTAGGACTCGGCCAGCTCGGTCAGTAGTGGTGCTACCGAGCCAATCTTGGTGATGGACATTGAAATCCCCCACCCAGAGTACATTTTCTGCCCTTGTCACCCTCAGTGCTTCCTCCAAGTGGTGTTCAACATGGAGGAGTACTGAGTCATCAGCTGAGGGAGGGCGGTAGGTAGTAATCAGTAGGATGTTACCTTGCCCATGTTTGACCTAATGCCATGAGACCTCATGGGGTCCGGAGTCGTTGTTGAGGACTCCCAGGGCAACTCCCTCCCTACTATATACCACTGTGCCACCACCTCTGGTGGGTCTGTCCTGCCGGTGGGACAGGACATACCCGGGGATGGTGATTGCAGTGTCTGAGACATTGTCTGTAAGGTATGATTCCGTGAGTATGACTATGTCAGACTGTTGCTTGACTAGTCTGTCGGACAGCTCTTCCAACTTTGGCACAAGCCCCCAGATGTTAGTAAGAAGGACTTTGCAGGGTCGACACGGCTGGGTTTGCCGTTGTCGTTTCCAGTGCCTAGGTCGATGCCGGGTGGTCCGTCCGGTTTCATTCCTTTTTATTGACTTCGTAGCGGTTAGGTACAACTGAGTGGCTTGCTAGGCCATTTCAGAGGGCATGTAAGAGTTGCTGTGGGTCTGGAGTTACATGTAGGCCAGACCAGGTAAGGACAGCAGATTTCCTTCCCTAAAGAACATTAGAGAACCAATCGACAACAATCGACAATGGTTTCATGGCCATCATTAGACTAGCTTTTAATTCCAGATTTATTAATTAAATTCAAATTCCACCTTCTGCTGTGGTGGGATTCGAAACCATGTCCCCAGAGCAATACCCTGGGTCTCTGAGTTACTCGTCCACTGATAATACTACTACGCCACCGCCTACCCTGATATGCTGTTCTTCAAGCACGCTGTAGAATCCTTGATTGTAGGTAGGTCTTGCTTTTCGTTGGGGCCCAATTTTCGTTTTAAACCTTGTTCGATGTAGGAGACTTTTCTTTCTTGAGGTTCATGTGTCCTCAGTGGGTCCAGAGGCTTGTGAGAAAGAGATGGGAGAAGACAGGAGAGGCTGTGGTGAGTCAGCCAGGAGAGGTCTTTACAGTCCAGGAGCAAACAGTCTCTCTCTCAAACTGTCTCTTCAATTCAAAAAAGCTCAGGATGCCCAGCAGGTTAGTCATGTGACTAGCTGGTTTGACAACGTCTGTGTGTGGATTCTGCCTTCTTAGCAGTCATCTTGGAATGTGAGCTTCCTCACCTTCAATGTCTGGTGATCAAAGTCCATTGTGGGTTGAATGTGTCAGGGAATGGTCCTTTGTCTCCACAAGCACTGTCTGTTAGTATGTAATTTATTTTCCAGCCACAGCTGATCTGTTTAACAAGTAATTTCTTCGCTCCAGCAACAGGTTAAAAATCAATATTCATATGACAAAATTAATATGCCTCATTCGTGGCAGGTGGGGGTCTGCATAAGACATCCACACCCAGCAGAATAAAATGTGATTTTTAAAAACAGCATTTCATTAAAAGGGTCAAGAGAGAAAATATAAGATACAGGGGGAAAACACGCGTCTGTCTCTCTCTCTCATTCATTCACATTCATTCATAAATCCTAAAACTTATTACAGTCTGTCTTTTCTTGGTGGCAGTGCTGCTTTAACTACCTGTTTTTTGGCATCCAGATAAATATGTGGTTCTTTGGAGAAGCTTTTCTTCACTTTGCCCATTTCCATGAATGCCTAGGGTCTTTGTTCCTGTTGAGGTCTGCAAAGGGGGAGGGTGAGATTTAATTTGCCCTAAATTTGAATTTTCTGCCTCAGGAGAGTCAGTAGTGGGCGGGTCTATCCTGAACTCTCTTTCATTGTTTTGCTGAGTAATGCAAAGGCTTTTGACTTCAAGGGATGGATGGTTCACCCTTTTTGGGACTATGGGGGAGGATTCTTTGCTAATCTCCCCTTTGTCCTCTGGGACACTCTTGCCTGCAGGTATTTGTGCAGACTCTACTGCACTCCCCTGTTGCACTTTGACTCAGTGAGGCATCACCCTCACTGTTTCCCTGTTCCCTTGAAGTCTTTCTTTGGCTCTGCAGGTTCCTGTAAATGCTGTTAGTAACTCTGGTGGGGTGCTTCTAGTGTCTGCATTTACATAGGAGGATATGGGTTCTAACGTTTTGAATTTTTGGGGTTGGTTGACTGGACAGTAGGGGTTTTCATCCAGGATTCCTCCCGGACTTCATTTAACCTGCCCTCATGGTCGCTTTTTCCTCTCCCCTTTCTAAACGTTTTCCAGCCGTGTGCCTGTCCCCTTTTGTTCTCAGCAGGAGTCCCTTACAGTTCACCAGTCCTCTGCTGGAGGGTCCTCCTATCGGAACATAGGAACATAGGAAGATAGGACCAGGAGTAGGCCATTCAGTCCCTCGAGTCTGTCCTGCCATTCAATGAGATCATGGCTGATCCGCGGCCTAATTCCATATACCTGCCTTTGGCCCATATCCCTTAATATCTTTGCTTAACAAAAATCTATCTATCTCAGATTTAAAATTAACAACTGTTCTAGCTTCAACTGCTGTTTGTGGGAGAGAGTTCCAAACCTCTACCACCCTTTGCATGAAGAAGTGCTTCCTAACATCTCTCCTGAACAGTCTGGTCCTAATTTTTAAGACTATGCCCCCGAGTTTTCGAATCTCCAACCAGTGGAAATAGTTTACCTTTATCTAACCTGTCTTCTGTTAATATCTTGAAGACTTCAATCAGATCACCCCTTAACCTTCTAAATTCTAGCAAAAACAGACCTAATTTGTGTAATCTCTCCTCGTAACTTAACCCCTGTAGTCCAGGTATCATTCTTGTAAACCTACGTTGCACTCCCTCCAAGGCCAATATATCCTTCCTAAGGTGTGGTGCCCAGAACTGCTCACAGTACTCCAAGTGGGGTCTAACCAGGGTTTTGTACAGCTGCAGCATAACCTCTGTGTCTTTATACTCCAATCCTCTAGATATAAAGTCTAGCATTTCATTAGCCTCTTTGATTATTTTCTGCACTTGCTCGTGGCATATTAAAGATCTGTGCACCTGAACTCCCAAGTCTCTTTGGACATCCACTGTACTTAACCTCTTCCCATTTAGAAAGTACGCTCCTCTATCCTTTTTTGGTCCAAAATGGATAACCTCACACTTGCCCGCATTGAAATCCATCTGCCACAGTTTTGCCCACTTATCTAGTCTGTCAATATCTCTGCAATTTTATGCTATCATCTGGAATGTCCACAATGCCGCTTAACTTTGTATCATCAGCAACTTTGGATATATGACTTACTATGCCATCATCTACGTCGTTAATGAATAATGTGAATAATTGAGGCCCCAACACAGATCCCTGTGGGACACCACTAGTTACATCCTGCCAATCGGAGTATTGACCCATTATCCCCACTTTCTGTCACCTACCACTCAACCAACTTCCTAACCATGTCAATAATTTGCCCTCAACTCCATGGGCTTCTACCTTAATTAGCAGTCTCTTATGTGGGACTTTATCAAATGCCTTCTGTAAGTCCATATAAATAACATCCATAGACATTCCCCTGTCATCTTAGTCACCTCTTCAAAAATTTCAATGAGATTTGTCAGGCATGATCTTCCCGTCATGAATCCATGTTGGCTGTCCCTGATTAACTGAAATTTTTCTAGGTGTTCAGTCACCCTATCCTTGATTATAGACTCCAGCAACTTGCCCACCACAGATGTCCCCGCAACTTCCTAATTTCCCCGCAACCTGGCACATGTGGCAACTCCTGCAGTACTCCACCACATCTTTGTGGAGTTTTGGCCAGCCAAACTGCTGTCTTATGCGGACTTTGGTCTTTTGTATACCGGCATATACAGCCACTGCAGTCTCGTGGGCCCTTCTTAATATTTCCCTCCGGTACCTCTGCGGCACCACTAACTGGTGCACTGCTGCCACTCCTTGCTCTCAGGTCTGTGAGGAGAACTCCATTCCCTCATCAGTACCTCATTCTTTAAGTAGTAGCAATCAGGGACTCCCTCTGCTTCACTTTCAGACTGGGCAGCCTGTGCTAATTCTCACAATACTGGGTCAGCTCTCTGACCGTCAGCTAGGGAAACTTTATTTAATTCACTCCCTGGGTCTTCTAACTTCCCAAAGAAAGTCTCGGACAGACAGACCTCATGGTCATTTGCCTGCAGTGCCAATTCAATCTCTTCTGGGGGAACTGGTTTGTTCATGGCCTGATCCACTACACATTCAGGGAAACTGCAGGAGACCGTCTTTCTGACCTCCTGTGGTTATTCTTTCACTACTGGGGGGGTGGGGGGGTACCACCTTCACCCCTGCCAGATCATTACTTCGGAGCAGGTCAACCCCGTCCACAGGCAAACTCGGGACAATCCCTATGGTCACTGGTCCTGAAACTAGGTCGCACTCCAGGTGCAGCCGGTGTACAGGTACAGGCATACACTGCCCTCCAATATCATTCACCAGCATTCTGGTGTTCACTGCACTCTCTGGGGGAAAGGTCAGGCTTTTTCCCAGTAAAAGAGATCTAGTGGCTCCTGTGTCCCTGACGATTACTATGGGCTTGCCTGCCCCACTCGAGGGGTATGGGGTTACTTTCCCTTCAGACACAAAACCCTGATAACGCTCAGGAATCCTATTAAATTTTCCTGCACTTGCAGCCGTGTGCTTCCTGGGTCTCACTCTTACTGCAGTTAAAGCCACAGCTTGTTCTGCTGTGCTTTCCATCAGGTTTGCTTCTTCACTGAGCGGATGAGCCCTGATTAACCCTGCAGGTTTTCCTTTTAGTTTCCAGCAGTTAGCTTTTACATGACCTGATTTATTACAATGGAAGCACACAGGTCTCCGGGTCTCACCCCTGCTCACAGCACTTTCTTTTTTGGCTAGAGGAGGGCCCCCTGTGGCTCCTGCTTTTCTTTCTCTCCCAGGATTGCTTGGACTCCTATCACCTTCCCACCCTTCGTCCTTTTCAGATTTGTGGGGGTGATTAGGAAAGGTTCTCCCGGGGGAAATCAACTTATAAATTAAAGCAAACTCATCAGCCAGCATGGCTGCTTTCCGGGCTCTCTGGTCCTGCTGCTCCTCTACATGTGTCTTTATGGAGACTGGGAGAGAGTTTTTACATTCTTCTAACAGAATTACTTCTCTGAGATTTTCATAGCTAAGCTGTACTTTAAGAGCCATCAGCCACTGGTCAAAAGCCAGCTGTTACTTCTTTCAAACTCCACTTAAGTTTGATTAGCTTTTGCTTCTCGAGGGTTCTAAACTTTTGGCGATAGGCTTAGGGTACTAATTCATAAACCCCGATGATAGCATTTTGCGTCTGTTCATAATTTGATGAACTCTCATCTGGCAACAGGGAATAGACCTCCTGTCTCACTCTTTCTCTCTCCTGTCCCATCTCCTGTCTTTCTTTTTCTTCATGTTCCTTCTGGAAGGCTCTTCCTTTTTCTTTCTCCTGTCTCTTTCTTTTTCTCTTTCCTCAAATTCAAGTTTTCTCTGTTCCAATTGTATCTTTGCTAGCAATACCCTGTCAGAGTCTACTTCTAACCCTGTTTCTGCTTCTTCAGATTCAAGGGAAAAATGGTTGGCCACTAGCTTTAGGAGTTCAGACTGCCTAGACTTGCCACGTACAGTGAGCCCACACTGCTCAGCCATTCTTCTCAACTCCTCCATAGACAGGGCTTTTAACATATCTCAAGTTACTTCATCCAGATTTGGGGAGCTACTAACTTCAGTTGCAGACATGTTAGTATTCAAGCACACACAACCAGAAGAAAACCTGTATTGAAATCTTGCTCTTTTTGATTGGGGTCAATTTGGCTTCCCATTTCCAATTTCTCTCGTTTGTCTGTGGGTAAAATCCAGGACAGTAGCCTACAAATTTCTGTTACGGCCCAGTGAGAAAGCGGTCCAGGGTTCCCTCTCAGCCTTCACCTGGTCTTACCATAACAGCGTTTTATTTTTAAACACATCGTTTTTTTTAGCTCCCTCTTAGTGAATCCTTGTTCACTGCTTTCCAATTGTAAGGCAAAGAGTCCAGCCAAACAGGTTTTCTTAGGTTTAAAGAATAAAGATTGAAATTTATTAAACTTAAACTCTAATTCCATTAACACCTACGGATACACGACACACCCACACTAGCATGCATGCGTGATACACACATGCAGATAGAGTCAGAAAAGAGCAGAAGAAATAAAGTGTAACAGTTTGAGACAATATCTGAAGATGGTTTTGGTTACTGTTCTTCAAGCTCGATGTAGAGTCCTTGATTGTAGGTCGGTCTTGCTTTTCGTTGGGGCCCAGTATTCTTCTTAAACCTTGTTCGAAATTGGAGACTTTTCTCTCTTGAGGTTCATGTGTTTTCAGTGGGTCCAGAGGCTTGTGAGAAAGAGATGGGAGCAGACAGGAGAGTATGTGGTAAGCCAGCCAGGAGAGGTCTTTACAGTCCAGGAGCAAACAGTCTCTCTCTCAAACTGTCTACACAATTCAAAAAAGTTCAGGTTGCCCAGCAGGTTAGTCATGTGACTAGCTGGTTTGACCACGTCTGTGTGTGGATTCGGTCATCTTAGCAGTCATCCTGGAATGTGAGCTTCCTCACCTTCAATGTCTGGTGATCAAAGTCCATTGTGATTTGAATGTGTCAGTGAATGGTCCTTTGTCTCCACAAACACTGTCTGTTAGTATGTAAATGTTTGTTTCCAGCCACAGCTGATCTGTTTAACAAGTCATTTCCTCACCCCAGCAACAGGTTAAAGATCAATGTTCATATGACAAAATTAATATGCCTCATTCTTGGCAGGTGGGGGCCAGCATCACAATGAGTCAAATGAGACCACACCTGATGTCATACGATATCTTACTCGTGAGAGAAAATGCCCACCATACGAAGTGAACTATTTATATTTAAATTTATTGTTTAGACTTTTGGAAACAAACCATTGAAACATGCCGTGTCTCTCATTTACTAAGAAGGAGAGGGATGTCGTGTTTTGAGAATTGCATTGTACATATTGTTCACTTGGGGCTACCATGCACACATGAGCCAACAGAGGGAGCTGAAAGCGAAACCAAAAGTAAAACAGAATAATGAAGACTCTAGTATGTTCTGCAGCATGCTGCTTCTGTCTTAGTCTTTGCCTCATATTATTAAACTCGGCTAAACCTCAATCTGGTCCTGAGAACATCACACCAGTAATTTTGATTTTTTTTTGATTTAGAGATACAGCACTGAAACAGGCCCTTTGGCCCCCCGAGTCTGTGCTGACCATTAACCACCCATTTATACTAATCCTACACTAATCCCATATTCCGACCACATCCTCACCTGTCCCTATATTCCCCTACCACCTACCTATACTAGGGGCAATTTATAATGGCCAATTTACCTATCAACCTGCAAGTCTTTTGGCTGTGGGAGGAAACCAGAGCACCCGGAGAAAACCCACGCAGACACAGGGAGAACTTGCAAACTCCACACAGGCAGTACCCAGAATTGAACCTGGGTCGCTGGAGCTGTGAGGCTGCGGTGCTAACCACTGTGCCACTGTGCCGCAGTAGATAATAAAAAGCAACCAACCTGCAAGTTGGATGATGATCCCTTTAAAAAGCACTTGTGGGGGGAACCTCATGCTGCTGAACACATGCTCAGCTGTGCCTTTTCAAGAGAGGTGTTAAGTAGAGCAGCGAGATTGAAAATGACAGGTTGAGTGCCAACTCAGCATTAGACCTTGACTGATGCTACATTCTACCTACTCTGCCCGTGCTATCGTTGTCAATAACATGGTGTTTGACACAGGCCATGCCAGAACTGGGCAGGAGCGGTACAAACACCATTTTTCACCTAAACCGACACCTTCAGTGCCAAAACTCCTGGCCCTATGGAGCCGAATTTTGCAGGCTTCAAGTACATTGATAGTGAATTTTAATATGGTATGGATCACTCTGTCGTAAGAAAATGCAAATGTTGTGAGATCTAGATAAAGCCTGATCATTGAGGTTATTGTAATTAGTTAATGGGCAGATATCTTTGTGTTTATTTTTAATAATTTTTTTTAACATTTGTGATTATTGAGTCCATGAATTTTACAGCATTAGCCCTGATGAAATCACAGAATGGCTGTCATGAAATGATAAGGTTACGGTGGGAGGGTTCTGGCCAATTAGACTTTTCCGTCTCTTTATCAATAATCTAGACTGATACTTTTTCTTGTGCCTTTAAATATATTTTATTTGCTTTGTGTCTGAGGAATGTTTATCTTTCAGGTGCAAAGCAGAGGAAAAGGGAGCAGAAATCTGGGAATTTCCAGGGTTTTCCCAGAGAAGGGGCTGGAGCAGGGCAAGCATTCAAATTGGTGGAAGTGACATAATGGCACCTCTTACTTCAGTTTGCTCTTAGAATGCTGGTTGGATGTCCATTGCCAGCAGTGCCAAGCAGAACTGGGCCATAGCCCTAGCCCCACTTAGATTATGTCATCTAAGATGAGGCAGATAGAAAGAAGGTGGTGTCAGGAAAAAGGCGCATACCTTATCTTGATGGTACCTGACAACAACTGTGAGGCTGAAAGACTTCTGGCTGCTGCTTCCTCACCGAAGACTGCATATCCAGCCTCACTGATATTCTAGGTGCAAGGCTCTGCTTGTGGCAGAGATACATTATGCCGAAGATAATGGCTTCAACCTACAAACATAGGGAGGCTGAATCCAGGGAAGGGAGAGCACACTTTGTATGCACCACACTGATTTGTACCCAGCAGATTAGGAAGGAGGAACAGTGGCACAGTGGCGCAGTGGTTAGCACCGCAGCCTCACAGCTCCAGGGACCCGGGTTCGATTCCGGGTACTGCCTGTGTGGAGTTTGCAAGTTCTCCCTGTGTCTGCGTGGGTTTTCTCCGGGTGCTCCGGTTTCCTCCCACAAGCCAAAAGACTTGCAGGTCGATAGGTAAATTGGCCATTATAAATTGTCACCAGTATAGGTAGGTGGTAGGGAAATATAGGGACAGGTGGGGATGTTTGTTGGGAATATGGGATTAGTGTAGGATTAGTATAAATGGGTGGTTGATGTTCGGCACAGACTCGGTGGGCCGAAGGGCCTGTTTCAGTGCTGTATCTCTAATCTAATAAAGGAAGATCAGTCCTCACGTATCCTATCTCTCTCACTAAACCTTCAGCTGAAAGTCCAGACTCCAGAGCACACACACTATTTTTCCTGTTGCGTATGATTCCAATTAATAGACACAGTGAAAGATTTGGACACTGTCTTGGTGTTAATGCTTCCAAGTAACTTGACTTGAGCAAGTGAGTTAAATGCCATAATGCCTCAAACACAAGTGAAAACAACAAAGTATTAAGCCAACATAAAAATAATTCTATTACTGCATTTTGAGGCTGTTCAATAATCAGGAACGCCATAAGGGTTGAAAAGCCATATCATTGAGCTTATCACTTCCAATTACAGGCAATATCTAAGCTGACATAATCGCATACACAGTAGAACTGTACAGACCACATTATGGTCTGGCATTCATCCAGCTTCTCTTTTTTGTTGTAGCTGATTAGGAGGACAAGCAGGTGGGGCAGCCCGCTGCATAACTTCTTATTTCTCGCTTGATTCCACTTCTACCCATGTGGAAGATGCCACTCTAGTTTTGCTTGTCATCTACCCAAGAATGGCGAAAGTACATCACATACTGCAAGAGCCCGAATTTGCTGATCATCGAACTTGCAACATGTTATTATGTTATTTTTCATTAATCTTATCGCAAACATGGAGATGAATGTTGTATTCTAGTTTAATTAGAGTAGCATTTTCTGAAGCTGTCTGCTGTGTAGAAAATCGAATGTGCAATCTGAAATATGATCAGCAATTCTTTTGGAGGTAACTTTTTCTGAAATCAGCAAACTTGAAAAACGAGTGAGCTGGCATCTTCATGCAAGTGGTAGCCTGTCGTCATGCTAAAAATATATTACAGACAACTGCTATCAACTCTAATCTACCTCACTGCACAAGCCATCTGGTGCCATGCATCACAAGGCAACCGTGCCACTTTAAATATATTGAACAAAGTGAAGGATGCACCCTAAATTTTAAAAAGTACAGTGTTCTCAATTAAAGCAAATTAAAGTAAAAATGCTGAAAATATTATTTTTATGCTGAATGATAAATTAAAGAATTATAATATAAGTATAGGACCCAGTTTAGAAATATGATACCAGCTGGTAAAAACATGTAAATTCATTTAGTGAAAAATGTTTAAATTCCAATTTCACGTTTTTCTTTGTAATGTAGCTTGTGACTGCTAACCTACTGTTGAACAGTGGTTCATTCTCTTTATTTGTTATTGGTACATTTGAGGAGTAGGACGTATGACTTGTTATTTCAGTTTTGATTTGCACCACTTTCAGCGAGAATTCTGACAGTCTAATTGAGAATGATATCAGACCATTTAGAATATTGCAATGGAACTAAGGATCTGTTCTGTTTCGGATTATAAATTCTATATTTAGCTTTCTATATGAATTTTAGCTAGCCACATAATGGATTCCATTATCCTCACTGAGAAGGGATTTCAGTGTCTCATTTATGTGTGTAAAATTGTCTTTTCTGTGCGTAAGTGAAATTTTGTTGGGTTGGAACTCTAGCAACCTTTTAACACAGTTAATGTGTACAGCCAATGAACAACACAATGCAGGCTACACACAGAAACCATTATAATGAGTAGGCAGCACAAAGTTGGCATGCATTACATTGAATGGGCACAGGGCAATCGAGCATCACGATTCCCACACCCGTTTTCAGGAACTATCCAATTTAACCCCCTATGGTTTTCTCCTCTGACAACTCTAATTACATTGGGAAAATGTCTATGACTTTGAAGTGTATTAAATGGAAGTTCTCTTGTTTATAAGATGATGTCAAAGTCATATCCTGTCTGCAGGCTGCAGGCCACAGGCCAAGTGCCTCGTTTGGCACGCCAACCAGCTATCTGTTTATACGTTGTCGAGCATTAATTGGATATGTGAAAGCCGACTGAGGTGTTGATTGGTATTTAATTCAGCTAGCACCATGGTATTTCAACAGCCGAGATGTTACCCTGATGCCATTGAAATCCACTTTGATCTTGTTCATTCATTGTGATGTTTTTAAATTTTCTTTTGTACCAGTTTGGTTTACAAAAATAAAGAGAGACTAATAGCCAGGCTTGTTCCTCATTTTCTATTTAACTGTGCCATTATATGTGCTGGGAGCCTCACGATACATCCCATGACGTTCATTTCTCATAAAACCCTTTCCATGATGGACTCATGGTTAAAAGTTACCGAGGAGAACTGCTCAGAACTATTACTGCTTTGAAACAGATGGTCTAAAGATAAGTACAGTGTTTGTTGTGTTTATCTGCCGAGTCTTTCTTGATTCAGTAATTTTGCTTCTCCATCAACACAAATGAGTAAGTTTCAATCTGATGGTACTATGTGGCAGTGTGGTGTTTCCCAAATATTGGGAGAGATTTTTTAAGACCAATTTGTACTTATATAGTACATTTCATATCCTCAAGGCATTCCAAAGTGCTTTAGAGTCAAAAGAGTTTGAAGCACTTGACATGGCAATAAAGCTTCCTGTATTTGCAGGTTCTGATCATCTGCAAAAGGATATTTCTACAAATGGGCACCAGTCCATTGTAACTGGAGGAGAATGAGGCAGGAGGTCTCATCCACAACTTGATTATTCTGTATCCCTTTCAGGGATCTGTGCTCCTTTTCCCTCTGCTGCTGAGCACTATCCTACCAATTCTGTAAGACCTGAGCAGTATTTATGGACTCCAGCCCCACCCCTCACCAAAATGTTCCCTACGCCTTCTTCAGTCCTGCTTCACTCTCGGATTCCTTTCTCAGGACTTTTACCACATTTATATATCCAAGAACTCTCTCAGTGGTCACAAAAGTCTAGACCGTATTCCCAGACCCTAGAAGCAATGCACGGGGGTCCTGCCCCACTGTCCCCCCGAGGTGCTCCCATAAGCCTCTACTACGGTGCTCCAGGCATCCTAGGATCCATTTCAAAGTACTGCTAGACCCTGAGACCTCAATCCAGTGAACTGTCAGACTGCAGGTTACCTTCTAATGCTCCCAAATTTCAGGGCCATCCCTAATGATGATAAATCAGTGTCCCCAAATAGTATTACTTGCCAATAACACCTTTGCTCTTATAAATGCTCTGTCTTACTGTGAGCTATGCAGTGTGACATTTGTAACACAAAGTCCAATATTACTCCTTCAACTCCTCATGTAGTCTATCCATTTAAAAAAAAACATGCAAGTTAGGATTTCAGTCTTCAGCTGTTTCTTACTCTTTATCTAGGACCGGTACTTTCACCTTGAAGATGAGAGGAGATCATAATCCATAACAATTGGGAAAGATTTGCTAGAATCCATCCTATGTGAAATTGTTTGTTTCTATATTACCAAGAATCTTTAACTGGAGGGCTAAACAGCAAAAAACAGACTTCTCAGTTATCACTCATTGAGTTAATGAATCTTTAAACTGTAATTACAGGCTACTACCAATATCATATGTGTTCATTTGACAGACTAGATAGCTCAAGCTGGCCCAACAAGAAGCCACAAACTCTAACCTGAACTAGCAATTAAATTGATTTTGCTCCATTTCTTTTCTTAGGTGCAGAAGGACTGTCTGCTTCAATCAGAACTGCCATCAGCTTCACCAGTGGCAACTATTTCTCAGTACGCATGTAAGAGGAAGTCAACCCTCGATAATAGAAACAAGATATTCACGGTAAAACATGTCAAGGAACAATTAGTTTTTTTGGGTTATTTTTGCCTTTGGTATGTATTATCAGCCTGTGGAAGAATTTAGAGACTTAGTGCACTGGTGCTAAATAAGATCTATGGATAAGGTTTCCTCTAAAGGTGCACAGTGAACTTCTGACTGTTGCGACACACCTCAGGTGGGCTACATCTGTGGGGAGCCCAGCCATCCCGAAGATCTCCCAGACCCCTGGCTCCATTGCTTGCTCAACCTGGGAGAAGAAAATGGGCTCTGTAGCATCCATTCTCTGGGAGCCATAAGGCCTCTTAAACAACTAAAATGGTGTCTTTGATGAATATGCACACTTCTGATGGGAAGTGCAGCGGATGCTATATTTGTCAAGGGGTTTGCACTCATGCACCTAATGACTGCCGGCAGCATACAGAGCAGGCAGATCATGATGCCAATCAGTGTGCAACACTGAAATAAAAGCAAAATACTGTGGATGCTGGAAATCTGAAACAAAAACAAGAAATGCTGGAATCACTCAGCAGGTCTGGCAGCATCTGTGGAAAGAGAAGCAGAGTTAACGTTTCGGGTCAGTGACCCTTCTTCGGAACACTGACTTGATACCAATGTTACCATTTTGGAGCTTCATTCTCTAGCCTATGCCCTCTCCTAACCTCACACAGCTGAACACAATGTTAAACAGCATGAAGGACCCCCCTCACCAAAACTATTTAAAGGGATCATAAACTACTTCCAGCTTAGTTGCTGCATTATTTCTTCTAGTGGTTGCTGCAATTTTACAGTTTTGGGTGCTTTTCCATACATTTTAAAACTTTCAGTAGTCTACAGGAGTGTGGCTGGTGCTGAAGTATATTTCTGGTGACTTGTGCACAAATCAGTTGCTTCCTGACATGAGTGGCCTAGTAGAGCTTCTTCATGGCATTGAGCATGAGTGGAAGAATGAGTAGAGGTTACATAGAGTAAGACAAGCTCATAGAAGAGGGACGAGGCATGCCTGTGTGCCCTCCGACAACCTGGCACCTGCACTACCCTTTTCCCCAGCCCTGACTCCAGCGCACTTGAGCCTAGTGTCTCACCATGTGCAGATTCCGCCTCTATGTAATCCTCTAAATTACATGCAGTGTCAGTATCTGAGCTGATGGGTGCAACTGTGAGATTGGGTGATGGTGTCCCTTCATCTTTACTTTCTTCTTGCTTTTCCTCCATTGCCTGGGCAGGTTGCAGTTCCTGAGTATCTGAAATGAAAAAGGGACAAGGGTTGGGATGTGGTGAGGGGAGAGGAAAAAGTCAGAAGTGGGTGCTTCTACTATCTGCAGATTGTAAGTTAGAACAGATTGAAAGATGAGGAAGAAGTGGGATGTGAGAAGAAGGATAGGTATGTGGATATTCTCAGAGGTGAGGTGAGAGTGACTGCCCTTGACGTCAAGGCAGCAATTGACCGAGTATGGCATCAAGGAGCCCTAGCAAAACTGGAGTCAATGGGAATTGGGGAAAACTGTCCACTGGCTGGAATCATACCTAGCACAAAGGAAGATGATTGTGGCTGTTGAACGTCAATCATCTCAGTCACAGGACATCAGTGCAGGGGTTCCTCAGGACAGTGCTCTGGGCCCAACCACCTCAGTTGCTTCATCAATGACCTTCCCTCCACCATAAGGTCAGATGTGGGGATGTTCACGGATGATTGCACAATGTTCAACACCATTCGCGACTCCTCAGATACTGAAGCAGCCCATGCCCGTATGCAGCAAGACCTGGATAACATTCAGGCTTGGGCTGATAAGTGGCAAGTAACATTCGCGCCACAAACCTGCCAGGCAATGACCATCTCCAACAAGAGAGAATCTAACCATCTCACCTTGACATTCAATGGCATTACCATCGTTGAATCCACCACTATCAACATCCTGGGGGTTACCATTGACAGAAACTGAACTGGACCAGCCACATAAATGCTGTGGCTACAAGAACAGGTCAGAGACTGGGAATTCTGTGCTGAGTAACACTCCTCCTGTCTCCCCAATGCCTGTACATCATCTACAAGGCACAAGTCAGGACTGTGATGGAATACTCTCCACTTGCCTGGATGGGTGCAGCTCCAAAACTCAAGATGCTCAGCACCATCCAGGAACATCCTTCCTGCATCTACCCTGTCAAGTCCTGTTAGAATTTTATAGGTTTCTATGAGATCCCCCCTCACTCTTCTGAACTCCAGCGAATATAATCCTAACCGACTCAATCTCTCCTCATACGTCAGTCCTGCCATCCCAGGAATCAGCCTGGTAAACCTTCGCTGCACTCCCTCTATAGCAAGAACATCCTTCCTCAGATAAGGAGACCAAAACTGCACACAATATTCCAGGTGTGGCCTCACCAAGGCCCTGCATAATTGCAGCAAGACATCCCAGCTCCTGTACTCGAATCCTCTCACACCAAAGACTTGCAGGTGATAGGTAAATTGGCCATTGTAAATTGCCCCTCGTGTCGGTAGGTGGTGGGGAATATGGGATTACTGTAGGGTTAGTATAAATGGGTGGTTGTTGGTCGGCACAGACTCAGTGGGCCGAAGGGCCTGTTTCAGTGCTGTATCTCTAAATAAATAAATACCATTTGCCTTTTTTTACCGCCTGTTGGACCTGCATGTTTACCTTCAGCGACTGGTGTACGAGAACACCCAGGTCTTGTTGCATATTCCCCTCCCTCAATTTATAGCCATTCAGATCATAATCTGCCTTCCTGTTTTTGCTACCAAAGTGGATAACCTCACATTTATCTACATTATACTGCATCTGCCATGCATTAGCCCACTCACTCAACTTGTCCAAATCACCCTGAAGCCTGTCTGCATCCTCCTCACAACTCACCCTCCCACCCAGTTTTGTGTCATCTGCACATTTGGAGATATTACATTTAGTTCCCTCATCTATATCATTAATATATATTGTGAATAGCTGGGGTCCTAGCACAGATCCCTGCAGTACTCCACTAGTCACTGCCTGCCATTCGGAAAAAGACCCATTTATCCCTACTCTTTGTTTCCTGTCTGCCAACCAATTTTCTATCCATCGCAATATACTACCCCCAATCCCATGTGCTTTAATTTTACATGCTAATCTCTTATGTGGGACTTTGTCGAAAGTCTTCTGAAAGTCCCAATAAACCACATCCATTGGCTCCCCCTCATCAACTCTACTAGTTACATCCTCAAAGAATTCTAGTAAATTTGTCAAGCATGATTTCCCTTTTGTAAATCCATGCTGACTCTGCCCGATTCTATCACAGTTCTCTAAGTGCTCTGCTATAAACTCTTTGATAACGGACTCTAGCATTTTCCCCACCACCGACGTCAGGTTGACTGGTCTATAATTGCCTGCTTTCTCGCTACCTCCCTTTTTAAATAGTGGGGTTACATTAGCTACCCTCCAATCTGTAGGAACTGTTCCAGAGTCTATGGAATCTTGGAAGATGACCACCAATGCATCCACTATTTCTAGGGCCACTTCCTTAAGTACTCTGGGATGCATACCATCAGACCCTGGGGATTTATCGGCCTTCAATCCCATAAATTTCCCCAACACCATTTCTCTACTAATACTGATTTCCTTCAGTTCCTCTCTCTCACTAAACCCTGTGTTCCCCAACATTTCTGGTATGATTTGTGTCCTGCTTTGTGAAGACAGAACCAAAGTATGCATTTAGTTGGTCAGCCATTTCTTTGTTCCCCATAATAAATTCTCCTGTTTCTGACTGTAAGGGACCTACATTTGACTTCACCAATCTTTTTCTCTTCATATACCTATAGAAACTTTTAAAGTCAGTTTTTATGTTCCCTGCAAGCTTGCTCTCTTACTCTATTTTCCCCTTCTTAATCAATCCCTTGGTCCTCCTTTGCTGAATTCTAAACTACTCCCAATCCTCAGGTCTGTTGTTTTTTCTGGCAGATATATATGACTCTTCTTTAGATCTAATGGTATCTCTAATTTCCTTTGTAAGCCATGGTTTGGCTACCTTCTCCATTTTACTTTTGCACCAGACAGGATAAACAATTGTTGCAGTTCATCCATGTGGTCTTTAAATGTTTGTCATTGCCTATCCACCATCATCTCTTTAAGTAACGTTTCCCAATCCGTCTTAGCCAACCCGTGCCTTATACCTTCGTAGTTTTCTTTATTAAGATTCAGGACCCTCGTCTCAGAGTCAACTATGTCACTCTCCATCGTGATGAAAATTCTATCATATTATGGTCGCTCATCCCCAAGGGGTCTCGCACCACTAGATTGTCAATTATTCCTCTCTCATTACACAATACCCAGTCTAGGATGGCTTGTTCTCTAGTTGGTTCCTCAATGTATTGGTCCAGAAAACCATCCCATATACACTCCAAGAATTTCTCCTCTATGGTATTGTGACTAATTTGATTTGCCCAATCTATATGCAGATTAAAATCACCCATAATTACAGATGTTCCTTTATCGCATGCATCTCTAATTTCCTGTTTAATGCCATTCCCAACATCACCACTACAGTTTGGGGGTCTATATACAACCCCCACTAATGATTTTTGCCCCTTAGTGTTTCTCAGCTCTATCCATACAGATTCCACATTGTCAGAGCTAATATTGTTCCTCACTATTGCATTAATTTCCACTTTAACCAGTAATGCAACTCCACTGCCTTTTGCTTTTTGTCTGTCGTTCCTAAATACTGAATACCCCTGGATGTTCATTTCCCATCCCTGGTCACCTTGTAGCCATGTCTCCGTAATCCCGACTATATCATACCCGTTTACATCTATTTGCGCGATTAATTCATCCAATTTATTGCGAATGCTCCGCGTGTTAAGGCACAAAGCCTTAAGGCTTGTCTTTTTAACATTACTTGTCCTGTTCCCACTATTTTTCACTCTCGTCCTGTTTGATTCTGGCCATTGATTTCTCTGCCTATCACTTTTCTTATTCCCCTTACTGTCTTTTGTTCTTGTCTTTGATCCCCCCTCCTCTGACTCCTTGCAAAGGTTCCCATCCCCCTGCGATTTTAGTTTGAACCCTCCCCAACCACTCTAGCAAATACTCCCCCTAGGACATCAGCCCTGGTCCTCCCCAGGTCTAACTCATCCAGTTTGTACTGATCCCACCTCCCCCACACCATTTGATGCAGTGGTTGTTCAGCTGAGTGTGCTTGACGATAGCTGACTTGTCCCATTCACTGTGTTTGAAGCAGGCTTTGTGTTCCTTGAGTCTGGTATGTAGGCTGCAGCCTGTTTCTCCGATATAGAAGAGTCCGCAGTCACATGGTCTGTTGTAAATTCCTGGTTTATTGTGAGATGGCTTCTTGTCTTTGTGGGTATGAAGAATGGAGTGGAGCTTCTTGGATGACTTATGTCGGACTTCATCCCTTCACTATTTAATCGGTCTCCAACACCCTCATCAGAAGAGTCTACTTCATTAGCGATGAGAAGCATCGACAAGAACTACGCCATATCAAGTTTACACTTCAATTCAATGGATTTCATATGAGCATATGAATCAGGAGCAGGAGTAGGCCACTTGGCCCCTCATGCCTGCTCCAGCATTCAATAAAATCATGGCTGATCTGATTGTAACCTTGACTCCACATTCCCACCAAAACCTTTCAACCCCTTGCTTATCAAGAATGTATCCACCTCTGTCTTAAAAATATTTCAAGACTCTGCTTCCACTGCCTTTTGAGGAAGAGAGTTCCAAAGACTCATGATGCTCTGAGAGAAAAAAATTCTCCTCATCTCTGTCTTAAATGGGCGACCGACCCCTTATCTTTAAATGGTGACTCCTAGTTCTAGATTCTCCCAAAAGGGGAAACATCCTTTCCGCATCCACCCTGTCAAGACCGCTCAGGATCTTATACGTTTCAGTCAAGTTGTCTCTTACTGTCCTAAACTCCAGCAGATACAAGCCTGTCCAACCTTTCCTCATAAGACAACCCGCCCATTCCAGGTATTAGTCTAGTAAACCTTCTCTGAACTGCTTCCAATCCATTTACATTCTTCCTTAAATAAGGAGACCAATACTGTACACCATTCTCCAGATGCAGTCTCATCAATACCCTGTATAACTGAAGCATAACCTCCCTACTTTTGTATTCAATTCTCCTCAACCTGCATACTAATCTTTTGCGATTCATGCACTAGGACACCCAGATCCCTCTGCATCTTGGAGCTCTGAAATCTCTCACCATTTAGATAATATGCTTCTTTTTTATTCTTCCTATCAAAATGGACAATTTCACATTTTCTCACATTATACTCAATTTGCCAGATCTTTGCCCACTCACCTATTTATATCCCTTTGTAGCTTCCTTATTTCCTCTTCACAGCGTACTTTCCTATCTATCTTTGCGTCATCAGCAAATTTAGCAACCATACCTTCGGTCCCTTCATCCAAATCATTCATATAAATTGCAAAACGTTGAGGCCCCAGCACGGATCCCTGTGGCACGCCACTCATTACATCGTGCCAACCAGAAAATTACCTATTTATGCCTACTCCCTGTTTCCTGTGCACTAGCCAATCTTCTACCCATGCCAATATGTTACCCCCTGCACCATGAGCTTTTATTTTCCGCATTAACCTTTGATGTGGCACCTTATCAAATGCTTTCTGGAAATCTAAGTATTGTACATCCACCGATTCTCCTTTATCCACAGCACATGTTACTTCTTCAAATAACTCTAATAATTTGGATAAACATGATTTACCTTTCACAAAACCATGTTGACTCTGCCTGATTACCTTGAATTTTTCTAAGTGCCCTGCTATAAAGTCTTTAATAATAGCTTCTAACATTTTTCCTAAGACAGATGCTAAGCTAACTGGCCTGTAGTTTCCTGCTTTCTGTCTCCCTCCCTTTTTGAATAAAGGAGTTACATTTTTTATTTTCCAATCTAATGGAACCTTCCCCGAATGTAGGAAATTTTGGAAAATTAAAACCAACGCACCAACTATCTCACTAGCCACTTCTTTTAGGACCCTAGAATGAAATCCATCAGGACCTGGGGACTTGTCAGCCCGCAGCTCCAACAATTTGCTCAGTATCACTTCCTCAGTACCCTTCCATTTCCTGATTTACAGCTATTTCTGTGATGTTACTTGTATCTTGTATAGTGAAGACCGATGCAAAATACCTGTTCAATTCATCTGCCATCTCCTTATTTTCCATTATTAATTCCCCAGGCTCACTTTCTATAGGACCAACACTCACTTTGCTAAGTTTTCTTTTTAAAATATCTATAGAAACTCTTACTATCTGTTTTTATATTTCTAGCTAGCTTTCTTTCATACTCTAATTTTTCCCTCCTTATCAATCTTTTAGTCGTTCTTTGCTGTTGTTTATATTCTGTCCAATCGTTTGACCTACCACCCATCTTTGTGCAATTATATGCCTTTTCTTTAAATTTGATATTATCTTTAACCTTTTTAGTTAACCACGGATAGTGGGTGCTCCCCTTGGAATTTTTCTTCCTTGTTTGAATGTATCTATGCTAAGTATTCTGAAATATCTCCTTAAATGTTTGCTACTGCATCTCTATTGACCTATCCCTTAACCTAATTTGCCAGGTCACTTTTGTTGGCTCTGCTTTCATGCCCCCATAATTGCCCTTATTTAAATTTAAAATACTAGTCTTGGACCCATTCTTCTCTCCCTCAAGCTGAATGTAAAATTCAATCATATTATGATTGCTGCTGCCTAGGGACACCTTCACTATGAGGTCATCAATTAATCCTATCTTTCTTAATTTCCTTCACACAAGATTGCCCGTCCACCTTTTACTTGTACTACAACAACTACCTCAACCAAGACAGGAGTTAGCCTCCCATACATTGAGTCCACCTCGCACAAACTGCAGCGCATACTCAACTCAGCATTTTTGGAGTAGCCTGCACCAATCCCTTTAAGAACCACTGGTTAGGCCACTCCGGGTCCTATGACTGGCATAAAATCCTAATTATATATTTCAGTAAGACTCCTGCCTCTTATGGATGGGAGTGTTGGCTGCCTATTTTGAAGCCAGCTGGAAAATCGAGCAGAAGTTGGATTTTTTGTAATTTTTGTCTGCTTACCGCTCTATTCTTCATTGTGGATAGGGCAGTGGGAACAAGAAAATTGCCTCCCACTGTGATTGGGGTGGTCCCGGTATTACAGTCAATCAAACATTCACATAACTTTATGGTAACACTGGGTTGACTGTCCCAGTTTTCTTTAGGAAGAGGAATCGTCGCATGCCCTAATTGCCTCAACTTTCTGCAGACGTGGAAGTTAAGGAACAGCTGCCTTATCTGAAAAAGGTAGCTGAGACCAGGATTGAAAAAGATAATCCTTCATACAAGATGATAGTTAGGAAAGCTCTGTAAAGTTCTCTTGAGGAAAATAAAGTTTCAATTGCTCAGTGGAAGCACTCTCACCTCTGATTCAGAAGGCTGTGGGCTCAATTCTCATTCCAGAGACTTGAGTACATAATCTGGGCTGACACTGCACTGCAGAACTGAGGAATTGCTGCACTGGTGAAGCTGTCATCTTTGGATGAGACATGAAACAGAGGCCATGCCTGCTCTCTCAGGTGGATGTAAAAAATCCAATGAAGAGCTGGGCAGTTCTCCCCAGTGAACTGGGCAATATTTATCCTTCAACCAACATCACTAAACATCACATTGTTGTTTGTGGGACCTTGCTGTGTGCAAATTGGCAGCTATGTTTCACAACAGTGGCTACACTTCTAAAATACTTCATTAGATGTGAAGTGCTTTGAAATGTCCTGAGGCCGTGAAAGGTTCTATATAAATTCAAGTCTTTCTTTTTATTGTAGCCATTGGATAATGTTCGAGACAATAAGGAAAACAGAAACAATTAAAATAAAATCAGACGGAAGATTTAGTTCCTACTTGGTGAAGACCCCGAAGAGATAAGGCTGCTAACAAATGGTCAAATCTCAAAAAGGAGCAGCATTTTCTCATGATGGCATAGACTATATTCGTAGCTTAAAGCTGAGAATTAAGTTGTAAAATGATACCCCTATATAGTAGGAATATCTAAAGCAAAAACCTACACAAGTAGGCCTACACAAGAGTTGTTGGCATGGCAATTGGTTAAGTCCAGTTGCTGTTGTTTATGCCCAGTAACAGTTTTTCATAAGGAGGGATGAAAGTGTGAGGCTACATATTGGTTACTGAGAATTAAATCACAAGACGTCCCCCAATATGCAGCTACTGCTATACATATAGGTCTGATTGAGACGCGAGATGTCATTCATAGTTGTCTATTTAAAAGCAGGCTAATGTGTACCATGATGGAATTATGGTGGGAGGAACACAGCAATCATTACACTATGAGGATTGCATGTGTGCTGCAAAATCCATTCGTGAAGAAAGAACACCTACACTCAATCATTTATCTTATTATTTTGAAAATGTTTTTAAACAAATGTTTTCATTCTGGACACAGCTGGAGTTGTGACTCCAATAATCCAGAACCCCAACTGTGTGCTTTTATGGCACTATGGCCGTATTGAAAAATACATGTTTGCTTTATAGCCTAAACCTGCTGTTAGATCAAAAGTTTCTGCCTATGATTTACTCTAGTTTTGTTCACCATGTCAGGCTTTAACATTGGTGGAAAAATGATCATTAAAATAACTAGCTTATTGCGAGAATGCCAAAGTGTTGCTTTAGCAAGAGAGCAGGATGCTAGACATTATGCTTAAAAGAGCAGTACGCCTCAGGCAAGACTACTTATTTCTGTAATTTACCCATAACCTATTCTACCATTATCTGCCATGCAAAATGCATGGAGTTTTGTAAAAATCAATCCCCTGGATGTTTAATCAAAAAAGAATAAAGAAGTGAGGAAGGCTCTTGTTATATCAGCAGGAAAAACATTTTTAATTTGGCATATGCAGAGGTCTGCAGTTGTTCATTTCCATTGAATATGGCTCAATTTCTAAGACATTGGATGGAACCTTACTGCCTTTGAAAATCTTGTGAGGATGGACCAAAAGCAGATCCCTAACCCATTGGTGATGTTTGGCCGCCTGCCTGCACCATCTTACCAGAAGTGGCCAATAAAGAGGCCACCTCCTGGATTCACTGGGCAGTCCACTCAGCATGTATGGCACTGATTACAGCCACAAAGTTCTTCAAAACTCTGAAATTCCTCAGGCAGATTTCCAAATCCTGTCTTCCAAGATGCTGTCGCCGATGTTCATCCGACAGCAGTTCTCCTTTAATCCCGAACTCCACGGGTATGGTCTCCACCAAAAACAGCACACTACTCCGAACCACCTTAGGTCTGGTCAGATGACTCAGTCTCTTATCTGATTCCAACCAGTTCTGTCTCCCCAGAACCCTGAAGGTTTTAGTTTCACTTTTCGTTAGAGACTGGTCTCAAAAAACAAGCTTTGAAACCAGAGCCAGTGCCCCAACAGAACATGCAACAAGTTATCTGTTCAGACAACAGCTTGCACATGCTCCATGCACTTATCCCTCAAACCGCAGACTCCATCACAATTGCATTTCTAATTTAAAGAGTGTCATTTAACACAGATCTAGAAATGGAAGATTTGAAGAGATAAAACTCTCCTGTCCCTGATGGCTGTAAGATCCAGAGTAAAATCTTGAATACAGGCCACAGCTCCTTAATTTGGCTCCTTAATTGCCGCTTCTGGGTAGATTATGAGCAACGTCCCACCTAGGCCACTTCTCAGTTTCTGACCTGAAATTGAGTCTGACGTCAGGATCCCGACTTAACTGGCGAAAATCCAGCCCATTGTTTTTGCTACCTGATCTCGATATTTATCCATTCCTCTACTACTGTCAAGAAGGCTGTAGACAAATCTCAACAGGTAGAATTTTGGGGGGAGGCAGTGACGTAGTGGTAAGACCATTAGACTAGTAATGCAGAGGCCCAGGCTAGTGCTCTGGGGACATGGGTTTGAATCCCACCACAGCAGAAGGTGAAATTGGAATTCAATTAATTAAAATCTGCAATTAAAAAAAAAACTAGTCTAATGGTGACCATGAAACCCATCTGGTTTGCTAATGTCCTTTAGGGAAGGAAATCTGCTGTCCTTACCTGGTCTGGCCTACATGTGACTCCAGACCTACAGCAATGTGGTTAACTCTTAAATGACCTAGCCAGGGCAATTAGGGTTGGGCAATAAATGCTGGCCTAGCCAGTGATGCCCACATCCCATGAATGAAAAAAAAACCTCCATAAACTGGAACTCATCCAAAACTCTGCTGTCCATATCTTAACTCGCATCAAGTTCCATTCACCCATCACCAATGTGGTCCCTGACCAACGTTTCAATTTTAAATTTCTCATTCTTGTTTTCAAATCCCTCCAGGGCCTCACTCCTTGCTTTCTTTGCAAATGCCTCCTACCCTGCAACACTCTGAGATCTCTGAGCTCCTCCAATTCTTAAAATCCCTGAACTTAATTGTTCCACCATTGGTGGATGTTCCTTCAGCTGCTCGGACCCTAAGCTCTGGATATCCTTCTTAAAACCTATGTCTAGATCAAGCTTTTGATCACCTGTCCTAATATCTCCTTGAGTAGCTTGGTGTCAAATTTTGTTTGATAACGCGCCTGTGAAGTGCCTTGGAATGTTTCACTACACTAAAAGGTGCTATGTAAATGCAATTTGCTGTAGCCGTTGTTGCTATGTGCTGCCAGTGCACTAGACTGCCTTTTGGAAGTGCAGAGTTGGAAAATTACACCCGTCAGATCCTTCCTGCATGCCCGGAGTCTCGCCCCCTCCACACGCTGCCCTCGAGGTGGCTGTGTTGGGGAAGAGACAGTTGCCCACCTCCTTCTGGAATGTGTCTTTGCAAAGCAGGTGTGGAAAGAGATGCAGTGGTTTTTGCCGAGGTTCATCCCAAGCAGCTCTGTAACACAGGAGTCTGTGCCCAATAGGCTGTTCCCAGGGACGCACACCGAGATAAACATCAACTGCTGCTGGAAGACCATCAATTCGGTGAAAGACGCTCTTTGGTCTGACCGAAACTTGCTGGTCTTCCAGCGCAAAGAGTTGTCCACGACTGAGCGTTACAGACTGGCACATTCCAAGGTCCAGGACTATGTGCTGAGGGACACACCAAAGCTTCGGGCAGCCGCTGTAAAGCTCAATGGGGAAAGATCACTGTGGAAGGTCCTCCTACCATAGTGAACTGAGGGGCTGGACCCATGGGAAACCCCTCGGGCTGTATACACCAAATATGGGTTTGCTGTAAAATGTACATGGCATGTAAAATGGAATGGAAGGGTTGTGAGGCAACTCACTCCTGTATTGAAGAAAACTGATTTCCTTTGCACTTTTTGGAATGTCAACCTGGTGCTGTTTTGAACTGTTTTGTCATGTATTTTTTACAGATTTTTCTGAGTAAAGTATATTTTGGGGTAAAAAAAGGAAAATTACACCTATTATGTTCAATGTGAGCATTGTACCTTCTTTTGGCATTTACTATTAACCATTATACAAATTAACCATTTGCAACTACTTCTAGTGCACAGTTACACAAAAATCACTATTAAAGACCTTATAGCCTAGAATATTTATTTCCCAAATTGATTGAGATTTAACACTGAGGCAGTCATACTAGTAGCAGCATTTGAGTGGTGAAATATCGTGACAAATTGCTATGGAGCACAATTGAATCCCATCCTAACATTGTGCTTTAATCACTTTTTGACAATATTAACATGCTATCGAAATTTCACATTGATATTCTATGAATCTACTCTGGTCTAAAGACAAAAGGGGCTAAATTGTATAGCCCTCGAAAACAGGCACAGTGATCGTGATGTGCGATTAACCTGTGCTCGTATAATGTGACGCAGGGCAGCATGTCAACTTCGTCTTACCTGTTCATTTGAATGCAGAGTACAGCCAGCAATAACCATGCTGTTCATTGGCTGCATTCACCTTCAAGGAAAGGTGCATTGCAGCTGGAGCAGCTTCTGGCAGTCATGCAGGAAATGGATTCAACCTGGAAAGCACAGAAGAATGGAACATCATGGGAGAGAGTAGGCTCCAAGTTTTCAGACACTGCACTGCAGGCCTTCGTGGAGGAAGTGGAAAGTAGGTGTGATGTCCTGTATCCACAGGATCCAGAAGACGCATGCTCAAAAGGCAGTAGAGATTAGTTCCAGGAGTCAAGCTCCGAGGACCTGGATGCAGTGCTTCAGGAAGTTCAATAATCTCACAAGAGTGGATTAAGTTCAGTAAATATATCTTCAAATGCGATATCCTACCAATTACACCACTAGCCTCATTTGCTGCTCAAATCACCTCACCCCGATTACTCAGCTACCCACAATCTCTATCAGTCATTGTTCCTCACTGAGATTCAGGTAGGAAAACTGCTCCCCGAATACCCTGGGTGGATATGTCTTCCTGCTAAGAGCCATTCTTCCCCCACCTTCTCCTCCCTCTTCCAGCAGAAATTCCTGCTCTGCCTGCCCTCTGTTCATTCTCCAAGTCATGTTGTATTATAAGAGATTGCCTACTAGTACACACATGTCTGGGAGCAACTGATTTGTGCAGAATCCTTGAAGTCAGATAAAACTCCTTCAGTACCCACTACACGACTCCCTGGAGACTTTTGCAACTTCAAATAACAATAGAAGCCCCAACCACTTGTAGAATCAAACCAACAACCAGAAGAAATCAACCAGCAACTAACCTATAAATTGTTGCTGTTCCATTTAAATAGCATTAATGGGGGTTGTCCTTTCTGCTACTGAGCACGTGTTCAGATGTGTGAGGTTAAGAGAGGACACTAGCTGGAGCGTTGAACTCCAAAGTGGCAGCGCTAACATCAAATCAGCATTTGCATGTTATTTGATGTCATGATGTGCCTGCTCTGTGTACTTCCGGTGGATGTTCACTGTGTGAGTGCTAATGCTGCAGTGCAATTTGCCCCACATGTGTGCATATGCATTGCAGACAGCATTTTGGAGTTCTAAGGGAACCCAAAAAATGAGTGCTAATAAGCACAATTTCTCACCTCAAAGCTCAAGTCCACAGATGTTTTGAGGCAAATGATAGATCACCATAGAAATCATTGTCATCTTGCTTCAAAATGCTGTTATGGTTATAGTACACAGCATATATTCTCTGAAATTTCATATGTTGCATATTAGCACTGCTAATGTCCTAGGCGATTGTTTTTTTCTCTGCAGGATGCGTTGGACATTTTGGCAGAAAACTATGAGTTCAATGAAAACGATGGTGCCTTTGTGGCATTTTCAAGAGCAACATCCTTGTTAAAATCCCTTCCTTACACCATAAGTAGAATGAAAAACCTGGAGGGACTACCCTGTTTTGGAGACCAAACAAGAGTCATAATTGAGGTACATAACTGTGAGAAAGATATTACAAATTGATGACAGTAATTTTTGCTAGAATAACTTGTATTTTATGCATTTCTTAAAGTCAAGCGCATAAAATGGAGATGATTTAACTAACCTTAAATTCCCCTTGTTAATATGCATTTCCCCTCTAAACCTACATAGGGCAAAATGTTGAGTAAGAAAAGCAATGCTGGAATTTCCTCAAGGCTTCACTGCTGTGATTTCGGAGGAGGTTTTGTGGAAAAATCGTGCAAATAGGATTTCCACTGAAGTTACGATGGAGGAATGTAGAGACAGGAATAGGCCATTCAGCCCCTCCAGCCTGATCTGCCATTTAATAAGATAATGGCTGACCTGTATCTTAACTCTATCTACCTTCTAGGTTCAGTAACCCTTAGTACCCTTGCCAAACAAAAATGTAGCAATCTTAGTTTTGAAATTTTCAGTTGACCTAGACTCAACAGATTTTTGGGAAGAGTTCAAGATTTCCACAACCTGTTGTGTGAAGAAGTGCTTTCTGACATTACCCTGGAGTGGTGCAGCTCTAATTTTAAATCTATGCTCCCTTGTTCTGGACTTGCCCATCAGAGGAAATAATTTCTTTCTATCTACCGGTCAAGTCCATTGATCATCTTAAACACCTCAATTAGTTCACCTTTTAATCTTCTATATTTAAGGGAATATAAACCTAGTCTATGCAATCTGTTTTCATAACTTTAACCCTGATATCATTCTTGTGAATTTACACGAGGCCAATATATCTTTCCTAATGTGCAGTATCCAGAACTGAGCACAGTACACTAAACTGGGTCTAGCCAGAGCTCTGTACAGCTGTTAAATAACTTCCGCCCCTTTGTATACTAGCCCTTGAGATAAAGAACAATGTTCCACTGGAAGTTTAAATAATTTTTTGTACCTATTCACTAGCTTTCAGTCATTTCTGCACTTGGACCTCTAAATATCTCTGCTCATCCATAGTTCCTCCCTACTCGCTATTTAGAAAATACTCTGATTTATTTCTCTTAGGTCCAAAGTAGATGACTTCACACTTTCCCACATTGAACTCTACCTGCTACAGTTTTGCCCACTCGCTGAATCTAGCAATGTCCTTTTGGAACTTTCTGTTCCTGTCTGGAGCCGAGTGGCCCTGGCAGAACCCAATCTGAGCGTTGTTGAGCAGGTTATTGCCATGTTAGTGCCACTTACCAGCACTGTTGACGACATCTTCCATCACTTTGCTGATGATTGAGAGTAGACTGATGGGGCAGTAATTGTCTGGATTGGATTTGTCCTGCTTTTTGTTGACAGAACATACCTGGGCAATTTTCCACATTGTTGGGTAGATGCCAGTGTTGTAGCTGTACTGGAACAGCTTGGCTAGGGATGTGGCTAGTTCTGGAGTGCAGGTCTTCAGTACTACTGCTGGGATGTTATCTAGGCCCAATGCCTTTGCTCTATCCAGCACCTTGAATCATTTCTTGATATCATGTGGAGTGAATTGAAATGGCTAGAGACTGGCATCTGTGATGCTGAGGACCTCAGGAGGAGGCAGAAATGGATCATCCACTCGGCACTTCTGGCTGAAGATGGTTGCAAATGCCTCAGCCTTGTCTTTTGCACTGATGTGCTGGGCTTTCCTATCATTTGAGGATGGGGATGTTTGTGGAGCCTCCTCTTCCAGTTAGTCATTTAATTGTTCACCATCATTCATGACTGGATGTGGCAGGACTTCAGAGCTTATATCTGATCTGTTGATTGTGGGATCACTTAGCTCTGTGCGGTGATCACTCCTACCAACACTGTCATGGACAGATACATCTGTGACAGGCAGATTGGTGAAGGCGAGATCAAGCAGATTTTTACCTCTTGTTGGTTTTCTCACTACTTGCCGCAGGCCCAGGCTGGCAATCATGTCCTTCAGGACTTGGATTATTTGGTCAGTAGTGGTGCTACAAAGCAACTCTTGGTGATGGACATTGAAATCCCCCACCCAGAGTACATTCTGTGCCCTTGCTAACCTCAGTGTTTCTTCTAAGTTGTCTTCAACATGGAAGAGTACTGATTCATCAACTGAGGGAGGGCGGTTGGTGGTAATCAGCAGGAGGTTCCCTTGCCCATGTTTGACCTGATGCTATGAGACTTCATGGGGTCCGGAATCAATGTTGAGGACTCCCACAGAAACTCCTTCCTGACTGTATACCACTATGCCGCCACCTTTGGTCGGTCTGTCCTGCTGGTGGGACAGGACATACCCAGGGATGGTGATGGAGGTAATAAAAACAGAAAGTGCTGGAAATAATCAGGAGGTCTGGCATCATCTGTGGAGACAGAAACAGAGTTAACATTTCAGGTCTGTGACCTTTCATCAGAACTCATATCCCCTGAGCATTAGTTGGAACCTCTGTATTACTAGTCCAGTAATATTGGCACTACACCACTGTCCCTTAACATAACTGGACTAGTGATCCAGAGGGCTGGGCTAATGCTCTGGGGATATGAGTTCAAATTCAACCATGGCAGCTGGTGGAATTTAAGTTCAATTAATTAGTAAATCTGGAATAAAAAAGCTAGTCTCAGTAATGGTGACCATTAAACCATTGAATTGTTGCAAAAACCCATCTGGTTCACCAATGTCCATTAGGGAAGGAAATCTGCTGTCCTTACCTGGTCTAGCCTCCTAGCCTGACAAGCTCCTCAGTTGTATCAAACCGCTACTGAAAGGTCGAATAAGAACAAAATTGGAGGGACCATCTGGCATCAGCCTAGGCAGCAGAAACAACAAAGGCACACCCTGCCCAGTCGACACTGCAAAGTCTTCCTCACTAATCTCTGGGAACTTGTGCCAAAATTGGGAGAGCTGTCCCACAGACAAGTCAAGCAACAGCTTGAACACAACTTGGAAGAAGCACTGACAATAACAAGGGCACAGAATGTACTCTGGGTGGGGAGCTCCAATGTCCATCACCAAGAGTGGCTCAGTAGAACCACTACTGACTGAGCTGCCTGAATCCTGAAGGACATATCTACCAGACTGGACCTACATCAGGTGGTGAGAGAGAGAAAAAGAAAGACAAACGTAATTGCCCTCACCAATCTACCTGTTGCAGATGCACCTGTCCATGACAGTATTGGGGTAAGAGTGACCACCCCATAAGCCTTGTGGAGATGAAGTCCCATCTTCACACTGAGGATACCCTCCATCATATTGTGTGGCACTGTCATCATGCCGGTCTAAATGGGATAGATTTAGAACAGTTCTGGCAGCTCAAAACTGGGCATCTATGAGGCACTGTGGGCCATCAGCTGCAGCAGAATTGTGCTCAACCAGAATCTGCAATCTCATGGCCTGGCTTATCCCTCACTCTACCATTACCATCAAGCCAGGGGATCAACTCTGGTTCGATCAGGAATATGGGAGAGCATGCCAGGAGCAAGTAGCACCAGGCATACCCAAGAATGAAGTGCCAACTTGGTGAATATACAACACAGGAATACATGCATGCTAAACAGCAGAGGCAGCATGCGATAGACAGAGCAAAGTGATCCCACAACCAATGGATCAGATCAAAGTTCCGCAGTCCTGCCACATCCAGTCATGAATGATAATGGACAATTAAACAACTAACCGGAGGAGGGAGCTCCACAAACATCCCCATCCTCAAATGATAGGGAAGCCCAGCATAGCAGTTCAAAAGACAAGGCTGAAGCATTTGCAACCACCTTCAGCCAGAAGTGCCGAGTGGTTGATCCATCTCTGCCTCCTCCTGAGGTCCCCAGCATCACAGATGCCAGACTTCAGCCAATTCGATTCACTCAACGTGATATCAAGAAATGATTCAAGGTGCTGGATACAGCAAAGGCATTAGGCCCAGATAACATCCCAGCAGTAGTTCTGAAGACTTGTGCTCCAGAACTAGCCGCATCCCTAGCCAAGCTGTTCCAGTAGAGCCACAACACTGGCATCTACCCAACAATGTGGAAAATTGCCCAGGTATGTCCTGTCACAAAAAGCAGGACAAATCCAGTCTGGCCAATTACCGCCCCATCAGTCTACTCTCAATCATCAGCAAAGTGATGGAAAAGGTGTCGTTGACAGTGCTACCAAGCGACCTGCTCACCGATGCTCAGTTGGGGTTTAACCTGGCCAGTCAGCTCCACACCTCATTACAGCCTTGGTCCAAGCATGGACAAAAGAGCAGAATTCAAGAGTGAGGTGAGACTGACTGCCCTTGAAATGAAGGCAGCATTTCACTGAGTGTGACATCAAGGTGTTCTAGCAAAATTGAAGTCAATGGGAATGAGGGGGGAAACTCGCCACTGGTTGGAATCATACTTAGCACAAAGAAAGATTGTTGGGGTTGTTGAATACCAATCATCTCAGCCCCAGGACATTACTGTAGGAGTTCCTCAGGATAGTGTCATAGTCCCAACCATCTTCAGCTGCTTCATCAATGACTTCCTTCCAACATAATATCAGAAGTGGGGATGTTCGCTGATGATTGCAATGTTCGGTACGATTCGCAACTCCTTAGATACTGAAGCAGTCCATGCCCACATGCAGCAAGACCTGGACAACATTCAAGCTTGGTCTGATAAGTGGAAACTAACATTCGCGCCACACAAGAGTCAGGCAATGATTATTTCCAACAAGAGAGAATCTAATCATCTCTCCTTTACATTCAACAGCATTACCATTGTTGAATCCCCCACCATCAACATCCTCACTGTTACCATTGACCAGAAACCTAACTGGATGAGCATATAAATAATATGGCTACAAGACCAGGTCAGAGGCTGGGAATTCTGCAGTGAATAACTCACCTCCTGAGCCTGTCCACTCTCTACATGGCACAGGTCAAGAGTCTGATGGAATACTCTCCACTTGCCTGGATGTGTGCAGTGCCAACAACACTTATGAAGCTCGACACCATTCAGGACAAAACAGCCCGCTTGATTGGCACCCCATCCACAAACATTCACTCCCTGCACCACCGACGCACAGTGGCAGCAGTGTGTACTATCTACAAGATGCACTGTAGCAACTCATTAAGCCTCCTTCAACAGCACCTTCCCCAAACCCACAACCTCTACCACCTGGAAGGACAAGGGCAGCAGGTGCATGGCAACACCACCACCTGAAAGTTCCCCTCCAAGCCACACACCTTCCTGACTCAGAACTATATCACTGTTCCTTCTCTGTGACTGGGTCAAAATCTGGAACTCCCTTCCTAACGGCACTGTGGGTGAACCTACACCTGGTGGACTACAGCAGTTCATGAAGGTGGCTCACCAAAAAAATAAAAAATTCCTTACCCGCTGTCTTCTACCTCCTGTCCAATTCCCTATCCAAGCCAAAGGTTGCCTCTAGTTCCAATGCTCCCATTGATGTTAACAGTCTCTAATGTGGAACCTTGACAAGTACATTCTGGTGGTCCATATAAAAACCATATATAGACATTCTCTTACATATTTGCTAACTCCTCAATAAAATTCAACTCAATTCATTGGTTATGGTCCCACCCTTTGCAAATCCATGCTGGCTCTCTCTGCTCAGTTCATACTTGTCCACACGTTTGACCTTAATCATAGATTTCAGTAACTTTCCCCACAACTGTTAGACTAATAGATCTATAATTTACTTTATCTATAATTTATCTTTCCTACTCTTCTTAAATAATCAAGCGACATTGACAGTTTTCCAATCCAAGAAGACAATTCCTGAATTGAGAGTGTTTTGGAAGAACATGACAAATGCATCAGCAATTTCCTCAGCTACTTCTTTTAGTACCCTGGGGTGGAAACCATTGGGCCCTGGATATTTGTCTATCTTTGACCTCATTATTTTCTCTATTACCATTTTTATTTATATTAGTTTTTCTTGTATGCTGGTACTTTATCTTCTACTGTAAAGACCGATAAAATGTAACTACTTAGTAAGTCTGCTATTTCCTGATTTCCAATAGCAATTTTATCTGTGTCTGTCATTAAGGGGCCTACATTACTCTTAGCCACCCTCTTTCTTTTAAAATATTTGTAAAAGTCTTTGGTGTTCTCCTTGATAACCCTTGCAAGTTTTTATCTCATTCTCTTTTTGCAGTTTGAACTACTTTTGTTGTATCCCTTTGCTCTTCTTTATACCTCTCCCATTCTGCGGGATCTCTACTGTTCTTTGCCTTTGTATAAAATCTTTCTTTTAGTTTTATACTATCTCTCACTTTCCTTGTTGAGCATGGTTGTTTAATTACACAAATAGAGCCCTTGCTATTTAAGTATATGTACAGGTCTTGCAGACTATCAAATATTCCTTTGCACACTTCCCAATATTTATCGATAGTATTATCCATTAATCATTCTGACCAGTCTAGAACATAGAACATAGAACAGTACAGCACAGTACAGGCCCTTTGGCCCACGATGTTGTGCCGAACCTTTAACCTACTCTAAGATCAAACTAATTACCTACCCTTCATTCTACTATCATCCATGTACCTATCCAAGAGTCGCTTAAATGCCCCTAATGTATCTGCTTCTACTACCACCGCTGGCAGCGCATTCCATGCACCCACCACTCTGTGTGTAAAGAATCTACCTCTGACATCTCCCCAAAACCTTCCTCCAATCACCCTAAAATTATGCCCCCTGGTGATAGCCCTTTCCACCCTGGGAAAAAGCCTCTGACTATCCACTCTATCTATGCCTCTCATCATCTTGTACCCCTCTATCAAGTCACCTCTCATCCTTCTTCGCTCCAATGAGAAAAGCCCTAGCTCCCTCAATCTTTCTTCGTAAGACATGCCCTCCAGTCCAGGCAGCATCCTGGTAAATCTCCTCTGCACCCTCTCTAAAGCTTCCACATCCTTCCTATAATGAGGCGACCAGAACTGAACACAATATTCCAAGTGTGGTCGAACCAGGGCCTTATAAAGCTGCAGCATAACCTTGCGGCTCTTAAACTCAATCCCCCTGTTTATGAAAGCCAACACACCATACGCCTTCTTAACAACCCTATCAATTTGGGTGGCAACTTTGAGCGATCTATGGACATGGACCCCAAGATCCCTCTGTTCCTCCACACTACCAAGAATCATGTCTTTAAGCCTGTATTCCGCATTCAAATTCGACCTTCCAAAATGAATCACTTCACACTTTTCCAGGTTGAACTCCATCTGCCACTTCTCAGCCCAGCTCTGCATCCTGTCAATGTCCCGTTGCAACCTACAACAGCCTTCCACACTATCCACAACTCCAGCAACCTTCGTGTCATCGGCAAACTTGCTAACCCAGCCTTCCACTTCCTCATCCAAGTCATTTATAAAAATCACAAAGAGCAGAGGTCCCAGAACAGATCCTTGTGGAACACCACTGTTCACCGAGCTCCATGCTGAATACTTTCCATCTACTACCACCCTCTGTCTTCTATGGGCCAGCCAATTTTGTATCCAGACAGCCAACTTTCCCTGAATCCCATTCCTCCTTACTTTCTGAATGAGCCTACCATGGGGAACCTTATCAAACGCCTTACTAAAATCCATATACACCACATCCACTGCTCTTCCTTCATCAATGTGTTTTGTTACATCTTCAAAGAATTCAATAAGGCTTGTGAGGCATGACCTGCCCCTCACAAAGCCATGCTGACTGTCTCTAATCAAACCATGCTTTTCCAAATAATCATAAATCCTGTCTCTCAGAATCCTCTCCAATAATTTGCCCACTACCGACGTAAGACTGACTGGTCTATAATTCCCAGGGTTATCCCTATTCCCTTTCTTGAACAAGGGAGCAACATTCGCCACCCTCCAATCATCCGGTACTACTCCAGTGGACAGTGAAGACGCAAAGATCATCGCCAAAGGCGCAGCAATCTCTTCCCTCGCTTGCTGTAATATCCTTGGGTATATCCCGTCTGGCCCCGGGGACTTATCTGTCCTCATATCATTCAAAATTTCCAGCACATCCTCCCTCTTAACCTCAACCTGTTCTAGCATATCAGCCTGTTCCACGCTGTCCTCACAAATGACCAGGTCCCTCTCACTAGTGAATACTGAAGCAAAGTATTCATTTAGGACCACCCCTACCTCCTCCGACTCCAGGCACATGTTCCCTCCACTATCCCTGATCGTCCCTACCCTCACTCTGGCCATCCTCCTGTTCCTCACATAAGTGTAGAATGCCTTGGGATTTTCCTTAATCCTACCCGCCAAGACTTTTTCATGTCCCCTTCTAGCTCTCCTAAGTCCATTCTTCAGTTCCTTCCTGGCTACCTTGTAACCCTCTAGAGCCCTATCTGATCCTTGCTTCCTCAACCTTAAGTAAGCTTCCTTCTTCCTCTTGACTAGCTGTTCCACATCTCTTGTCATCCAAGGTTCCTTCACACTACCATCCCTTCCCTGCCTCATCGGGACAAACCTATCCAGCAGTCGCAGCAAGTGCTCCCTAAACAACCTCCACATTTCTGTCGTGCATTTCCCTGAGAACATCTGTTCCCAATTTATGCTCCCCAGTTCCTGCCTAATAGCATTGTAATTTCCCCTCCCCCAATTAAATATTTTCCCATCCCGTCTGCTCCTGTCCCTCTCCATGATTATAGTAAAGGTCAGGGAGTTGTGATCACTATCACCGAAATGCTCTCCCACCGAGAGATCTGCCACCTGGCCTGGTTCGTTGCCAAGCACCAAGTCCAACATAGTCTCCCCTCTAGTCAGCCTATCTACATATTGAGTCAGGAAACCTTCCTGGACACACCTGACAAAAACTGCTCCATCCAAACTATTTGCACTGAGGAGGTTCCAATCAATAGTAGGGAAGTTGAAGTCACCCATGACAACAACCCTGTTACTTCTGCACCTTTCCAAAATCTGCCTCCCAGTCTGTTCCTCCATGTCTCTGTTGCTATTGGGGGTCTATAGAAAACTCCCAACAAAGTGACTGTGCTCCTTTCCTGTTTCTGACTTCCACCCATAATGACTCAGTGGACAAACCCTCCTCGAAGACCTCCCTTTCTGCAGCTGTGATACTATCCCTGATTAACAATGCCACTCCCCCACCTCTTTTACCTCCCTCCCTATTCCTTTTGAAACATCTAAACCCCGGAACATCCAACATCCATTCCTGCCCCTGTGATATCCACGTCTCCGTAATGGCCACAACATCGTAGCTCCAAGTACTGATCCATGCTCTAAGTTCATCACCCTTATTCCTGACACTTCTTGCGTTAAAATAGACACACTTCAACCCATCATACTGGCTGCAGCTTTGCCCTGTCAACTGTCTAATCTTCCTCACAGACTCTCTGCACTCGGTATCTGCCTGTTCAACAGCTACCCCATCCACTGATCCGTGGCTCCAGTTCCCATCCCCCTGCCAAACTAGTTTAAACCCTCCCTATTGTAGTCAATTCCTACCTCATCCCTCCAAAGTCAGCTTTACCTAACTTTAAAACTTTGGTTCATGATTCACCCTTCTCCCTCTCAAACGTAATATTGAATTCTCTCATATTATGGTCACTGTTAGCTCGGTGTTCGTAATATGATAGCATTCGGAGGAGTCTTGAGAAAATTCCTGACACAAAAGTCTAAGCATTGGAATTCTTTGATGTGATTCCTTGAGGCGCTGTGCAAATGACTACTGGCAACACCTATGCAGTTGTATTCAGCTGGCCTCCGACACTGGAAACATCAGAGGAATGTATAATGGCATTAAGAGAGCTTTTGGGCCAACCATCAAGAAGATCGCCCCCTCAGGTCTAAATCAGGGGACACGATCACTTACCAATGCAAACAAATGGATCGCTGGGTGGAGCACTACCTAGAACTGTACTCCAGGGAAAATGATGTCACTGATACTGCCCTCAATGCAGCCCAGTCTCTGCCAGTCATGGATGAGCTGGATGAACAGCCAACAAAATCGGAACTCAGTAATGCCATCGGTTCTCTAGCCAGTGGAAAAGCCCCTGGAGACGACGGCATTATCCCTGAAATAATCAAGAGTGCCAAGCCTGCTATACTCTCAGCACTCCATGAACTGCTTTGCCTGTGCTGGGATGAGGGAGCAGTACCACACGACATGCGCAATGCCAATATCATCACCCTCTATAAGAACAAAGGTGATTGCAGTGACTGCAACAACTACCGTGGAAACTCCCTGCTCAGCACAGTGGGGAAAGCCTTTGCCTGAGTCGTTTTAAACAGACTCCAGAAGCTGGCTGAGCGTGTGTACCCTGAGACACAGTGCGGCTTTCGAGCAGAGAGATCCACCATTTACATGCTGTTCTCCCTTCACCAGCTACAGGAGAAATGCCGCAAACAACGAATGCCCCTCCACATTGCTTTCATTGATCTCACCAAAGCCTTTCACCTAGTCAGCAGACGTGGTCTCTTCAGACTACTAGCAAAGATTGGATGTCCACCAAAGCTACTAAGTATCATCACCTCATTCCATTCCAATATGAAAGGCACAATTCAGCATAGCGGCGCCTCATCAGACCCCTTTCCTATCCTGAGTGGCGTGAAACAGGGCTGTGTTCTCGCACCTACACGGTTCGGGATCTTCTTCTCACTGCTGCTCTCACATGCGTTTAAGTCTTCAGAAAAAGGAATTTTCCTCCATACAAGATCAGATGGCAGGTTGTTCAACCTTGCCTGTCTTAAAGCGAAGCCCAAAGTACAGAAAGTCCTCATCAGGGAACTCCTCTTTGCTGACGATGCTGCATTAACATCCCACATGGAAGAGTGTCTGCAGAGACTCATCGACAGGATTGCGGCTGCCTGCAATGAATTTGGCCTAACCATCAGCCTCAAGTAAACGAACATCATGGGACAGGATGTCAGAAATGCTCCATCCATCAATATCGGCGACGACATTCTGGAAGTGGTTCAAGAGTTCACCTACCTAGGCTCAAGTATCACCAGTAACCTGTCTCCCGATGCAGAAATCAACAAGTGCATGGGAAAGATGTCTGCTGCTACGTCCAGACTGGCCAAGAGGGTGTGGGAAAATGGCGCACTGACACGAAACGCAAAAGGCCGAATGTTTCAAGCCTGTGTCCTCAGTACCTTGCTCTCCAGCAGCAAGGCCTGGACAATGTATGTCAGCCAAGAGCGACGTCTCAACGCATTCCATCTTCGCTGTCTCCGGAGAATCTTTGGCATCAGATGGCAGGATCGTATCTCCAATGCAGAAGTCCTTGAGGCGCCAACATCCCCAGCATATACACCCTACTGAGCCAGCGGCGCTTGAGATGGCTTGGCCATGTGAGCCGCGTGGAAGATGGCAGTGTCCCCAAGGATGCATTGTACAGCGAGCTCGTCACTGGTATCAGACCCACCGGCCGTCCATGTCTACGCTTTAATGATGTCTGCGAATGCGACATTGACCACAAGTCGTGGGAGTCAGTTGCCAGCGATCGCCAGAGCTGGCGGACAGCCATAAAGGCGGGGCCGAAGAGAGGCGAGTCAAAGAGACTTAGCAGTTGGTAGGAAAAGAGACAGAAGTGTAAGGAGAGAGCCAACTGTGTAACAGCCCCGACAACTAATTTTATCTGCAGTGCCTGTGGAAGAGTGTGTCACTCTAGAATTGGCCTCTATAGCCACTCCAGGCACTGCTCCACAAACCACTGACCACCTCTAGGTGCTTACCCATTGTCTCTCGAGACAAGGAGGCCAAAGAATAAGAAGATTTACATTGCTGCTTCATTTTTTAAAAATGTATTCCATTTGATGGTGACCTCTTGTGGGTGATATATTGGAATACATTGGGATTTTAATCCCCAAGAACGGGTGGTTTGGGGCCAGGTGGGATTTTAACATTGAAGTGCGACCTCAACCCGGCTCCAATGTCCCCACTTCCAGATTTAACAGAGGTGTCTTTGGCTGTGTGTGAGTAACCTGCTTGCCAGAGTCAACACAATCATTAGGACTGGTGAGTTGGTAATTATCACAGCTGCTAATATCATTATAATAGCACCTGTGGAAGAGCCTGTCACTCCAGAATTGGCCTTTATAGCCACTCCAGGCGCTGCTTCACAAACCACTGACCACCTCCAGGCGCGTATCCATTGTCTCTCGAGATAAGGAGGCCCAAAAAGTAATATCATTAACACATGTTAATGAGGGGATTTTCAATTGAATTTACGCCTCGGAATAGATTTCCTGAGGCTCAGGAAACTCAGCGGTGAAAAGAAAGCAGAATTGAGTTGCACTTCATGCGAGTTATAAAGTTCAGATTGGCTGATCTCAATAAAGGCTCAGTACTTTCAGTTGCCTCTGACGAATGTTTAGCAGAGAGGTCTTCACAGCATGGAGTGTTTTGAGAAGTTTGGAGGCTTGGAATGGGAGGACCCATGAATGTTTTCAATGCTACATTGGATGAGAAAGACAATCACCATCTATGGTAGCGATGTCATGTAGTTCTTCCATAGACATATATTGACATGGTATGTGGTCACAGACATCTTCAGCCTCCTTCAAGAAGAATTGCTCCCTGCTGGATCTGATGGCCTCGCATTGGCTGTCTCTGTAAAAGTCACGCCGCCCTCAATTTCTTTATCTCTGTGTGTCTTTTACGACCGCTGTGTAGCTTGGAGACACGAAACTAGTAAGTTATTCAATCAAGTCAAAATTGGAGGATCCGACCCACTAACTTTCTTTCTGTGCTTGTATGTATTGGTATAAAACCTCTGCAAACAGCTGAACTACCAGGAAACTTCTGTGCAGCTTCTGGAAAGAGTTCCAGCTGCACTCATTAGCAGAAGACTGGGGGACAAACAGACAAGACATAACAGTGATTGGCTCTTTCACTTCACTCTCGAATAACTTCACTGCTTGTCTTACTAATATTTTTATTATACCTGGGACAGAATTATGAACACTCAAGAACCATCTGTAGTCAGAGCGCATCAGGACATGGCACCAAGCTAAAGAGAAAGAATCCACAACTTCATTCATGCAGACCTTCAAGCTCCTCTGGAGGGTGTTGAAGGGAGGATGTGGATGTGGGTGCCACCATTTCTACAAGAAAGTAACTCAGCTGCCTGGAGAGAGGTGACACTGGCACTATGTGCCAAGTACCTAACATCCAGGACTGCAGTCCAGTTCATTGACCTCACCAGGGCTGACCAGTTAACACACTTTTTTTCCTTTCTCACCTTGGGAACCAGCATAAGTGGCAAGTAACATTTGCGCCACACAAGTGCCAGGCAATGACCATCTCCAACAAGAAAGAATCTAACCATCTCCCTTTGACATTCAATGGCATTACCATCGCTGAATCCCCCACTATCAACATCCTCAGGGCTACCATTGACCAGAAACTGAACTGGAGTAGCCATATAAATACCATGGCTACAAGAGCAGGTCAGAGGCTAGGAATCCTGCGGTGAGTAACTCACCTCCTGACTCCCCAAAGCCTGTCCATCATCTACAAGGCACAAGTCAGGAGTGTGATGGAATTCTCTCCACTTCCTGGATGGGTGCAGCTCCAACAACATTCAAGAAGCTCGACACCATCCAGAACAAAGCAGCCCGCTTGATTGGCACACCATCTACAAACATTCACTCCCTCCACCACCGATGCACAGTGGCAGCAGTATGTACCATCTACAAGATGCACTGCAGCAATACACCAAGGCTCCTTAGACGGCACCTTCCAAACCCACGATCTCTACCACCTCGAAGGACAAGAGCAGCAGATGCATGGGAACATCACCACCTGCAGGTTCCCGTCCAGGTCACACACCATCCTGACTTGGAACTATATCGCCGTTCCTTCACTGTCGCTGGGTCAAAATCCTGGAACTCCCTTCCTAACAGCACTGTGGGTGTACTTACCTTACATGGACTGCAACGGTTCAAGAAGGCAGCTCACCACCACCTTCTCAAGGGCATTTAGGGATGGGCAATAAATGCTGGCATAGCCAGTGACGCCCACATCCCATGAATGAATTTTTAAAAATCCTCTTGTGGGACAAATGAAAAGAGAAGATTAAGCACAAGGATACCAATGTCCAGCAGCTGAGTTATCCTGCCCCACTTGATCCAACTGACAACCAAAGTCACTTGCCCCCTCTCTCCAAGACACGTAACCTGGGGCAATTTTCCAAATGGGACATGTTATTAAAATGTGGGCAAAAATTGAAAAGCTTGCTATACATTGATATCTATTTCATGCTTTCACACAGGAAATTCTGGAAGATGGTGTTTGCTCTAAGGTTGAGAGTTTGTTATGCGATGAGAGGTACAAAGCAAGAAAGGTAAGCAGCTACAATAGGTGACAGTATGACCAGGTCCAACTTGTTGATAGCTAGTGTAGACATTATGGGGACATTTTCAACTTTGACAGGTTGTGGATTGCCACCCTATTGTTGACTTCAGTGGAAAGGAATAACTGACAGGATGTGTAACAGGTGGGTGTGTAACAGTCAGGGTGTGTGACAGGAGAGTTTGTAATAGTCAGGGTGCATTACAGGTGGTTGTGTAATGGGTGGGTGGGTGGGTGTGTAATGGGTGGGTGGGTGTGTAATGGTCAGAGTGTCTAATGGGCAGGGTGCCTTAATGGGTGTGATGCGAGGAGGGCTGGATGTGTAATGGGCGGTGTGTGTAACGGGCAGGTGCCTAAATGGGCAGGGTATGAAATGGACAGAGTGTGTAATGAATGGGTTGTGTAACTGGTAGGTGTGTAACCGGCAGGGTGTGCTGTGGGCGGTCATACAGGAAGCCAGTCTGCTGCCACTTGTTATCTGACCCCATTGAAGTTGAAAATTATGTCCTATGTTTCTAGTTTTATGAACTCTGTTCTAGATCCTTACATGACTGAGTAAGATAGTTATTGGTCCCAATATCGACAGGGAACAGGCTTTATAGGTGGGTGGGGGGAGGAGGGGTTAAGGATGGGAAACACAAAACTCTGGGTTTGCCCACATGCTGTGGAGTTCTGACTCCAAAGCATGTGTCTTTTTTTAAAAACAGGTTCCCCACCTGGAAGGCAGCCTGATTGACAGGCTTAGCTCCCTGTTGGGTGGGGAACACTCTGGAGGAGGTTGCAATGGCAGGAGAAGGTAAGGAACCTGCTGCTGCAATAATGGGAGTGTACAGGGTTCGAATCTTTTGGCGGGGGGTGGGGGGTGGTTTTGATTTCTAATCCAATGGAGTGAGGGCTGGGGTGGGGTCAGATCCCAGAGGTGGGAACCTTTGAAAGGGGCCGGAGTGGGGGGGTGTCCCGATGGTGGAGGTGGCGTGGGGTCGGGAGTTCAAATGGTTGGGAAGAAAATAGCTTGGTGGATAGGGAGGAAGAACTCCTGCTCCTCCTGACCCACAAGCAGTGCTGTAAAGGCACTTTCCTTGGCCATAAAACTTTGCTCACCTCTCTTAAGCTTCAGAGAACTGAACTTGGGAACCTGGCTGTAAAACAGATTAAATGTGAAGCTCCCATTCTCACTATAATGTTTCAGTGGAAAACCAGCTTCGTGGAGTGGGTTAGCAGCCTGCCCCACGTCCTGCCTCCATTAAACCTGGGAGTGGGAGGTTGGTGGTGGTTTGGGGTCTGGTTTGAGATTTTTAAAATTGTTGCAACTCACTTGACCCCAATCCACCTGTTTTGGGGGTTTTAAATTACCCTCATTATGTGGTAATCAAGACCCTATAGCATAAAGAGGGATACATGCACCCAAAATAGGTTGGCTTTGGCACTTAATATTTCTTATCAATCAAGGACGAGCTTATTGAAGCTGATTATATGTAAATCTATAGGAACCTTGGAATTGAATTTAGTGTGAGACAAAAAAGACGGTGTTAACAAGATTATAATAGCTATTTATTTCAAGTTAGTAAAATTATGACAGAAAAGGTTTGCAATTTTATTTGCAGCGTTTTGTCCCCCTATAATATTTTGATGTATTTGTTGAAAACAATGTAAAAATAATAACAATCAATATGCGAAGTACAACCTCTGGCAGAGTAAACTGTATCCAGTTAATGTAATTTATTTTACTGTAGCTGTTCACCAGTGTCTTTGGCGTGGGATTGAAGACTGCAGACAAGTGGTATCAACAAGGGTTTCGGACATTAGAAGAAGTAAAAGCAGCCAAGGATCTGAAATTTACCAAAATGCAGAAGGCAGGTAATGTTTGGAACTGTGTGTTGTCCAATTATTCTGTGCAGTAATGACCTAATAATCAAACATATACACTATTATAATTCTGCTTACCTTGATTTTCTCATTGCCTCCATACTCCACAGAAGGTACATATTATGAAGCAAAGATGTAGTCAAAATTGTTTTGGGTATGGATTGATGTGATGATCTTTGTGGGGCATTAATGGCAGGTTGGGTTGGACTTTCATAGAACATAGAACATTACAGCGCAGTACAGGCCCTTCGGCCCTTGATGTTGCGCCGACCTGTGAAACCATCTGACCTACACTATTCCATTTTCATCCATATGTCTATCCAATGACCACTTAAATGCCCTTAAAGTTGGCGAGTCTACTACTGTTGCAGGCAGGGCGTTCCACGCCCCTACTACTCTCTGAGTAAAGAAACTACCTCTGACATCTGTCCTATATCTATCACCCCTCAACTTAAAGCTATGTCCCCTCGTGTTTGCCATCACCATCCGAGGAAAAAGACTCTCACTATCCACCCTATCTAACCCTCTGATTATCTTATATGTCTCTATTAAGTCACCTCTCCTCCTCCTTCTCTCTAACGAAAACAACCTCAAGTCCCTCAGCCTTTCCTCGTAAGACCTTCCCTCCATACCAGGCAACATCCTTGTAAATCTCCTCTGCACCCTTTCCAAAGCTTCCACATCCTTCCTATAATGCGGTGACCAGAACTGCACGCAATACTCCAGGTGCGGCCGCACCAGAGTTTTGTACAGCTGCAGCATGACCTCGTGGCTCCGAAACTCGATCCCCCTACTAATAAAAGCTAACACACCATATGCCTTCTTAACAGCCCTATTAACTTGGGTGGCAACTTTCAGGGATTTATGTACCTGGACACCAAGATCTCTCTGCTCATCTACACTACCAAGAATCTTCCCATTAGCCCAGTACTCTGCATTCCTGTTACTCCTTCCAAAGTGAATCACCTCACACTTTTCCGCATTAAACTCCATTTGCCATCTCTCAGCCCAGCTCTGCAGCCTATCTATGTCCCTCTGTAACCTACAACATCCTTCGGCACTATCCACAACTCCACCAACCTTTGTGTCATCCGCAAATTTACTAACCCACCCTTCTACACCCTCATCCAGGTTTCCTCTATGATCCTGCCAAATATTGCCAAGAAAATGGTGCCACATGGCCTACCATCACCTGACCTTGACTTCCCTCCCCAGCCCTCGGCCGGGATCAGTGCTAGCCAATCTTTTCCTGCCCATTTAAAAGGCTGGTGGGGCCTCAGCTTGAAACTTATTTCACTGTATCCACTCTTGTTAGCATAGCTTATCAGGACTGTCTGGTGGAAGGTGCCATTAGGCCGGGATGCTGACAGGAAGGCTTCAGAATTCTTCAAATGAAGAAAGAGGGCCTAGTCGAGGCTTCCTCTCATCCCACTTCTGCCCCAAGCTTCACTTGTCTCGACTTAACATCAGCAAAGGCCTAAAAATAAAAATAAAATGTTTTGGCTTTAGGGCCCTTTGTTGCCTCTTTGGGTAATGCAGTGATGTACGCACTGCAGTGCTCCTGTGATTTTCCTCCATTGTACTGGTAGGCTCCCCTTTGATGATTGGAATCCTTCTTTTAAAATAACCTCAACCTGGGAAATTGGTTGAGATAGCATAGGAAATGTGAACGGAAATTCCACCCACCAGAACATTGTTGCAATTCGCCCATTGCCTCTGAATTATTATGGTGGTTAAATCTTCTAATTGCTGAATTTCTCTTTAAACCTGTAGCATACCAAATGTGTTTTGACATATTTTGCAGAATGGCATTGGATTAAATTATATTACTAATCGTGTTAAAATAGAATAACTTTCTTACAAAACTACATCACTCTCCATTATTTAGGATGAGAATGCCATTTAGATTTGACAAGAGACTTCAGGAAAAGGCTTTAGATTAGATTAGATTAGAGACACAGCACTGAAACAGGCCCTTCGGCCCACCGAGTCTGTGCCGAACATCAACCACCCATTTATACTAATCCTACACTAATCCCATATTCCTACCAAACATCCCCACCTGTCCCTACATTTCCCTACCACCTACCTATACTAGTGACAATTTATAATGGCCAATTTACCTATCAACCTGCAAGTCTTTTGGCTTGTGGGAGGAAACCAGAGCACCCAGAGAAAACCCACGCAGACAGAGGGAGAACTTGCAAACTCCACACAGGCAGTACCCGGAATCGAACCCGGGTCCCTGGAGCTGTGAGGCTGCGGTGCTAACCACTGCACCACTATGCCGTCCCTGGGCTTTGATCTTGGATAGTTATTTGATATGGATTGGATGAGATATTAACTCATTCAAAACCCATCCACTTGCACAGAGTTAAAATTGGGCTCAAGAGTCTGGTCAGAAAAATAAACTGATGTAAATATCATGCAATGGTAATATTTTATGCATAAATTAGCAAAATTCTCACTATATCAGAAATTCTTACTGACAGAAGCAAAAGAAAAGCATTGTTATAAACATTTCCTCAGATATTTTGATGAGCAATGTTCCCTCTCAATTTTTGTCATCGTGCAGGGCCTGTTGATATTCAGTACGGAGTATCTTTAAATTTTTTGGGGGGGCTGCATACGCATAGTATCTCAAAGGAAACAGGTTGTGAGTGGCCTGCATGGTACCTTTGCAGCTGATAGGGAACATTGTGAGGTATCATTATACTAAGGTATAGGATAAATAATAACAGAAACGTTAGCAGTTACCTACACTTTCAAAGGAGTTACCTCTTACAGGGCAAGTCAGAGTCAAATAATTGGTTATGTTCTGCTCATTGATGTTTATTATTTGCACCATTGTTTGAACAAATAACAGCTGAAGTGGTTTTAGTATGATCAGTATTCAGGGCCTCAGAATACTGAGCAGATTTTGCTACAGCAAAGAGACATCGAACAAGCAATGCAGAATGTAGCATTATAACCAGAGTTATGGCCCAGTGAAGGAAGTGATAAGTATTAGCTTAAGTACCATCTATTCAAGGGAAAAAGGAGATGGGGATAGGCATGGCCTTCTTCATATTATAATAAAGCTGAACAGGTCAATGACTAAATTATTGCTTTGGGCAAAGAAGTTCCATCCAAAAACTGGTGGAGACAGTCTGGGACTAACAAACTGGCTGGGAATTGGAATGCTCCTATAGGGTATGTGGGCTGGGTCTATATAAAAGAAACAGCGTATGGGTAGAACCCCACTCCTTTGAATCCAGAGGTAACTGAAACGGCTGAAGTAAGTGTTTTATACTGAAACAAGGCCCAATGTAACCTTGATTGGTGGGACTGCTCCAATCTCTATTCCTGCATGGTTATGTTTAAATAAATCAGCCTGCCACAGAGTAGGAAATTGTAGGCCTGATTTCCTCCCCTCAATCCGCCTGGGCACAAGCCAACAGAACTAAAGCACAGTCCACCTGACCTGACCTGACCTGAACTCCACTGTATTTCCAAGTTCAGGTCATTTTAATGTCCTGACATACTCCTTGAATGGGGTTTCTATCTGGAAATGGGTGTAGAAAACCAACTGTTACTTGCAGCAACAGTAATGGTTGTGAGCTTCAGAACCTTGTGATTGCTATCCACAAATAGCAATCAGAAGACCTCCAGCCCAAGTAGTCTTCCTGCTGTCTGTGAAAAATATGACACATACTTTTCCTTGTTGTCCATGGCCTTGCTCCCTGACCTCAACCCTCCATTCTGAGCAAGGCAGAGGTAAGTATTAATTGTATGTCTGCCAAGTAATGACCCAGAGAAATGAGGTGAGAGATATATTCTGTCTCATTTTTACAGCTTTTGATTGCTTGCACATGCTTCACGTATAAGCACCTGAGGAAAATCCCAGAATGATGATGGCAAAACAGAAGGTGGAGAAATATAGCTCAATGCTTTGTGCCTGGGAAATATATGGCAGGTCCTGGATTTGTGTCCGAGTAAATATAACTCGAAGCCTCAGGACACTCAATGTATGGTTGGCAGAAGTACATGTAGATGTGGCATATCACTCTGATGACTGGTGTAATATGGGGACTACCTGAAGGTTCAGGCATGAATCAAGGCCAGAACCCCACCCCAAATTTATCCCATTTTTATTTTTCAAGGGGGCTATGTGGAAGCAGCATCAAATGGTTCTTTCTGGGAGCAAAAGAGGAACTGGGCACTTGTAACCTTGCATTCCTCTGCCTGACCTCCAGCCTTCCTGATACAGTAATTACCCTAGATGTGTGCCCAGTAGCCTGGACACAAATTAATAGAATTAAAAGTAGGGAAGCTCCTGCTGACCCATCTGCTGGGATCAGCTATGGCGATTTCCAACCGGCATGATCATGGCAAAATTACCAAGCTCACTGGCTTATGGATTTTCAGGGCCTATGATTCTAATAGGTACTAGAATTATTATTACTCGTAGACATGTGTTACAGAGACTGGACTATTGAAACCTTCTAACATAAGAGCCTGAGGTCAAACTTTGCTAACATGTGTAAGGTATTGTTTGTCTTTTGCCTTTGTTACCTGGGAAGTACACGGATGGCACATGAAACCACATTGCCTTACCCATGCAAGCCAGATTACAGTTAACTACCAACATCCTGGGGTTACCATTGACCAGAAACTGAACTGGAGCAGCCACATAAATACTGTGGCTACAAGAGCAGATCATAGGCTGGGAATTCTGTGGTGAGTAACTCACCTCCTAATTCCCCAATGCCTGTCCACCATCTAAAAGGCACAAGTTTGGACTGATGGAATACTCTCCACTTGCCTGGATGGGTGCAGCTCCAACAATACTCAAGAAGCTCGACACCATCCAGGACAAAGCATCCTGCTTGACGGGTACTCCATCCACCACCTTCAACATTCACTCCCTTCACCACCGACGCACAGTGGCAGCAGTGTGTTCCATATACAAGATACACTGCAGCAACTCACTAAGGCTCCTTCAACAGCACCTTCCAAACCCACGACCTCCACCGCCTAGAAGGACAAGGGCAGCAGATGGGAACATCACTACCCGCAAGTTCCCTCCAAGCCACACACCATCCTGACTTGGAACTATATTGCTGTTCCTTCACTGTCGCTGGTCAAAATCCTGGAACTCTCTTCCTAACAGCACTGTTGGTGTACCTACACTCCGAGGACTGCAGCGGTTCAAGAAGATAGCTCACCACCACTTTCTCAAGGACAATTAGGGATGAGCAATAAGTGCTGGCCTAGCCAGTGATGCCCTCATCCCATGAATGAATAAAAAAACATCCCTACACACAATTGTGCTTTCAAGTTTGGAAGCAATTAGTCAACCTGTGTGGCTCATTGGAACTAGTCGATCACACATTAAATTTATTACTGGCATGAGTCCAATCTCCTCAAAAGCTGATAAACTATAATGAATTTAATACATGTCTGGACATGAATTTCTAGATTTTAGAAAATTTTGCGGGAGCAACTTGGAATCCTTGGGATTACTGCCCAAATTATAAACCAATACGTTCAAACTTAACTTACAGACCTTCTTCTCTGTGCATTTTAATTTGTATTAGGGTGTTTTCTGCTGTTGGGATGAAAAAATAGTAGAATGTAATGGTCATTTTATTCAAATTTCAGTTTTAACCAGGGTTAAAAATTTAAGATGCAGCCACACATCAAAGTGCTAATGAAACATTCCTCTCTTTAGGTTTTTTGTACTATGAAGACATCAATAATGCTGTAACAAAAGCAGAGGCAGATGCTATGGTTCAAATTATAGAAAATATTGTCCATGAGTGCACACCTGACTCCAGTGTGACTTTAACAGGGGGGTTTAGAAGGTGAGTAAAATGGAGAAATTCTAACAAGCTTCTAACATATTGTTTTTATATATGTCTCTGTTATAATTATTATTTCTAGCTGCAGACTGCCTGATTGAAGAAGAAACCTGGTAGCTGAAAGAAATGTAAAATTATCTGAGTAATTTGATAGGCTGGTGTTGTAGTATTTGTTAGTGCGGGAATTGTATCTTTGAAAAAAGCCTAGGGCTTTGATTACTTGATTTTCTGCTGGGTTGTTGTTTGGTACTTTGCATTTTTGATCTCTTCATATTGTTTTGAATGAATATTTGATTATTAGTTTAAGGACTAGACTTCTTTTTTTCAGCCAATCACTAATTTGCACGCTCTGAACGTAAGATATTTTGAAGTGTGACATTTATGAGGTGTGATGCTTTTCAAAGGCATGTGCTAGTTGCACACGAGCCGCACATCATTAATTATGTAGCTACACTGACTCTTATATATGGTAAATATTTCTGTTTTATATAATTTAAAATATTACTAGCCATATAAAACACAAGATTATTTCCAAGGATACATTAGAAATCAATTGCTCTTGTATAATTTACAGTATATAACAGTATTACATTGCATATTTATATAACGCCTTTAACATAATAAAACGTCCCAAGGTGCTTCACAGGAGTGTTATGAAACACAATATTACACCAAGCCACATAAGGAGATATTAGGTCAGACGACCAAAAGCTTGATCAAAGAGGTCAGTTTTAAGGAGTCTCTTAAAGGAGGAAAGCAAGGTGGAGAGGTGTAGAGAGGGAATTCCAGAGCTTGGGGCCTAGACAACTGAAGGCGCAACTACCAATGATGGAGCAATTAAAATTGGGGATGCTTAAGAGGCCAGAATTGGAGAACTGCAGATATCCTGGAGGGTTGTGTGACTAGAGGAGATTACAAAGTTAGTGAGGGGCAATGCCATGGAGGGATTTGAAAACAATGATGATAATTTTGACATCAAGGCATTGCTTACCAGGAGCCAAAGTAGAGCAGTGAGCACAGGGGTGATCGGGAACGACACTTGGTCGGGCAGCAGAGTTTTAGATGACCTCAAGGATAAAGAGGGTAGAATGTGGGAGACCAGCCAGGAGTGCATTAGAATCTTCAAGTCCAGAGGTAACAAAGGCATGAATGAGGGTTTCGGCAGCAGATAAGCTGAGACGGGGACAATGTCGGGTGGTGTTACGGAGGTAGAAGAAGGCAGTCTTAGGGATGGTGTGAATATGAGGTTGGAAGCTCATCTCTGGGTCAAATGCAGCACCAAAGTGATGAATAGACTGGCTTAATCTCAGACTGCTGTCAGAGAGAGGGATGGAGTCGGTAGCTATGGAATGGAGTTTGGAGCTGGGCCAGACAGCAATAGCTTCAGTCTTCCCAATATTTAATTGGAGGAAATTTCTGCTCATCCAGTACTGGATGGCGGATAAGCAGTCTGATAAATTAGCAACAGTGGAGGAGTTGAGAGAGGTGGTGGTGAGGGTGTCATCAGTGTACATGTGAAAACTAACACCGTGCTTTCGGATGATGTCGCTGAGGGGCAGGATGTAGATGAGAAATAGGAGCAGGCCAAAGATAAATCCTTGGGGGACACCAGAGGTAACGGTGCGGGATCAGGAAGAGAAGCCATTGCAAATATACTCTGAATCTGATTATATTCACGTTTTCGTAGCATGCCCTTCACACCAATTAAAATATATCAATATTCAAGTTTTTAAAACTCATACAATAAATAATTCTGTTTGTTTAATACTGAGCATAGTTCATGGGATTTTGCTTATATTTTGATATGTTTTTGTATTTCACAAATTTTTAGTGAACAAAGTTTGTCATGGTTGTAGATCCGAGAAATCGGATAAGCTGAATCCTTCAATGTGAATAATGCAACAGTTAGACTCTGAGATTCATTATTGGATCTTATATTGCCAGTTTATAACACTGTAAATTATTTAACAGATTTATGTCAACCAATACCATTTTGATGCAGCATTCAACAGGGAGATCATGTAAAATGACCAAGACATCATTATTTAATGCATTTTATTGAATCTTTCACTATTAATCATAGATAATACCATGGTTTCACTTATATTTGTATAACTTGTAAGGAATGCGGTGAAAGGAACAACAATTGATACAGCTGAAATATTAGATAAAATACCAGCTACTTTGCCAGGACTGATGCCTTGCCAAAGGGAATTGTGAGCTGACAGCATTGAGTTAAACAGTGTATTTGCACCACTCTCTTGTGAGAGGAGAGAAGACTTACATCGTGTGTATATGTGCTAGAATATTCAGAGAACTCTGCTTTTCTGCTGGTGACATTTTTAAGGTTACAAAAATCAATGTGACAGGCTGAGTAAAAGGCTGTAATTTAAATACCAAATTTATCTTTACTTTCATGACTTAAAACCCAGGCTTTCCTCCTCCTCCCTGCCCACTAACAATGTTCCCACTCCCAGGCTCATATAGGAAGGATGGCCACATGGGCAAGGTATTAAGGAAATGTACAACTGTATTCCAGAAAGACTCACTAATTCAGGAGAGGAGCAAATGTTAATCTGTTAATTGTGTATCAATGGTTTGATTATATGCAGTTGAAGGGTGTTAATTGAGATCTTAGTTGAGCACTTATAAGCAGACACTCACTGAGACAGGTGGAGGGTTTGAGTGAGGAACGACATGTTTGTAATTCTTTTTACCCTGCACGATAAATGTGAAACTGAGTAAATATAGGCTTTAGCATTATCCTTCCATAACAAACTTTTTGGAGCTAAACAGCAAACAGAGAATAATGACTTACTTTTAGTTCATAAACTCTGTGCGCAACATCATTAGTTTTGTTACATTACTATTTTGGTAAAATAGCTCTCAAGATACATCACTACATTGAGAACAGTATGCAATGACTTTGCTGCTGTGAATTTACATCACTATTCCTGTGTTGATTGCATATGTTTCTTAAAACATAGCAACTAATATTCAACTGGTTTGAAAAAGGCATGAATCTTCACAGATATAGCATCCTGTTACTGAAAAGTTTTCAGCTCTAGCTGTTCGACGAATTGAGCCTGTTGTAAAAGTCTTGCTAAATTGGACGAAAGTGTCCTTTAAAGATTTCTGGGTATATTTTCCTCTTTCAAACGATAAGAGGTTACTGATGCTGATTTCAAATGCTTGGTCTACATAGTTTTCCAGCTAACAGTTTTACGCAGCACAAAACCAATAGTGGGCCCCAAAGAAAACTGGACAATCCTAGCTAATGATGTCTGGCAGAAACTACAGACACAGGGGGATGTGGCAGCTTATAACAAGGCCCATGGAACTACCAGGATCATTATTGTGTATGCCAGTATTTCAGATATCTGAGAACATCAGGAGCATCCTACAGTACAACCTTCCAGAAACATCATTATCTGCTGCATGCTATACAACTTTGCTATTCAGAGACCTGAAATCCAGGCTAGAGCAGGACACAGACACTGACCAAGAGGATGCAACTGCAAACACAACAGTGCAACCTAAAGCACTGGTACTCTAGGCACTCATCCAAGATACATTCAGCCTGAGCTTCCATTTAAAGGATCAGGTGTAAAACCTGATCTTTAAACACTTTCTGCAACACTGCCCACTGCACTTCCTTAAATATCACTACCAGCTGCTGCTCTTCTACCTTATTCTACACCAGGGGTTCTCAAGCGGGGGTCCATGAGAAGGTTTCAAAGCTCCATTAAAATAACAAATTCCTAAGCCATTCTCAGGATATTGCTGAATGGTACCTGTGTCTACTGTGGAAACTGCCACTTGACCCCAAAGGCTCATGGTCAATATTCGCCATGTTGTCAAGGAGATGGCAACCAGTCTCAGTGGGCATGCTCCACTCGGCTCATTAGTAATGGGCAAGAGGAGAAGCGAGAACTGGTACGGCCGTCAACACCATAAGTCTCATCAAAGAGTAGGATCTATTAGGGGCCACAAGGATAATCTGTGCTTGGAGGCAGAGAATGTCAGTGTGGTTTTTAATGAGTATTTGTGTCTGCTTTCACAAAAGAGAGGGATGATACAAATATTGCAATCAGGGAGGAGGAGTGTGAAATATTAGATGAAATTAACATTGTGAGAGAGGAAGTATTACGGGGTTTAACATCTTTGAAAGTGGATAAATCACCAGGCTCAAACGAAATGTATCCTAGTCTGTTAGGTGAAGCAAGAGGAGAAATAGTGGAGGCTCTGACCGTCAATTTCCAATCCTCTTTGGCTACAGGTGTGGTGCCAGAGGACTGGAGGACAGCTAATTGTTTAAAAAAGGAGAAAGGGATAGACCAAGTAATTACAGGCCATTTCGCCTAACATCGGTGGTGGGAAAATTATTGGAAAAAGTTCTGAGGGGTAGGATAAATCTTCATTTAGAAATACTCAGATTAATCAAAGATAGTCAGCATGGATTTGTTAAGGGAAGGTCGTGCCTGACTAACATGATTGAATTTTCTGAGGAGATAACAAGGAGGGTTGATGATGGTAGTGCATTTGATGTAGTCTATATGGATTTTAGCAAGGCTTTTGATAAGGCTCCACATGGCAGACTGGTCACAAAAGTAAAAGCCCATGGGATCCAAGGAAAAGTGGCAAGTTGGATCCAAAATTGGCTCAAGACGCAGGAAGCAAAGGGTAATGGTTGATAGGTGTTTTTGTGACTGGAAAGCTGTTTCCATTGGGTTCCGCGGGGCTCAGTACTAGATCCCCTGCTTTTTGTGGAATATATCAATGATTTGGACTGGAATGTAGGGGTTATGGTTAAGAAGTTTGCAGACGTTACGAAAAACGGCCGTGTGGTTGATAATAAAAAAGAAAGTTGTAGACTGCAGGAAGGTATCAATGGATGTGTCGGATGGGTGGAGGAATGACAAATGGAGTTCAGTCCAGGGATATGAGGTAATGCATTTGGGGAAGGCTAACAAGGCAAGGGAATATACCATAAAAGGCAGATAAGGCAATCAAGAAAGCATACGGGATACTTGCCTTTATTAGCCGAGGATTATAGGTAATAAGAGCTGGGTGATAATGCTGGAATTGTTTAAAATACTAGTGAGGCCACAGCTGGAGTACTGCGTGTAGTTCTGGTCATACTATAGGAAAGATGTGATTGCACTAGAGAGGGTACAAAGGTGATTTACAAGAATATTGCCTGGACTGGACAATTTTAGTTATGAGGAAAGATTGGATAAGTTAGGGTTGTTTTCTTTGGAACAGAGGAGGCTGAAGGGATGTGGGCATTGCTGGAAAGGCCAGCATTTGTTACTCATCCCTAACTGCCCTTGAGAAGGTGGTGGTGAGCCATCTTCTTGAACCACTGCAGTCCACTTGATGTAGGTGCACAGACAGTGCTGTTCAGAAGGGAGTTCCAGGTTTTTGACCCAGTCACACTGAACGAACGGTGATAAAATTCCAAGTCAGGATAGGAAGGCCCTATTCCCCTTGGTTGAGGGGTCCATAAGCAGGGGGCATATTTTTAGGGTAAGAGGTTTAGAGGGGATTCGAGGGGAAAGAAATTTCTTCTCGAGGGTGATGGAGATCTGGAACTCACTGACTAAAAGCATGCTCGAGGCAGAAAAGTTCATAACTTTTAAAAAGTACTTGGATATGCACTTGAAGTGCCGTAACCTACAAGTATATGGACGAAGAGCTGGAAAGTGGGTTTAGGCTGGATGGTTCCTTGTCGGCCACTGGGGACATAATGGGCCAAATGGCCGCCTTCTGTGCTGTAAATTTCTGTGATTCACTTTATTAGCTCTATGAAAAGTGAGAGCTGGTTGTGATTTAAGTGACACTGTACCTCTGTGTGCCAGAGGTTCCTGATCTGCTTCTTTTTCCTGGAGAGTCTCTCTCTCATTAGGTATTCACTGTGTAAAACCATTGTTCATTGCATTACCACCACTGGGAGTGAAGAAAATTAAGTAATTAAAAATACTGCAGCTGAATAAGGAAGACCCACTTGTGGGAATTCTGGATACATACAGAAGATAAGGAAATCAGCCAGAATACGTGAAGTAGCAGTAGCCTCATGGGGGGAGGGGTGGGGAGAGATCAGCAGCATGACAGTCTCCCAGGCTTTCTTTGGCATCCATGGATGTTTTGCTTGTGGAAGTGAGGCCTATAGAGAAAGGATTCCTGGGGGAACTGAGAACAGGAAAATCCATAAAAGGTTGCTACAGACTTTATGGAGGCAGGTTGCACAGATGACCACACAGGTTTAATGTCCCCACAACGTTGGCCAAAGTAAATGAAGACACTATTCCCCATTCACAACCTATAAGAATGATAGAGGCACCTCCTTACTTGTTATATCCTCTCTGTGCCATTAATCATCGGACTGATTTTGAGTGGTAATGTGTGCGGTCAGTATCAAACTCTTCAAAAGCATTCTCTGCTGGCCCAGGTTTAAACAGCAGTCCAACACAAGAAAAAAACCCATCTCAAGAAAGTCATTTTTGTTTAATGGCTTACACTGTTAAAAGGAAAAAGTTTTTTTTTGTTTTTTATCATCATTGCATCTTCCACTCCTCCCTCAGTTGCTATTTATAAATGCACAGCCTGAGTAAGAGTATACTTTCAGTATTGTAGTCCACAGGAGCAGGCTGAAAATTGTAATTGCCCTGATTCACCTCTCTTTCACACACATACACAATTTCTCCAGAGGAACCGGAGATCGCTCATCCTTTTTACCTTCCCACATGACACAGGATGTCTGATTTACTGTGTGCATTAAGTTGTCAACAGCAACAAAAACCTTTCAGCACTCGGGGACAAGTAAAAGGTTTTACTCTTGGCTCGCCCTTCAGAGAGAAGGGTCAAGCAATATGTTTGCAGACATTTCTAATATTGATTAACTAATTGTATGGGTAATTTTAGTCATTTGATCAGAATTGTATTTTTTTATGTTTATGTCAATAATATTTGGATTGATTTAGACTTGGTTCCAAATTTTCAATGTTTAAAATAAGAGATTAAACAAAACAAAAAGCATAAAAATGTATCAATTTCACAATAACATGATTAAGTTTATCCATTGATTTGTCTGATGTGTCTTGCAATGGCTACATTATAGTTTTTACTTGAAGGCTTCATATCAATATGTTGTGAACATGTGCATTTTGCAGAATGTCCCAGCATGCAATCTGTGTTCTGAGGAGTTGAAATATCTTCTCATTTTTCTAAGAAACTTTGAAAGAAACAGAGATTGAATTCTCAAAACCTTCATTTCAAACAAATGATTTGTGTTGGCATCCTTCCATCTACGAAAGATGATGGACACACAGCAAACAATCCATTTAGGTGGCGTGTCTTCTCTTGGTGCACCTTTCCTATTGGCTGTGAAGGCCAATCCTTAAGACGCAGGTTCTGCCATAAGTGCCAAATGTGAAGCTGCTGTGAGTTGCTGCTTTTGACATTGGTGCCTGTTGCCAAGCTGCTGTAGCCACTGGTCATCATGGTAGTGCACACCATTCCACAGGATGTGTCGCCATTTTTCTCTTTCACCAGCTAGTGACTCCCAGGTGCAAGAGTCGATATTTAGGGCCTTCATGTCACGCTTCAAGCATCCTTGAAGCAGAGCTTTGGGTGCCCCACTGGTCGTCTGGCCCTGGCTACCTCACCATACACTAGGTCCTTGGGTATGTGATCATCTTCCATCCTGTGGACGTGTCCAATCCATCAAAGCTGCCTCTGTTTGATTAGTGGCAATACATTTGGGAGCTCTGCCTTTGAGAGGACTGCCTCATTTGTGATTTTGTTCTGCCAGGATATACCCACAATACGCTGCAGACAACGAAGATGGAAATTATTGAGCTTCTTTTCCTGGTAACTGTAAGTCGTCTGTGTTTCACAGCCATACAGCAAGGTGCTGAGAACATAGGCCTTATAAACCATCAGCTTGCTCCTAAGGGTCAGCTTGGTGTTATCCCGTGTGCATTTCGCAAGTTGGCCGAAGGTGGTAGCTACTTTCCCTGCAGCTCACAGTAGTGTTCAGCCCAGCAGGACATCTGTTTACTTCTGTCGGTGAGTACTCCACCATCTGCCGACTTCAGCGGAGCAAATTTGCTGATGACAGGGCCAAGCGCCCTCGTGATCCCTTCATAGATAGCTCATAGATTACAGGCAGTTTGGATTTCTTGCCATAAGTTGATCCAGTGTTTGTTTGCGCAGTATCTGCCTGTCGTTTGCATGGCTGTCTTAGCTACTTTCAGGTGGTGCAGTGTCTTAGCTTTTGGGTTTAGGTTGTGCCTATGTAGACTTTGTTTTTTGCATCAATGACAGATATCATCTTAGCTGAGTAGGTCTCAAACCAACCCTTGTTGGAGGTTCCGCCTTTACCAAATGATGCTTCTGCTGCTTCGTAGATTATTGAACTTAGTGACTTCCAAGCTTCATCAATGCCAGCATCGGTGCTTCCAGTTAAGGCTTTGTTGGGCAGCAAGCATTCTAGCAACAGTGTGAAGTGCTGGTATTTGACATCACTGCTTGTGCATGACAGGCCATCATATTTGGAGCTGTGGAACTTTCGGGGGTGCACCTTCACTCTGTTCCTGACAAGAGAGTGCTTGCTGTCGCAGTCTGCCCTGTGGTAGTTGCTGGTGTGAAGAACACTGGGCAGATTGCACCCCCTCGTGATGACTAGGTCTAGTTGGTGTCGAGGTCTAGGCCATGCAACCCTTGTAGCGATTGTCTGCCCTGGAAGAAGGTGTTGGTGATGCAGAGTTCATTCAGGGCACAAAGCTCAAGAAGGTGTTGTCTGTTAGTGTTGATCCTGCCCACCCCAAGACGACCGAGGCACAATGGCCATGAATCACTGTCTGCCGCAACACATGTATTGAAGTCACCCAGGATGAATAGCTTCTCGCCATTTGGGATGTTCCACAGAACGTCACCTAGGGAGTCATAGAAATGCTCTTTACCTGAGATGCTGGCGTTCAGAGTTGGCACGTAGGCACATATGATGTTGACTGTCTCTCCCTCGGATGATAACCACAGGGAGATGAGATGCTCCGAGGTTTCTTCTGGTGGCTTAATTGACTGTGTCAGCTGGTTGCTCACTGTGAAGCCTACACTATGCTCATAGTGATCTTCAGCACTCTTTCCATACCAGTAGAAAGTGTAATTAGCCTGTGTTGGCTAATCTGGTTTCTTGTAGAGTGGCAATGTCAACACTAAGCTTGTGTAGCTCACGGTCAATCAGAGCTGTCTTGCGTACACTTGCTGTGGAATGTGGTTTGTTGTTCATTCCAGGGCACATAGTCCTCACATTCCAGCGTCCAAGTCAAAAGGTTGTTTGCTGTTCCTTGCTTGCTGTGTAGCCTAGGCATGGTTTTAGGAGGTGCAGACTTGCCTAGCGTCTGCACCACTCTCTCGACCTCGCAGGCTGGTGTTCAGAGGAAAGATGAAAGCCTATATGTCTGGGGCCTCTTTGGTTGCAGGAGTTGCCGGAAGGTGCTAACTTGAGGGAAACACCAACAGCCTAATGGGACTCCACTCCAGATTTTGTCAGGTTTACTCCTTTAGCCATTAGCTCTTGTTGTTGTTGTTATTGTTATTATTATTAATGTTGAAGGCACTGACCAGCAGGGCCCAGATCACCACAAACACAGTTGAACTTGTCCTCCAGTTGTACAAAGGAAGCAGCTCCAGGTTACCATTTCTTGCCTGCAGGATGCCACCTCTATCCCCCCCAACCCTCCAGCCACGTCTGTGCATGTTCTGTATTAACAGAGTAAATTGACATGAGGTCTTTACTGGAAGTAGCCATGTTGAAACCTTATGTACACCTCCCAACAGAGAGGCAGCAGAGAGGTATTATAACTGTATACAAATGCTTAGCTATCACAATACAATCAGCCAGTTCAATACAGTACATTACAGTGCTCTTCATCTGCACTCTCCATCTTATCCTTCGCTGCTGTTGGTGTCTCCAGCCAGGTCCGTGTTCTTCCCTCACTCTCTGCTTTTCTGTTATAAATGCCTTGCAAAAAATACAGAACAGTTGTTACGTGAGAAACATGACTGAATAACAACTGCTGCTCATAGCTTTTTTGTTGATGTTTGGAAAGGAAAACACTGGTTGTTCATAGAAACTAAATTTCTTTATAAGTCAATTATCACTTTTGATTATATGGGTGTGATTTCAAATCGTTCAAAACCTATCCATTTGCACAGTGTTAAAATTGGGCCCTATATATGCGGCTAAAATATCTCTCCTGAATCATTTTGAGGCTTATTGCTTTATTTTACCTAAATACTTGAAACAGCTACTAACATCATGATGATTTACCACCCGCCTCTGTCCCCACCCACACAACTGCCACCTGTGTTAAAATTGGGGCTACTAATAGTGCATTCCTGGTACATACTGGGACTGTATATCAGGAAATTACATGCTTCTAGACTGTGATTTTCCATTTAGCACTTATCAGTAGAAAAAGCTATGCTTAAATGCTTGAAGTCAAGAGCATAAATAAAGAAGAAGGAAAGACTGGCATTTATACAGTGCAGGATGTCCCAAAACACTTTCCAGCCAATGAAGTACTTTATTAAGGAATTGTTATTATTGTAATGCAACAAATGCAGCAGCCAACTTTGTGCACAGCAAACTCCCACAAACATCCATGTGGTAGTAACCAGGTAAGTTTTTTTTAGTGATGTTTCTTCAGGAATATAGACTGGCCATGATGCCAAGCAGTGGTGTTGTGGGATCTTTTACATCACCAGAGAGGGCAAACGGATCCTTGGTTTAACATTTTGTCGGAAAGAAGGTATCTCCAATAGTGCAGCACTCCTTCTGTGTTATAGTACGGTTAGCCAGGTGGTGAATGATAGAACTGGAGCCAATCTTTACATACTTTTACAAACTTTTATTTACAGAGATACACAGCACTTATAAGCATCTCCTAACCTGACTACCACAGTTTCAGTCTGTTCCTCTTTATAGGAGCACAAGTGAGCCCCTTGATAATGCCCACCACCTGTATATAATTAAACACTATTAATATACAATTAACACACAATACTGCAATGGAGTGCCAGCTTAAATTTTGTGTTTAAGTCCCTGGAGTGGGACTTGAACCCACAATCTTCTGGCTCAGATGTGAAATTGGTACCAATGAACCAGGGCTGTCACGGAAATGTTGTGCCTAAGTGGAAATAGAGTGACTGATCTGCATCAGAGCATAACTTTGTGCCAACAGACTATAACAACTGCCTGGAAAAGAACAAAATTAAGACTAACTGCAAAAGCAGAAGGCAAGTCTATTACTGTTTTCTATGGGTCTTGTTTATTCACAGTGACTTTTTGTAAAAACATGCAGGGAAATACAATCTATTCATCTGCCTCCCTCTAATTGTTAATAATATGAGTCGGGTTAGTTTGAGTTATTTCCTCAATGGATATTGATCAACATCACAAAACTATGAGCATTTGTACAATTCACATTAAACAGTCAGAAATATGCTGCTTTAGGGAAATCTAATTTCCAAACTATTGGCCCAGATTTTGCAGTCATACAGCAAAGTGATGGCGCTTGCCACTGAAATCTAAGAACACTGCCCACAATGATATAGCAATCTCTGTGGGATGGATTTCATCTTTCCCGAGATTAATTTGAATCTGGCACTAAGTCAAGGGGGTCTTCAGGTATCCAGCAACAGTGATGTCATCAGGCATGGTAAGCAGCCAATCGCATTGAAGAATTCTCACACACTGAAAATTAGGAAGTAAGATACATTGATTATCATTCACTTTAAAAAAAAAATTACAGGGAGCGAAATATAGATTGGGACATACACGTTAGGAGCTGAAATATCGTAAACAGACTTTAAAACAATCATTTTTACTATATTAAAAAAACTATGGTGTTTTTTATCCTAATGGAAAAATTTGGCATTACACAAACACAAAATTAGCTTTTCAGGGCCAGTGAGGCTATTCAGCAGTAATTGTGCTTAGTACACAGTTAAAAATCCAGTTACACTTCATTAACAAGGCATAACCTTTTCGGGGTTTTTTAACAGTGATATTATTGCGTATAAGGGGAAGTTCTCGCAGTTCAGTGATTTCTAAAGATTGATGTATGTGACGACTTCAGCAGTGCACTCTGTTGAGGAGCAGGGAATCACTTATAACAACTTCTGATCTCTGCGTTTAACTGCACATGTGCGGATGCCAGATGTTGCTATTATTTTCACAACTGTAATGATGGTGAACGCTGCCAGTTTTTCTGTCTGTACAAATGCAAAATTTGGACCATTACCTTTCTAATAGGAATGAATTTTCAGACTTTAAGAAATTTGCGACTTCATTACCAGTTCCAATAACTGTTGGTAAGAAAGTCTAGTTAGACCACCATGGAACACAGACACCACTCCTTAGTTTGTCAGCTGATGCAGATAACTACTACTCACCACTGGAGCAATAGGGACTGGCTGCAATGTGTGAATGAATATCCATCATAAAACTAACAGATCATCAAAGGCAGATGTCGTCTCTGGATTTTTAAAAAAATAAAACATTTTTGTTAATTGTTTGGCTTCAACCATACCTGACAGATGTTTACAACTGTCCCTTCGGATTGGAACATCACAAAATAATATCACAAGTATGCAGAGAAGAACATTTTGGCCCTGTGCACCCACATTGCCACCTTCTCAAGGGAAAGTCAAAATTTGGTGATTGGCAAATCAATCTCAACTGGTTTAAATCCACTTACCTCATGTTCACATTTTGGTTAAACGTTCATCTCTCCTGCTTGAATGCAAAGAGCAACCGAGTTCTGGAATAAAAATAGAAAGTGCTGGAAAAGACTTAGCAGTTCTGGCAGTATTTCTGGAAAGATAAACAATTAAGACTTCAGATCAATCACATTTCATCAGAACTGGACAATGTCTCAGGGTCCAGAAATACATTGACAGTATTTCAGTTCTGAATGAAATATCATTGACCTGAAAAATTAATTATTTTGCTGTCCACAGATGCTGCCTGACCTGCTGAATGTTTCCCAGCATTTTCCCTTTTTATTTCAGATTTGCGGCATCTACATTATAAGTTCTGGAATACCTGAGCCTTAATAATGCTAAAACTGAAAAGCTTCATTGTAAATTTTGAAAATTATGATTTTGCAATAGGAAAATTACATATTACCCTTTAAAGCTCAATAGAAAATTAACAGAAATGTTAGTAAGCCTGTACACCAAACACCACAACTGTAACTCTGCATAGAACATAGAACAGTACAGCACAGTACAGGCCCTTCGGCCCACGATGTTGTGCCGAACCTTTAACCTACTCTAAGATCAAACTAACTACCTACCCTTCATTCTACTATCATCCATGTACCTATCCAAGAGTCGCTTAAATGCCCCTAATGTATCTGCTTCTACTACTACCGCTGGCAACGCATTCCACGCACCCACCACTCTCTGTGTAAAGGACCTACCTCTGACATCTCCCCGAAACCTTCCTCCAATCACCCTAAAATTATGCCCATTGGTGATAGCCCTTTCCACCCTGGGAAAAAGTCTCTGACTATCCACTCTATCTATGCCTCTCATCATCTTGTACCCCTCTATCAAGTCACCTCTCATCCTTCTTCGCTCCAATGAGAAAAGCCCTAGCTCTCTCAATCTTTCTTCGTAGGACATGCCCTCCAGTCCAGGCAGCATCCTGGTAAATCTCCTCTGCACCCTCATTAAAGCTTCCACATCCTTCCTATAATGAGGCGACCAGAACTGAACACAATATTCTAAGTGTGGTCGAACCAGGGCCTTATAGAGCTGCAGCATAACCTCGCGGCTCTTAAACTCAATCCCCCTGTTAATGAAAGCCAACACACCATACGCCTTCTTAACAACCCTATCAACTTGGGTGGCAACTTTGAGCGATCTATGGACATGGACCCCAAGATCCCTCTGTTCCTCCACACTACCAAGAATCCTGTCTTTAAGCCTGTATTCCGCATTCAAATTCGACCTTCCAAAATGAATCACTTCACACTTTTCCAGGTTGAACTCCATCTGCTACTTCTCAGCCCAGCTCTGCATCCTGTCAATGTCCCATTGCAACCTACAACAGCCTTCCACACTATCCACAACTCCAGCAACCTTCGTGTCATCGGCAAATCTGCGAACCCAGCCTTCCACTTCCTCATCCAAGTCATTTATAAAAATCACAAAGAGCAGAGGTCCCAGAACAGATCCTTGTGGAACACCACTGTTCACCGAGCTCCATGCTGAATACTTTCCATCTACTACCACCCTCTAACTTCTATGGGCCAGCCAATTTTGTATCCAAACAGCTAACTTTCCCTGAATCCCATGCCTCCTTACTTTCTGAATGAGCCTACCATGGGGAACCTTATCAAACGCCTTACTAAAATCCACATACACCACATCCACTGCTCTTCATTCATCAATGTGTTTTGTCACATCTTCAAAGAATTCAATAAGGCTTGTGAGGCATGACCTGCCCCTCACAAAGCCATGCTGACTGTCTCTAATCAAACCATGCTTTTCCAAATAATCATAAATCCTGTCTCTCAGAATCCTCTCCAATAATTTGCCCACTACCGACGTAAGACTGACTGGTCTATAATTCCCAGGATTATCCCTATTCCCTTTCTTGAACAAGGGAGCAACATTTGCCACCCTCCAATCATCCGGTACTACTCCAGTGGACAGTGAAGACGCAAAGATCATCGCCAAAGGCGCAGCAATCTCTTCCCTCGCTTCCCGTAATACCCTTGGGTATATCCCTTCTAGCCCCGGGGACTTATCTGTCCTCATATCAGTCAAAATTTCCAGCACATCCTCCCTCTTAACCTCAACCTGTTCAAGCATATCAGCCTGTTCCACGCTGTCCTCACGAACGACCAGGTTCCTCTCACTAGTGAATACTGAAGCAAAGTATTCATTTAGGACCTCCCCTACCTCCTCCGACTCCAGGCACAAGTTCCCTCCACTATCCCTGATCGTCCCTACCCTCACTCTGGTCATCCTCTTGTTCCTCACATAAGTGTAGAACACCTTGGGATTTTCCTTAATCCTACCCGCCAAGACTTTTCATGTCCCCTTCTAGCTCTCCTAAATCCATTCTTCAGTTCCTTCCTGGCTACCTTGTAACCCTCTAGAGCCCTGTCTGATCCTTGCTTCCTCAACCTTAAGTAAGCTTCCTTCTTCCTCTTGACTAGCTGTTCCACATCTCCTGTCATCCAAGGTTCCTTCACCCTACCATCCCTTCCCTGCCTCAACGGGATAAACCTATCCATCAGTCGCAGCAAGTGCTCCCTAAACAACCTCCACATTTCTGTCGTGCATTTCCCTGAGAACATCTGTTCCCAATTTATGCTACCCAGTTCCTGCCTAATAGCATTGTAATTCCCCCTCCCCCAATTAAATATTTTCCCATCCCGTCTGCTCCTGTCCCTCTCCATGACCATAGTAAAGGTCAGGGAGTTGTGATCACTATCACTGAAATGCTCTCCCACCGAGAGATCTGCCACCTGGCCTTGTTCGTTGCCAAGCACCAAGTCCAACATAGTCTCCCCTCTAGTCGGCCTATCTACATATTGAGTCAGAAAACCTTCCTGGACACACCTGACAAAAACTGCTCCATCCAAACTATTTGCACTAAGGAGGTTCCAATCAATAGTAGGGAAGTTGAAGTCACCCATGACAACAACCCTGTTACTTCTGCACCTTTCCAAAATCTGCCTCCCAATCTTTTCCTCCATGTCTCTGCTGCTATTGGGGGTTCTATAGAAAACTCCCAACAAAGTGACTGCTCCTTTCCTGTTTCTGACTTCCACCCATAATGACTCAGTAGACAAACCCTCCTCGACAACCTCCCTTTCTGCAGCTGTGATACTATCCCTGATTAGCAATGCCACTCCCCCACCTCTTTTACCTCCCTCCCTATTCCTTTTGAAACATCTAAACCCCGGAACATCCAACATCCATTCCTGCCCCTGTGATATCCACATCCTGTTGATGTTAATAAATATCCATGGAGCACGAGTGGATTTTAAATTTGGTTTCCTTGTTTATTGATAATGAGGCATGTTTTTAATAGTAAATTCATGCAGGATACTGTAACATAACTAATGCAAAATCCTTCTCCCTGTCAAAGTAAATTATTACAGGGAGAATCTTTTGACTTCATTGAGGATATTGTGGACACTGCCACAGCATCGGTTAATAGAATGTAAAAATGCAATGTGTGTTGAAACTGTTCATTTGCCAGAATAATATACAAGAACATCAATCTTAAAGAAAAGCATGTCACAGATTTTCATTCTTCCATGCAACTTCTAGAAATTGATTCAAGTTTTATTTAAGTGTTGCATGACAGCAAAAGAATAGAACTAATGAATGCAGCTGGTTGTTATACTGTTCAAATGGAGTGACAAGAAACACATATGCTAGATTTGCAAGCACAGCATCAGGGACGTCAGCATCAAATAAAATCTGAAGTAATTGTTATCTTCCTGGATTCATGATAGAGACAGCAGGGAATATGCTATGCTGTGCTGGCAATTATGTAAGTGCTGCTGTAAATTGCAGAGCCAGTCTCTCTTGAAAATGTGTTTACTGTGAAAAGATATCTTGAATTGTATATTGCAATAGCACTTAATGAAGTCTAAAAACATTTCATGACAGTGTGGTGTTGTAGCAGAAGGGCAGGAGAATTTCAGTTTGCATCCATGAGTCTCTCGCATGCTGGGGTCCAGCTCTCAGCATTGCTGCTAGAGAAAGTGGTTAATCAAGAGTCACTTCACAAAAGTGGAGAGAAAGTCAGTCTAGTTTGAGGGCAATTTTGATGGCGGTCTGACAGCATGTAATTTCGCTGGTGTCTGAGCTGGAAGATGGCATGCTGTATAAACAGGAGAAGGGGAGAGAAACGCCTTAAAATATGGATTTTGATCCTTATAAAATTAAATTGTAAAAATGTTAAAAATGTTAAAAAATTTGTTTTTGTTCTGTTATTACATGATTGTTTACTTTATTGTTATAATTTAAAATATTTATTTCAACAAATTAGGAAACTGCTAAGTAACACATGTGGCTATTGAAGGTATCCAGAAAGTAAATGCAGGGCAATTATGTATATTCCATTCAAGTGTTGATTGATTTACTGACTTTTTTTTGCATTTTAATTTACTGCTGGGAGTAAATTAATCTATTCAATTCGGCACTAGTTGGAATCATGCAAATTAAATAGTTTTACCAACCAGAACTTAATCATTTGACCTTTAATAAGTCAAAATTAACTTCCACTGATTGAAACAGAAACAAAATGACCTGAAAAAAAACTCCTCCAGGATGTCAGTGCCATTTCAGGGAGCATAAACTTGATATTGTAGTTAAAGAATTTATTAGTAGGATAAGACATATTATGACTGAAGAATGTGTTTACTGAAAGTGGGCATTGGGTTCTTTTGGAGAAAAATTGCCTCCAAAAGGAAGTAATTTAATGACGTCAAAGGGTTGACAAGGGAAAAGGTGACTCATTATAAAACTTGGCAAAGTAAGGACAATGATAGAACTGCACCACCAGAATATTTAGAGCTAGGTTTTCCTCCTTGGGGCATTTTCCCACCAGAAATATACAAGGTTGTATTTCTGCCACTGGTATGACCCCACATTAACCCAATTGAATTTTCCTCAGTGGATTCTAATTAACTACTTAAGACAGCCTCCCATTGCTATTTACATCCACTATTGGGAATGCTCCTGTGGGAGGAGAAGCTGAAAGGACAAAGGCAGCATTTTTGTATCTAAAGCAATTTGGCTTACTGCAATGTGTAAAGTCTTTAGTTCTTAAAGGCACTGAACCCTAATTTAATGACTCTTCAGTTGAAATATTGTCTGAAATCCAGAAAAGGGGCCCCATCCTCTTGGCCCCGAGTGAAGGAGGCCCAAAAAGGGCATGATCCGTATCACAATGGGAGGTTGCGGCCTGGGCAGTGAATGTGACCTCCACAAACCTCTGCAAGGCTACTCAATGTAGTTACCTGTCCAGGGCAGCCAGGATAATGGGAAGCAGACATACCTTGTAACATGCACTGTATTAAGCATGGTTCCCGCTTCCAGTCACCTCCCCCTCAATCCATTGATCACAAACTACAATTACCAGCAATGCACAGGAGATACTGCAATACCCTTCATGCCCTCTTCCTTCCTCTGCAAATGTTTCTTCAGCTACAAGTGAGCATATAAAGACCACTCTGTAAAACTCATGTAATATGTATTATCTTGTTTCTTACACCTGTGATCACCCCATAAAGGAATGCTCTTTGACCTACAATTCCCTATAATGGCAAACAGATTGCCTTCACACCGTTTACCTTCTTCTGTAAGGGGAAATTAGACCACAACCTATGACAAGGAACTGCCACTTCGTTCCCCCCAGGATCCTGCTGAAAAGCATTGGTCAGCTATCTTAAAATCTCCTGTTTTGGATAGAACACCAAAGGATAAGTAGGAGGTTAAGATTAAAACACAATTGTAGGCACCAAACTGTGGCAGAGTGGTGATAAGAACAATAGGAAGGCCCACAGATTTGTTTACCTTGTAATGTTAATGGTACTGATGGGTCATGTAGGGAATGACTTGGAGCAGGTGAGGGCATGCCTGCAAAATGTTTGAATTGATATAACTACGATAGCCAAACTTAATGGGACAAATTTTTCTGGAGCCGGGCATTAGAGGCTTATTATGTTAGAGTTTCTCCTCCACCTTCCAGCTTGAATATAATTAGCGGCATAACTTGCTGGATGTGCAAGCTGGTAATGGTGCATTGAGTGCAAGGGGATCTTAGTGAAAGATGGGACCAACACTCCATCTGCAGGTAGATGATTGGTTTGGGAAGAAGCTACCTGTTTGGTGAGTATCTGGTAAGTGACTTATGTAAGTAAAGTGGGTTAGGAACTAAAGTAAAGAGAAAGGTAAGGTCTACAGTTTTTTTATATTATAGTAAGTAGTGTTTTTTAGGGAATCAAGGTCCCTAGTGTAAATAATCTCTAATTTTTGGGTAATTTAAGGGAATAAATTAAGGGTAAGTCATGGTAGGGCAGCTTGGCAGCGTGGAGTGCTCTCTTGTGCAATGTGGGAAGTCAGGGACAGTTCCTGTGTCCAGGGCGAACACGTGTGCAGGAAGTATCTCCAGCTGCAGCTACTTGAAATTCATGTTTCAGATCTGGAGCAGTGGCTGGGGACACCATGCAGCATCTGCGAGGCTGAGATCATCGTGGATGGCATGTACTGGTAGGTGGTCACACCGCAGGTAAAGACTTCTCAGGCAGAGATGGGATGGGTGACCGTCAGGCAGAGTAGAAGAACTAGGCAGGTAGTGCAGGAGTCCTCTGGGTCCATCTCCCTCTCTAACAGATTTTCAGCTTTGGATAATATTGGGGGAGATAGCTTCTCGGGTGAATGCAGCAAGAGCTAAGTCTGTGGCACCACGGGTGGCTCAGCTGCACAGGAGGGGAGTAAAAAGAATGGGAGGGCTATAATGATAGGGGATTCTATCATAAGGGGTACAGATAGGCGTTTCTGTGGTGCAAACGTGACTCCAGGATGGTATGTTGTCTCCCTGGTGCTTGGGTCAAGGGATCAAGGACGGCGCGAAGCGGCTGCAGGACATTCTGAAGGGGGAGGATGAACAGTCAGAGGTCGTGGTTGACATTGGTACCAATGACATAGGTAGAAAGAGGGATGAGGTCCTGCAACAAGAATTTAGGGAGCTAGGTAGCAGATTAAAAAGCAGGACCTCAAAGGTCGTAATCTCTGGATTACTCCCAGTGCCATGTGCTAGTGAGTATAGGAATAGGAGGATAGAGCAGGTGAATGCGTGGATGAATAGGTGGTGTAGGAGGGAGGGCTTTAGTTTCCTGGATCATTGGGTCTGTTTCTGGCGAAAGTGGTACCTGTACAAGTCAAAAGGGTTGCACCTGAACCGGAACGGGACCAACATACTTGCAGGGAGGTTTGCTAGTGCTGTTAGGGGGGGTTTAAACTAATTTGGCAGGGGATGGGATACAGAGTGGAGGTACAGTAGGCGGTGATGCACAGCCAAATATAGAAGAGAAGCTAAGTCAGTCTGGAAGGCAGAGAAAATATAAACCTGTTAAGTCACAAGTGAATAATGGAAGACTGGATTGCATCTATTAAATGCAAGGAGTCTTACAAGTAAGGCAGATGAAATGAGGGCATTGATTAACATATGGGAATATGATATTATTGCTATCACAGAGACATTGTTGAGGAAAGGGCAGGACTGGCAGCTCAATATTCCAGGGTATAGAATCGTCAGGCATGACAGGGGAGGGGTTAAAAGAGAAGGTGGCATTGCACTGTTGATCTGCAGTAAGGAGGGATGATATCTTAGAAGGTTCCTCAAATGAGGCCATATGGGTATAACACAAAAACAAAAAGGGGCAATCACTTTGCTGGGAGTGTACTACAGGCCTCCAAACAGTCAGGGAGAGATAGAGGAGCAGATATGTAGGCAAATCGCAGAGAGGTGTAAAAATAATAGGGTAATAATAGTGGGGATTTCAACTTCCCCAATATCAACTGGGATAGTCTTAGTGCAAAAGGCCTAAAGGAGGCAGAATTCTTAAAGTGCATCCAGGCGAGCTTTTTGAGCCAGTTAATGAGGATGAGCTGCTGTTTGTGTGAGGCAGTAAATCAACCAGCAAGTTCTGCATATTCGATACTCACAGGGTATCTCTTTCTCCCCTGAATCTGTTGGCCGATTTGAGCATTAATAACAGCTTTCATCATAAACTCTCATTAGTCTTACTTAGACCTAAAGTTCCCCAATGAACTGTTGGCAATGGGTTCTCCTCAGCAACATACCCCTGAAATGGACATCATGCCATATTGCCAGCAATGGGAAACCTGGCGGCCAAATGAATCATTTAAGTGGACATTTAAGGGCAACTTCCTGCCCCACAATCATTTTGTCCATTTTGGGAGGGCCCACTGCCACGCGGAGAGATCTCCAGCTCAACCCTGGAGGCCTTTCAGCGGGTTCTGGGTAGGGGCCCTCCTTGATGGTCCCTCCATGCCCCACAGGGGGGCCTCCCCCTGGCAGCAATGGTGCCACTGGTGCTCCACATCCATCCCCCAGCACCCCGATCACAGGGGTCTGGCTGTCAGGCCCCGGCTTCCCCCAACCCAACTCACCTGTTCACGAGGGCGCCCTGCCATTGAGGTGCCCTCTCCCTGGAGCTGCCAGCCCTCCTTATTTGGACAATGGCCCCTGCAATTAATTGGCCACCACCACAGGAGCCACCCCAGTTCCCACTACCCACCGAAACGGGGCTGTCTCCCACTTTGGCCCCAGCAGCGGGACTTCCAGTAAGCAGCAAAATTCAGCCCTATATCTTTACTTACAAATTCCAGTGCAGAAAATGTAACTGCTTGGCCTCTTTTAAGTCCCACCAGACAGGAAGTGGTGGAAAATTGTGTGGCTAGGAGACCGCTCACCGACAATGGGTAGGTGGCATGATCATTTTCCACAATTTTGAAAGCCCACTCAAGGCTGTACTGCAAAGCTCCTCCACAACAGTCCAGGAAATGGAAGCATTGCCTGAGTGTCACACTTGTTTACTTGATTATGTTCTTTGCGGCAACTGCGCACACATTCGGCTGGATTTTGTTATCGCGTTGCTGGGAGTGGCAACAGATATGCAAAATGTTGGCTGTCCCGCATGTGACCTTCACAGCCGTGCTGTCGCAATTACTGGTGGACGGCCACTTAGCATAATGATAGCAGCCATCCCCTCCCCAATCACGTGACTGGGACAGCTTTGACGACGCTGTTTACAGCGTTTCCTGAAGTTGGATTGCAGAGTCCAACACTCCCCCACCCCCACAACAGTATCCACTTGCAGAGTTCCCCCTTCCCCCCACAACAGTATCCACTTGCAGAGTTCCCCCTTCCCCCCACAACTGTATCCACTTGCAGAGTTCCCCCTTCTCCCCACAACTGTATCCACTTGCAGAGTTCCCCCTTCTCCCCACAACAGTATCCACTTGCAGAGTTCCCCCTTCCCCCCACAACGATATCCACTTGCAGAGTTCCCCCTTCCCCCCACAACAGTATCCACTTGCAGAGTTCCCCCTTCCCCCCACAACTGTATCCACTTTCAGAGTTCCCCCTTCTCCCCACAACAGTATCCACTTGCAGAGTTCCCCCTTCCCCCCACACCGATATCCACTTGCAGAGTTCCCCCTTCCCCCCACAACTGTATCCACTTTCAGAGCTCCCCCTTCTCCCCACAACAGTATCCACTTGCAGAGTTCCCCCTTCCCCCCCACAACTGTATCCACTTGCAGAGTTCCCCCTTCTCCCCACAACAGTATCCACTTGCAGAGTTCCCCCTTCCCCCCACAACGATATCCACTTGCAGAGTTCCCCCTTCCCCCCACAACAGTATCCACTTGCAGAATTCCCCCCTCCTCCCACAACAGTATCCACTTGCAGAGTTCCCCCTTCCCCCCACAACGATATCCACTTGCAGAGTTCCCCCTTCCTCCCACAACAGTATCCACTTGCAGAGTTCCCCCTTACCCCCACAACAGTATCCACTTGCAGAGTTCCCCCCACAACAGTATCTACTTGCAAATTCCCCCTTTCCCCCCAACAGTATCCACTTGCAAAGTTCCCCCTTCTCCCCCAGCAGTATCCACTTGCAGAGTTCCCCCCTCCCTCTACAACAGATCCACTTGCAGAGTTCCCCCTTCCCCACACAACAATATCCACTTCCAGAGTTCCCCTTCCCCCCACAACAGTATCCACTTCCAGAGTTCCCCCTTCTCCCCCAACAGTATCGACTTGCAAATCTCCCCCTTCCCCCCACAACAGTATCCACTTGCGGAGTTCCCCCTTTCCCCCACAACAGTATCCACTTGCAAAGTTCCCCCTTCTCCCCCAACAGTATCCACTTGCAGAGTTCCCCCCTCCCTCCACAACAGATCCACTTGCAGAGTTCCCCCGTCCCCACAACAATATCCACTTGCAGAGTTCCCCCCTTCCCCACACAACAATATCCACTTGCAGAGTTCCCCCGTCCCTCCACAACAGATCCACTTGCAGAGTTCCCCCGTCCCCACAACAATATCCACTTGCAGAGTTCCCCCCTTCCCCACACAACAATATCCACTTGCAGAGTTCCCCCCTCCCTCCACAACAGATCCACTTGCAGAGTTCCCCCGTCCCCACAACAGTATCCACTTGCAGAGTTCCCCCCTTCTCCACACAACAATATCCACTTACAGAGTTCCCCCCTTCCCCACTCCCAGCCAGCAACAGTATATACTTGAAGAGTTCCAATTTCCCCTCACATCTGTGGATTGATCTTAGTGGCAATGTCGATGATAAAACAAATTCAACAGGATAACAAGGCATAACTTACCTCATCTTTTCAGGCACCAAGGACTCTCACCTTGGTGATGCCAGCTTTTCAAAGACGGGAAAGTGAAGCCACGTCATGCAGAAGATTGCAAACGGCTAGTTGGATCACTGCAAATTACATCTAATTAATTCAAAATAGTATTTACCATATTTAAAGTATGGTCCCGTCGCTTTGCGGCAGGGTGCCACCATGGAACTTTGCTGTCTCTGAGAAAATTAGAGCTTAGCATTGTGGCGTTGGATTCTGTGGTGGATGAATTTGCACAAATTTTCCGGCCCTCTCTGCCATAGAACCCGCCTTCAAACCGAACACAAAATCTAGCCCTTTGTAGGCCTTCTATACAGCGTTGCATGGGTTCCTAACTGGAATCATGAGCCCTGTTGCCCAATAGGCAGCCTGTAACTTGGAGATCTGGTGAGGAAAAACTTGTTCATGCTGTGAGTGGTTAAGGTCTGGAATGCACTGCCTGAGAGTGTGGTGGAGGCAGATTCAACTGAAGCATTCAAAAAGGAATTAGACACATATATGAAAAGGAAGAATGTGCAGGGTCATGGGGAGAAAGCACTAATGAATTGCTCATTCGGAGAGCCAGTGCAGCCACAATGGACTGAATGGCCTCCTGCTGAGCTGTAAAAATTCTGTGGTTCTGTGAATAAAGGTGGCACAGAGGACTGGCACAGACTGAAAGTGTTCTGACTACTACTAGGATATTGGGCATTGACCTGCATGATGTGCTGTCTGTGGTCCCAAGCTAATTGTACTTTAAGGGAGTAGAATCCCTTATGATTGATAAGTATTTCAGCGTGCTGATGTGGAGCACACAATGCAATGTGCATGCAGTCAATGGCTCCAAGCACTATAGGGAATTCTGCCAAGTAGGTGGAACCTCACGCTCTCTACCTGCCGACCAGAGGTAGGCGGCCTATTAATTCAAATAAGTGGCCAATTAACGACAATCTTACGCCACCACCGGCATTTTACCAGCACCAGGACAGGCCCTCGCTACAAGGATGGACCACCAGGTAAATCGTGGTGGCCTCCCAGTGAGATCCCGAGGGGAGGGGAGGGGGCCCTTACTTTCTGGGTGCTCCATGGCCCACAGAGGGGCCCCCCATGGCAATGGTTGCCCCTACGGCTTCAGTGCTGCTGCTGGAGGATTCACCCCTCCGATTGCTGGGGCCTGGCATATTAGCAAAAAATTCTTACCCGCCCTTCAAGTGTACCTCAACATGGAAGTGCCCTCTCCTCCCTGCAGCCTTTGCAGCAGCCTTCCTTATCAGCGCACTGCTGAGTTGCCTGCCTTCTAATTGGGCCAGCAGCTGTCATCCTTACTCAGACAGTGGTCCCAACGATGGCCTCTTAATGAGCCGCTGCCAGTAAAATCACCATTGGGTCCCACCATCTGCCCATGTTGGTTCAGAATGTGCTTTCAGTTCCGGTGGCAGGACTTCATGCTTGACCGTAAAATTCTGGCCTATAAGTTAGAATGACGAAAAAAATTTCTTGTGACTTCTAGGTCTTTAGAAATTAGAATCTTTGTCTCATGAATATAATCCATTAGCGCAATAAAGTTTCTGCTATTTGCCAATAAAGCACAAGTGAGGTAATTAGCTGGCTTCAGATTTTAGCTGGTGGTCTTTTGACAACAGAAGTAACAGTACATGAAGAAAAATCTTTCTCTCTCTCACACATTTGCTTCTGGCTGACCCCAACCTTTCCCTCCCTCTTTTTTTTTCTTTGACACCTGTCTCTTTCTTTCATTTCCTAAAGTTTTCAGAACACAAATTATTGGTTACAATCAATGAGCAATCACTGTCACTTTTTCTCTCTTGCTCTCTGTCTCACACAGAAACTCAAGACCTCTCTGTTTTATTAAACAAGATATTTAATATGAATACCACCTCAGATATATTTTAGAAGTTTGTACTTTAGCTTTTCTTCAAATATTTTTGAATACCTTTTGAAGCTAAAGAGAGAAAGTTTCAGTTAACTGAAATAAAGTGATGCATTCTAGAAAATTAGGTATATACATACATAAACTGCACAATTCAAATTCAGCTCACAGCTTTGAACAAAAATATTGACCATATAGTTCTGTCGGGGTTTTTTCCAATCATCTGCCATTATTCTGACAGACGATGGATGGAACCCTTGTAGCAATGGCAGTAAAGGTTGAAATTGGCTTTTCTTCAATTCCTTCTTGTTTTTCCAGGAATTCCACCCACTTCCCACTGACAAGCCTGTGGAAATTCAGGAATGTCAATTCTATGCACAGGCTTTTGGGAGAAACTGAGGCCTTCAAGTAAAAAATTAATGCAGGCATTACAGAACACAATAGATAACTGGAAAATTTAATCATGTTGTTGCGAAAGATGTAATTTTTGCTTTTGGCTAAATCCCTATTTTGGACAATAGAAATTTCAGTGACTAAGGGAACAATTGATGGCTGAAATCAATTTTCAGAAAGTATTCTGAGAAAATGAGGAAACCAGTAGCCAGAGTATGCAACCCAGGGCCAGATAATGCAAAGATGTGTTGAGTTTACATAGCCATTATAAGCGTGTACATACAAGTTCATAATTGAAAAAGCTAACACAAAATTGTGACAATTGTAATTAAAATACAATCAATATGTTTTAATAAGATTTTTTTGCAATATAAGTAAGTCTGCACCAATGGAAGGTGTACCTATCCATGTCTACATTTGCTGATTGATACCAGTCCATCTTTTTGCTTTGTATGCTGATCCATTTTTCACATTATTTAGTTCCCTGCTTTACCTCCATCATATGCCTATTTATTTAGATTTTTATTTTGTTGCATTTATCATTTTATTGCTAGTGTTTCGCTGCCTTCTGTTTTCTTCAGTGTTAACACAGTTACTATTTTTAGTTTGTTTTTTCCTCTCATGAGGCTTGTTATTGAAAATTTGTACGGAAATACAAGTGATGTATTACAAATTCTCCCATTGCCACAAAAATGGTTCTTAATATGAACAGGCAAAAATGACCTTTTCACATTATGTAAGATAATTGTCAATGCACTGTTGCTTACATATTTGCTTCTTGTGTAAAGGTGTCTGCTGAAGCAGATGGAGCTCTTTCATTAGTGTATTATCCCTAACATCTCCATCTGCTATCGTACAAACTTTTTAATTAGTGTGAATTATATTATAAATAATGATATTCGGCAAGTTTATATTTGGAGGACATGGCCGTCTCTGACATGATGCGTACACAAAAAGTTTTGCAAGTTGAAACATAAACGATTAACATGTTGGGTTTGCAAATTATCTTGAAACTGAATATCCTGAGCAGAGCACAAATGAAGAGCAATTTATTCTAGGTTTCTCCCTCAAATTAAAATGAGTGCCTGATTAAAGCTTCTGATTAAGACTAATCGAATGACAAGTTTGTATCACATTAATAGACCCAAAATTCCAATTGGGAACCAGGACAAAGAACATACCCATATCCAATGGGGACTGGAATTTGGGGAGAAACCTGGTTCTGGTGGCATTCTGCCCATGCAAATTGTGGATAATTTAAATATGAAAGCAACATGTATATCTTTTCCAAGTGTTATTTTAAGGACTGAGGTAGACAAAATGTATACATATTGGTCTAAAGTTTCTGCTATTTGCCTGAAATTGGCTTACTAATGTAAAAGATCAAGCATCGTAAATTACATTGAGCGTAAATTGAGTTTCTGCGATCATTAATGTGGTTTAAAAAAAGGCTGCGTTTGCTGACAATGCAATCACTAGGTGGCACAGTACTGGCACATGCGCAAATGCAGGCTCATTCACTGAAACATCATTGTCCACGACGTCTGCCAGTAATAAAGATGACGCTGCTCAATTTGTCACAAAAAGCAAACGCATCCTAAAACCCAACGCCCCACAGTGGCTGCGATCACTGCCTCCATCCCATCTCCAACAGTACCCGTTCTCTCGTGCCATTGCGCTTCTCTTCGTCGCTCCCTACTGTGTCCGTCTGCTCACTGCTTGCACCAATCTCCCCCCATCAGCCACTTGCTCCTTGCCTTGCCACTTCGACCGCTCACTCCCTGCTTCCCCCCCGCCACCAGCCACTCGCTGCAGGCCTCACTGCTTCTTTCTTCTTCGTCACTGGCTCCCGCAGTGCCCCGTCACCCCTTGGCTGCTCGCTCCCCACCTTGCCGCTTCAGTGGTTTGTTCCCTGGCCTAAAGGGGAAGAGACGAGTCCCGGAGTGAGCGTTTGAGGGGGGGAAGGGTGAGGGCAAGTGGCCAAGGGGGAAAGTGGTGAGGCCTGTAGTGAGTGGCCGGGAGGTGGGGGGAAGTGGCGAGGGCGGGAGGGAGTGGCTGAGGAAGGCAGCAGCGAGGCGGGTAGGAGCGGGAAATTGAAAGTGGTCATTGAAGCAGGGATGGCAGGAGGGAGCGGAATAATGTTTGGGAGAATGGAGCTGGCGATCATGGCTATTGAGGGATGATGACGTCATTGCATACGCGCCTTCATATTGGCAAGCTGGCAAATGTTCGCACACACTGATGACATCCGTAATCGCTCTGCACATGCTCTGCGTTGTCAGGTGTCACTTTAAAATATCACAGTGGAGGATGGTCCCACCCATAAAACTGGCCTCATCCCCGATCAAAATAATGAGCATGTTGATTTCCGCCGATTGTGTCCATTTGCAACGTCAAGGAGGCTCTTCAAGCTTATTTGTTAGGTACAAAAGCACTAGTAGGCACATTTAAGTGTTGTGCCGAACAATAAAACTAGTAAATGGTTCAGTATAGCTTTTTAAAGTCATTTTCAGTTATTTATAATCAGATTACTCTCAATTGGTGGACTAGACATTCTTATGAAAAATGTTTTTTTTAGCAATAAGCCCATTATCAGTTGTATTAATAAAACTGCACCAGGATACCATTCTTAAATATATCAAGGAATATCTTTTAATGCAAGGGAAAAATATAAATGATTACACTACCTGATTGCGCTGGCTCATAGTTCATAGAATATTTTATGTTTGAGAGGAAATTTGAACCATAACCTGGCTTCTGAAAACTGCTGCAATATCAAGCGTAATTTGCACCCAGATTGCCGATTGGCGGAAAGCATAAACTCTACCCCACGGAGTTTTATAATTATACCTGGGGTCTTTCTACTTGCTTAAATTTCCTTTAATGTTTTGATTGCCAATGCATTTAAATTTTTTCTTTATTTCACGCTCGATTATGTTTGCTCACCACACTTCTTTTGGCAAGAATGATCATACCTATTGCTTAATAATGTGGAGCACTGCATGATCCCTTCCCCAAGCCCTTCCCAATTCACTTCCATGAATCGCTTTGATCAACAACTGGTGATACACCACCTCTGTCAGCAGCATGAATTTAACACTGAGGAATATCATTGCTGCTGGCAGGATTTGGGTGAGTGGCAACCAGGAATTTGTGATTGGCAATTGGGAACTAGTTATTCCTTTTATTCCAGGATGAAAATTGCCCCATGCATATTTCCATTGTATATCAATGGCCATTACTCGCATTCCGTTTAGGAGTGACCTTATTAAGAAATGTGCATGCTAATGAAGGTGATGAAGAAGCCTTTTCCACAGTCCGTTGTTTTGAATTTTAGTCCATTTTCTTCATGTGTTAAAGGAAAATTGCTGGACATCCAAATTTGTTTCTGCTTGGCCAGGATAGGTGCATCATGCCAATAAGGGCAGTTCAGTTGTGCCCATCCCAACTGTTAACTGGAATGTCAGAGTGGCACCATGCCGATCTGATGGCAAGAGGATGCTAGGTGAGGCCCTGGAGAAATTCCCCTTCATCACATCTCCTGCTCCTAAAGGAGAAAGCAGGTTTCTTAGGGAGGTTAGTTGATTCTCTCTGGAATTGGTGACCTTTCCCTTCTAAAGTCTTGGGGCATAAGTTCCACACAGGATTATGGAATGCATAAAGGTCAGAATCCATGGGGTAGCATGGAAACTTCCCTCAATCACCCCATTTGACTTGGGGAGGGGGAAGCGACCCTCTCCCCTCCCCCCAAGAATTTAAAGACCTAGTAGAATGGCCAGGATCCTGGTATAATCAGGTTCTGCTCCATACAGTGGCTTGACCCCAGCCCTGCACCCAGTCAAAAATTGGGCCTTCTTTTCCAACCCCAGGAATTTTCAGACCCTAGTCTTTTTGATGAGAACATGATTTTTGTTGCCATTTTCCATAATGTCTTGAAATGTTCCCATCATTCTTTGTCAGCAACCATTTAAATGCCCTCCCCTTCCCCTACCCCAACTCAGGAGGAGTTACAAACATCAGGTGCAAACCTGCCAGGTGTAAAACCTGCCACCTCCAACTGGGCCTGAATGTACCCAGAAAACCTACAGTAGTAGTAGGAGGGAAAAAAATTGAGTTGAAAATAAAGCCAGTTAAGCTTGTTGGTATTGATATTCTCAATTCTAATTTAGAACTATGTGGCTGCTGAAGTCTGTTTATTTTGGGGTTCGTCATCCCTTTATTTTTCCTTACCATCTAGCTGTCCTTGTTTTCAGATGAGTGATTTTTGAAAATATTTCCTGTAATTCTATTTGTTTTATTACCACCTGTTTTCAATAGTGTGGGCTCAGCAGTTCTGACCTTACAGGAGAGTGATTTTCATTCCTTCTAATCACTTTCTTGTTGTTCACAATCTCAGTCGCAGACTGTAAACCTGGAAATGGAGTCCTCTCTGTAACTGGCAGTGCTAATAGTGTTATCAGGAAGTCCACATGCCTCCTGTCAAATGGGCTCAAGCTTTAATTTAACAAAGGTGCATTTTCTGTACCAACCAATACGTGGATTGTGATTTTTTTTCTCATCTATTTTAGGTGGAAATCACTTTGATTTCACACACTGTGGTCCTGAGCGATGGGACAATTTATGTTTCCTTCTAACCTGTTGACAGAATAAGTTCAATTGAATTTTTCGATTAATGAATGTTTTCTCTCATTCTTTCAGTTCAGGATAATGTTGTGCATTATATGGACTGAGTAATGGAATCAGGGTCTGAAATTACTGTGGGCAGACTGGCAGTGCAAGGCACACTGGCAGAGCAAGTGCACACTGGCAGTGTGACTGCACAAGGGAGCACACACTGGCAGTGCAAATGCACGGTAGGTCTTCTGTTGACCCCCTCCTTTAGTTATTTTAGTGTGCTCCCAGCATGATTTACATCATCGCTGTGCAGACAAGCATAGTGGGATTTCCAAAGCAGGAGTGTAAATCTGTCCCTTAAAGTGGCACCTACACTTCCTGTTGCCACATAGTCCTGAAGTTTTTCATTCTACTCTCTACTTTTACTGACTTCTACTTCCTTTACTGAGTTTTTGTACTTTTACATTTTCTATTGGCTTACTGTTAGCTTCTAATTTTGCTGATTAAAACTTGGATTTTCATCCTCACTCCAGAGGAGGGCAGGGTAGGATTTCCACTGCCTTGATCACAAATCAAATGTTGTAAATGGTCTGCCAGGTGCAATATTATGGCCAAAAAAGTAATGGTTTATCAAGATGGTTAGTTGCAGTGATCAGAGAGTTGGAGTCCTCGAGGGATGAGCTTTGATAGACCAAATGTCTTTCCTCATTCTTGACTTTCCAGTACAGAGTTTGCTTGTATTGCAGTCTTAGTGGTTATGCCAGGACCACATCGGATGGTGCCCTTCGACAATATGGAGTCTTGCAACAGAGCCCATCAAATGTCTCAGGATCTTTTTGCTTGCTCTGTTCTGCATAATATCAGAATGCAGAAAGGTTTGCTGAAACTGATGCTGGTGAAGAGAGAGGGTGCAAAGGAAGAAGTGGATGCCAGGAAAACCAGCAGCCAGAGAAAGGAAGATGCAATTGACAGCCCAATGTTTTTACTCATCACAAAGAGACATTTCATTCCTGCCTCTTCTCGCCTCATGTCCTACATAATGGGCTGCGTTATATAGTCCCCCCAACGTCAGGGGTCATGGTGGGGGGGGTAGGGGAGGTGGGGGGGGCCCAGAAAATGCCTCCAGGAGAGGCCCGCCACAGGCCTCATTGCTGGGAAGGCCCGGTCCCATATTGCTGGCAGCAACGAGGCCTCATTGCAGCCACCACCCCCCACCCCCAATCTCGGTGACGTGAGCCAAACTTACACATTTAAAAAAATGCAAATTACTGAATTAAATAATTACCTGCTCCCGCCATCCGTTCCGTTGCCATATTGGAGCCGGCAGCCGGCATTCCCGCGCCATCGGATCTCCGTGCGTTGATTTAAGGTGGAACACTGGTGAGGAAGGGGGGAGCAGGAAGTTTCTCAGTGCGGGGGGTGGGGGGGGGGGGTGGAGCGGGATGAAACTAGTTTCATTGGTCAAGGGGATTGTGGGAAGAGTTAAAATTAGAGTTTGTGCACTTTGGGCCGGAGGAGGTCAGGTGCACAAAGTAAGTATTTTGGGGGGGGTGATAGGCAAGGAATGAATTGTTTGGTCATCGGGGGGGGGAGGGGCTTGAAACATTTGCTTAAATTGTTTGAATAAATTGTAAGTGACTATTTCTTTAAAAATTTAAATTAAATGTAAGGGCTTGAAGCCCTTTAAAAATGAAGCCAGATGCCTTTGCCGGGAATGGACTGCCCGACCCCTCCACATCACTGGGGGGGGGGGGGGCAGTCCGCCCCGGCCCTGTAAATGAGCTGCTTATTTTAATATTGGGGTGGCTCTGCGGAGTAAAGCCCGTGCGTGCAGGCCGCCATTTTGTTGGCCGCCGATTACGGTGGTGGCAACATAAAATACAGCCCAGTCTCTCACTGCAAACTATTCCTGGCAACATCTTTCATAACATAGAAGTCTACTGTTCCCCTGCCATCATCTCAATCTCCAAAAGCTGAAAGCATATTGGGAAAGGAAGTCAGAATTCTACGTGCCAAAGCCATGTTAATTTACATAACAATTTCTCCAAAATGTTCCAATAATTTCAATCACCCTATCTATAACCCCTTGGCGATCTACCCTCAGTGTCAGATAATTTACTTGCTCATGCTCCCAATCTGCTACTACTGTGAGCTTCCTCCTGAGTGCGTTAAGGTTAAGGGATGGATGGCTGAGATGGTTTCCTTAGAGGTTTTTTTTACTCTTGTCTCAGGGAAGCAGCTTCTGACAGCTTTTCTTTTGCAGTGGCAAGAGGTGCTTGGCCCACGTCTGAAGTTCCCTTGTATGTGGGCATTGGAGGGAGCTTTAAGGCAGGAGGCTTAATGCCACTCTCCAGGGAGACAGTGATATCTATGTTCACTCCTTACAGTCCTCTGGTGCTGAGCATAGGTTCATTAGAGCTGCTGCTTATTGTCAGTACAGACTGATTACCCAAGTGATAGTCATCTGTGCAAAGCATCTATTGTAGTAGCGTTAGCTGCCACTCCAGAAGCTACAACTGTCTTTAGAAGCTGTTCCTGTTTTCTTGATATCACAGAAATCTCCCAGGTTGTCGTTGTTTCCAGGGTGTTCAGATCAGGGAAGACTTCCTGGATTGTGTTACAGATGTGGGTAGTGGACTCCTTTCATTTGTCATCATTTCAAAATCATATGTGTGTAAATCATGTTAATGCTCCCTAATCATTGTTCTTTTGAATCTGGGTCCCTGAGATCTGGAATTCTACATTCCTCAGCCAAGTTTGGTAATTTCTCCACCCTCCATGGAGCAATGGCATGCTCCCACTCTTCCGCTCCCAATCCCTAATACTCACCCGTACTTCACCCTGTGAACGCCCTTCTGATTTGCTAGTTACTTCCTTCTGAGTGGGTCTCTCTGCACTGGTGTTTGTTCTAGTAAGGTGCCACAATACAGTTAGTAAGGAAGTGACAGCAATTGAGGCTGTGGTTCTGGCACTACTTCCCCAGTGGAAGTGCCTGGGTGGTTATCATTGTGGCCAGCCTTTTCCTGAAAGGCACTCCATGTGATATGAAGCACGGAAGAGCTCGTTTAGATTACATGCAGTAACATCCCATCTGAAGAAAAAGATGCTGAGTAGATGGGCATCTTTGAGAAAGCTCACAAAGCTGAAACTACCAATAATTACTTTTTCCCAGCTTTTATCAACCTTCTATCTTACTTTGCCTTCAAACTTTCACTCTCTCACAGGTTTTCCTGTGTATGTCTCCTTTTCCTGTGCTTTCAGGGTTTTCAGCACTGTTGTTCCACCCTGACTGTATTTATTGCTGATTGTAGGCAATATTTCCCATCAACTTATATACAGCATGCTCCTGGAGGGACTCCTGCCATCAAGAGAGAGCCCACCAGTGTGAGTGAGGACATTCCAATGGTACTGCTAAGGCTATGGCACTGCAATACTACTTGTTTATAAACCATAGTGCAATATGCACATGTTCTATCACCATTATCCTCTTTGGAGCTAATCAGTTGTGAAGTTACATTAACTTAAAAATGTCCATTTTCTTTGTATTAAAGATTTTGTAGACCATTGCATGTTCTGCAGTGAATGAATGATTTGTCTATGCAAAGGTGTGCTCAGGACAGCTAACTTTTATAGGTCCCCAGTAACAAGCTCAGATTAGACAAATCAAGCCTAGAAGAAAAGCAAAAACCCAGGAAACGCATGTTGCCGTGTAAAAGAAAAACGGCTGACGAATTCTTGGGTTCCAACAACTAAACCAACTCCAATGAAAACACGTATCATTCAACAGTAACATATGCACAGTGTTACGACCAGGTGACGGGGCTTAATTTTAAAAACACTGTTTTTTTAGCTTCCTCTCAGTGAATCCTTGTTCACTGCTTTCCAATTATAAGGCAAAGAATTCAATTCAGATAGGTTTTCTTAGATTTTAAACAAGAAAGGTAGAAGTTTATTAATCTTAAACACTAATCCGGTTATCAACTACGAATATGCTATGCGACCATGATAGCATGCATACGCGATAAACGCATATGCAGATAGAGACAGAAAAATAGAAAAGAATAAATGGGAAAAGTTTGTGGCAATAGATGAGTTTCTATTTTACTGTCCTTTGAGTTTGCTGTGAAGTCTTTGGTTGCCGGTCAGAATTGCAATTTGTTGGGGCCCAGTACACACTTCAACTTGTTTCGAGGTCAGAGTCTTTTCTCTCTTGAGGTTTACATGTCTTCCATGGGTCCGGTGGCTTGGGAGAAAGCGAGAGAGAGAGGCTTCCTTGCTCCAGCTTCCAGTTCAAACAGCCTTCTGCGTCTTTCTCTGTGGCACAATTAAAAAAAACCCCAGGTTGCCCAGCAGGTTAGTCATGTGACTAGCTGGTTTGACCACTTCTGTTTGTGGATTCTGCCATCTTAGCAGTCATCCTGGAATGTGAGCTTCCTCACCTTCAATGTCTGGTGATCAAAGTCCATTGTGGGTTAAATGGAACAGGGAATAGTCCTTTGTCTCCACAAGCACTGTCTGTTAATATGCAAATGTCCTTCCAGCCAAGTGTCTGGTGATTTTTTAACAAGACCTTTCTTCACTTCAGCAACAGATTAAAATCAATGTTCATATGACAAAATTAATATGCCTCACTCTTGGCAGGTTGGGGTCTGCATGACAACAGCAACGTCTTTGAAACAATGCACTGCCAACAGACGATATTCTTTTGGAGTTGGGCATTTTGCCAGAGTGTTGAACCTAATTGCAATAGGCAGCAGGGGATTTTCAAGGGGATACAGTTTTCAAAGATTGGAAGGAAGGTTCCCGCTGAACCTCAGCAAATAAACACCTTGGCAGATCTTGGGGTGGCAGAAGGAGCATTGACTGCCACTGCCACCTCCCTTGACACAGCCTGCACCAATTGGGTTTTCTGCCTTCAGTGTCCAACAATCTTGCTATTTTGTCCCTGGCTTTAGCCACAAAAGAACCTCAAGGGATACATCCGAGAATCAGAGGCTCTTCTAGCTGATGATAATCCCAAAGCAGCTGCTCCCGTATTCTTTCAGAGAAGTGATGCTCCCTTTTAATTGGCTGCAGCACACCATTTCCCTTCCTTCCAGCTGTGCTAAACCTATCTGAAATTCTGAAATGGTTTTAACCCTCTAACTCCATTCTGCATGCAAGTGAAGGCCCCTGGAGGAAAATGTCAAGGGTTTGTGGTAGCATCAGCAATGGGAGGAACATCCAGGTCATAGAACTTTTAACATAGGCAACAAGCCAAATACCCTGTGGCTTTTAACAGTTGCACATTATAAACAGAGTTAACTTAAGAACATAAGAAATAGGAGCAGGAGAAGGCCATATGGCCCCTCGAGCCTGCTCTACCATTCACAAGAACACAAGAAATAGAAGCAGAAGTAGTCTATATGGCCCATTGAGGCTGCTCCGCCATTCATGGCTGATCTTGAGCTTCAATTCCACTTTCCTGCTTTCTTCCCATATCTCTTGATTCCCTGCGAGACCAAAAATCTAGCTATCCCAGCCTTAAATACATTCAATGATGGGGCATCTACAACCCTCTAGGGTAGAGAATTCCAAAGATTCAGGATCAACTGAGAGAAGAAATTCCTCTTCATCTATGTCTTAAATGGGAAATCCCCTATTCTGAAAATATGCCCCCTTGTTCTAGATTCCTCCATGAGAGGAAACCTCCTCTCAACTGCGTAAGCAGCATGCGATAGACAGAGCTAAGTGATCCCATAACCAACGGATCAGATCTAAGATCTGCAGTCCTGCCACAACCAGCCGTGAATGGTGGTGGACAATTAAACAACTAACTAGAGGAGGTGGCTTCACAAATATCCCCAACCTCAATGATGGGGGAGCCCAGCACATCAATGCGAAAGATAAGGCTGTAGCATTTGCAACAATCTTCAGCCAGAAATGCTGAGTTGATGATCCATCTTGGCCTCCTCCTGAAGTCCCCAGCATCACAGATGCCAATTCGATCCACCCTGCATGATATCAAGAAACGACTGAAGGCATTGGATACTCCAAATGCTATGGGCCCTGGCAATATTCTGGCAATAGTACTGAAGACCTATGCTCCACAACTTGCCATGCCCCTAGCCAAGCTGTTCCAGTACAGCTACAACACTGGCATCTACCTGGCAATGTGGGAAATTGTCCAGGTATGTCCTGTACACAAAAAGCAGGACAAGTCCAACCTGGCCAATTCCCACCCCAATCTCTCAATCATCAGTAAAGTGATGGAAGGTGTCATCAACAGTGCTATCAAGCAGTATTTGCTTAGCAATAACCTGCTCAGTGACATTCAGTTTGGGTTCCGCCAGGGCCACTCAGCTTCTGACCTCATTATAGCCTTGGTTCACATCTGGACAAAAGAGCTGAACTCAAGAGGTGAAGTGAGAGTGACTGCCCTTGACATTAAGGCAGCATTTGAATAAGTATGGCATCAAGGAGCCCTAGCAAAACTGAAGTCACTGTGAATCAGGGGGAAAACTCTCCGCTGATTGGAGTCATACCTAGTGTAAAGGAAGATGGCTGTGGTTGTTGGGGGTCAATCATCTGAACGCCAGAACACTACTGCAGGAGTGCCTCAGGGTAGTGTCCTAGGCCCAAGCATGCTTCATCAATGACCTTCCTTCAATCATAAGGTCAGAAGTGGGGATGTTCGCTGATGATTGCCATGTCCAGCATCATTCATTAGTCCTCAGATACTGAAGAAATGCAGCAAGACCTGGACTATATCCAGGCTTGGGCTGATGGTAGAAATGTCAGTGGGGGAGCATTTTGGGGATAGTGACTATAACTCTGTAAGATTTAAGGTAGTTATGGAAAAGGACAAAGATGGACCAGAAATAAAGGTACTGCATTGGGGGAAGGCCGATTTCAATATGATTAAACAGGATCAGGCCAAAGTGGACTGGGAACAGCTACTTGTAGGAAAGTATTCATCAGATCAGTGGGAGTCATTCATAAAGGAAGTCGTGAGAGTTCAGGGCCAACATGTTCCTGTAAAGATGAAGGGTAGGACCAACAAGTCCAGGGAAGCGGGGATGTCAAGGGAGATAGAGGATTGGATAAGGCAAAAAAAGGAAGCTCAGGGGGCTGAAAACAGCGGAGGCCCTAGAGGAGTATAGAAAGTGTCGGGGAGTACTTAAAAAAGTAATTAGGAGAGTGAAGAGGGGGCATGAAAAAACACTGGCGGGCAAGATAAAGGAAAATCCCAAGGCATTTTATAAGTATATTAAGGGCAAGAGGGTAACCAGGGAAAGACTAGGGCCGAAAGGTGTAGGTGAGGTTTTAAGTGATTACTTTTCATCTGTTTTCACTATGGAGAAGGGCAATGTAGCTGTAGAGATCAGGGAGGGGGATTGTGATATACTCGAACAAATTAGCATTGAAAGGGAGGAGATATTACCGGTTTCAGCAGCTTAATAGTGGATAAATCCCCATGCCCAGATGAGATGTATCCCAGGCTGTTATGTGAGGCAAGGGAGGAGATAGAAGGGGCTCTGACATAAATTTTCAAATCCTCTCTGGCCACAGGAGAGGTGCCAGAGGACTGGAGGACAGCAAATGTGGTACCATTATTCAAGAAAGGTAGGATAGATAAACCAGCTAATTACAGGCCGGTGAACCTAACATCGGGAAAATATTGGAAAAAAATTTGAGGGACAGGATTAATCTCCACTTGGAGAGGCAGGGATTAATCAAGGATAGTCAGCATGGCTTTGTCAGGGGGAGATCATGTCTAACAAACTTGATTGAATTTTTCAAGGAGGTGACTAGATGTGTAGATGAGGGTAAAGCAGTTGATGTAGTCTACTTGGACTTCAGTAAGGCTTTTGATAAGGTCCCGCATGGGAGATTAGTCAAGAAGGTAAGAGCCCATGGGATCCAGGGCAATTTGGCAAATTGGATCCAAAGTTGGCTTAGTGGCAGGAGGCAGAGGGTGATGGTCGACGATTGTTTTTGCGATTGGAAGCCTGTGACCAGTGGTGCACCGCAGGGATCGGTGGTGGGACCCTTGCAGTTTGTAGTGTACATTAATGATTTAGATGTGAATATAGGAGGTATGATCAGTAAGTTCGCGGGTGACATGAAAATTGGTGGTGTTGTAAATAGTGAGGAGGAAAGCCTTAGATTACAGGACAATCTAGATGGGCTGGTAAGATGGGCAGAGCAGTGGCAAATAGAATTTAATCCTGAGAAGTGTGAGGTGATGCATTTTGGGAGGACTAACAAGGCAAGAGAATATACTATGGGTGGTAGGACCCTAGGAAGTACAGAGGGTCAGAGTGACCTTGGTGTACTTGTCCATAGATCACTGAAGGTAGCAGCACAGGTAGATAAGGTCGTTAGGAAGGCAGATGGGATACTTGCCTTTATTAGCTGAGGCATAGAATGTAAGAGCAGGGAAGTTATGATGGAGCTGTATAAAATGCTAGTTAGGCCACAGCAGGAGTAATTTGTACAGTTCTGGTTGCCACACTATAGGAAGAATGTGATTGCACTAGAGAGTAAAGGCCTGCTACCTGACCCGAGCCCGACGGGACACGACGACATGTGTCGGGTTCGGGTCGGGCTGGCCCCTCTTCTGGATCCGGCTTTCGGGCTCGTGTCAGTTCGGGCCGGGCCAGGTCAGAACAGACACACACGGTCAGTGCTCTGCCGGTAAGTATTAAAAATAAAAAACTTACCTGAGCTGGAAGTCCTGGATGAAACTGAGTCTGCGCAATGAGCAAGTGATGTCACTATGACATCATCACGCATGCGCTGCAGCTTCGTGGAACTTCCTGAGTCTGAAGGTGAGTAAAGGGATGGTCGGGTTGGGCTCGGGTCGGGTCGAGTTGGGGTTGAGTCGGGCCTGGGGCGAAATTGGAGGGACTTGAGCTTGGTTGGGCTTGGGTCTGCTGTGGGTCGGTCTGGTTTGGTTCGGGTTCTTTTTCCCGACCTGAGCACGCCTTTACTGGAGAAGGTGCAGAGGAGATTCGTCAGGATGTTGCCGGGGCTGCAGCATTTCAGCTATGAAGAGAGACTGGATAGGCTAGGGTTGTTTTCCTTAGAGCAGAGAAGGCTGAGGGGGGGACCTGATTGAGGTATGCAAAATTATGAGGGGCATAGATAGGGTAGATAGGAAGAAACCTTTTCCCTTAGCGGAGGTGTCAATAACCAGGGGACATAGATTTAAGGTAAGGGGCAGGAGGTTTAGAGGGGATGTGAGGAAAAATGTTTTCACCCAGAGGGTGGTTGGAATCTGGAACACACTGCTTGAAGGGGTGGTAGAGGCAGGAACCCTCACAACATTTAAGAAGTATCTAGATGAGCATTTGAAATGCTCTAGCAGACAAGGCTACAGGCCAAATGCTGGAAAAGGGTATTAGAATAGATAGGCTTGATGGCCGGCATGGACACAGTGGGCCTGTTTCTGTGCTATATAACTCTATGATAAGTGGCAAGTAACATTCGCGGCACACAAGTGCCAGGCAATGACCATCTCCAACAAGAGAAAATTTAACCATCTCCCCTTGACATTCAGTGGCATTATGATAGCTGAATCCCCCACTATCAACATCCTGGGGGTGACCATTGACCAGAAACGGAACTGGAGTAGCCATATAAATACCATGGCTACAAGAGCTGGGAATCACCTCCTGACCACCCAAAGCCTTTCCACCATCTACAAGATACAAGTCAGGAGTGTGACGGAATACTCTCCACCTGCCTGGATGGATGCAGCTCTAACAACACTCAAGAAGCTGGACACCATCCAGGACAAAGCAGCCTGCTTGATTGGCACACCATCCACCAACATTCAGTTCCTCCACCACCGACGCACAGTGGCAGCAATGTATACCATCTACAAGATGCACTGCAGCAACGCACCAAGGCTCCTTAGACGGCACCTTCCAAACCCATGACCTCTGCCAACTAGAAGGACAAGGGCAGAAAATGCATGGGAACACCACCACCTGCAAGTTCCCCTTCCTGATTTGGAACTATATCGCCATTCCTTCACTGTCACTGGGTCAAAATGCTGGAACTCCCTTCCTAATAGCACTGTGGGTGTACCTACCTCAGATGGACTGCAGCGGTTCAAGAAGACAGCTCACCACCACCTTCTCAAGGGCAATAAATACTGGTCTAGCCAGCGACACCCACATTCCATGAATGGAAAAAAAACATCTACCCCTGACAAGCCCCCTTAGAATCTTGTATGTTTCAATAAGATCACTTCATTCTTCTAAACTCCAATGAGTATAGGCCCAACCTGCTCATCCTTTTCTCAGCATCCAACCCCTTCATCCCAGGAATCAACCTAGTGCAGCCATGAGGAAAGATTGGATAGGCTGGGGTTGTTCTCCTTGGAACAGAGAAGGCTGAGGGGAGATCTGATTGAAAGTACAAAATTGTGAGGGGCTTGGATAGAGTGGATGTGAAGGGCCTATATACATTAGCAGAGTGGTCAGTGACTGGGGGCATAGATTTTAAGTGATTGGCAGAAAGATTAGAGGGGAGATGAGGAAAACATTTTTCACCCAGAGGGTGGTAGTGGTCTGGAACTCACTGCCTGAAAGGATAGTAGAGGCAGAAACCCTCAACTCATTTAAAAGATGTCTGGATATGCACCTTAAGTGCCATAACCTGCAGGGCAACGGACCGAATGCTGGAAGGTGGGATTAGACTGCGTGGCTCATTTTTTGGCCAGTGCAGACACCATGGGCCAAATGGCCTCTATCTCTGCCATAAACATTCTATGATTCAATGATTCTCTGAATACCATCCAATGCAATTATATCCCTCCTTAAATAAGGAGACCAAAACTGTACACTGTATTCTATGTGTGGTTTCACGAACACCCTGTGCAGTGGTAGCAAAACGTCTCTACTTTTATTCTCCATGTCCCTTGCAATAAAGACTAACATTCCATATGCCATCCTAATTACTTGCTGTACCTGCATGCCATGTTTCATGTATGGAACACGGAGCACATTATGCTTACAGATCCTTGTCACATTTTCATTTTACACCTCTATCATAGTGCTTCAGAAGCTTTGGTCATGCAGCAGAGCTTCTGTTCTTGCTTCAGTGGCCTGCAGAATATAAATATTTGTTCTCAAACATTACTCAATGCCAAGATTGGTTAATATCAAATTCTAATTCAGGATAGTGCATTGAGGTAAAAAGACAAATATTTGAGTTGCTTTGCTTGTAATTTTAGCTTTAGCAATGCCTCCAGCAGTATAAAAGTTTTCAATAGTAATGCTTCTGCATGGCATTACAGTTGATGCACTTTGACCAGGAAAGTCTGCCTGTTCATTCCTGGATTGCAAAGGAAGTCAATGGAAAAGAAAATTGCGAGAGAGGTATAATGGGTGGCTGAATCATTATCATCTGTTTCACATTCCTACTAAAGCCAAGATGACCCCATTGACTTTAACTATTGCTGTGCTTCCTTCTGTCTCACTGAAGTGCACTCCGCGCAAGACTCAAGTGGAAATTGGGGTGCAACCTAATCAGATGAACACTCAGAAATTAATGATGGAATTAGTGCAATAGAGAGGGATGACCTACATTCAGGAGACCAGGATGTAGAAGCAGTTTGGGTAGAGATGAGAAATCATAAAGGCAAGAAGTCACTTGTGGGAGTGATGTACACGCCACCTAACATTAATCACACTGTAGGATGGGGTATAAAGGAAGAAATAATGGCAGCTTGTCAGAACAGTACAGCATTAATTATGGGGGATTTTAATCTACATATAGACTGGAAAAATCAGATGGGCAGAGATAGGAGTACATAGAATGTTTTCCAGATAATTTCTTCGAACGATACGTTCTGGAGTCAACCAGAGAGCAGGCTATACGAGACCTGGTATTGTGCAACGAGATAGGATTAATTAATGACCTCATAGTGAAGGCGCCCCCAGGTAGTAGCGATCAAAATATGATTGAATTTTACATTCAGTTTGAGGGAGAGAAGAGTGGGTCCAAGACTAGTATCTTAAACTTAAATAAGGGCAATTATGAGGGCATGAAAGCAGAGCTAACTAAAGTGAACTGGCAAATTAGGTTAAGGGATACGTCAATAGAGATGCAGTAGCAAACATTTCAGGGGATATTTCAGAATACACAGAATAGATACATTTCAATGAGAAAGAAAAATTCCAAAGGTGGTGAACTAAAACAGTTAAAGATAGTATCAAACTTAAAGAAAAAAAGCCTATAATTGCGCAAAGATGGGAGGCAGGTCAGAAGATTGGACAGAATATAAATTACAACAAAGAATGACTAAACGATTGAAAAGGAAAGTAAAATTAGAGTACGAGAGAAAGCTAGCTAGAAATATAATGACAGATAGTAAGAGTTTCAATAGATATTTAAGAAAGAAAACAGTTAGCAAAGTGAGCGTCGGTCCTATAGAAAGTGAGTCTGGGGAATTAATAATGGATAATAAGGAGATGGCAGATGATACCTTGCATCGGTCCTCACTTTGAGGATACAAATAATGTCCCAGTATTAGCTGTAAGTCAGGATGGAAGGGAGGGAGGAACTCAAGTAAATTACATTCACCAGGAAAGTGGTACTGAACAAATTGTTGGAGCTGCAGGCTGACAAGTCCCCGGGTCCTAATGGACTTCATCCTAGGATGTTAAAAGAAGTGACTAGTGCGATAGTTGATGCGTTAGTTTTAATTTTCCAAAATTCCCTAGATGTGGGGAAGGTTCCGTTAGATTGGAAAATAATGAATGTAACTCCTTTATTCAAAAAGAGAGAGAGATAGAAAGCAGGAAACTACAGGCTAGTGAGCTTAACATCTGTCTCAGGGAAAACATTAGAAGCTATTATTAAAGACATTGTAGCAGGGCATTTCAAAAAATTCAAAGTAATCAGGCAGAGTCAGCATGGTTTTGTGAAACGGAAATCAAGTTTAACCAATTTATTGGAGTTTTTTGAGGGAGTTCCATGTGCTGTGGATAAAAGGGAATCGGTGGATGTATTGTACTTAGATTTCCAGAAAGCAGTTGATAAGGTGCCACATCAAAGGTTATTGCAGAAATAAAAGCTCATTGTGTAGGGGGTAACATATTGGCATGGATAGAAGATTGGCTAGTTAACAGGGAACAGAAAAGTAGGCATAAATAGGTAATTTTCTGGTTGGCAAGAAATAATGAGTGGTGTGCCACAGGGATCTGTGCTGGGGCCTCAACTTTTTACAAGTTATATATGGATGAAGGGACCGAAGGTATGGTTGCTAAATTTGCTGATGACACAAAGATAGGTAGGAAAGTAAGTTGTGAAGAAGACATAAGGGGACTACAAAGGGAGAGAGATAGGTTAAGTGAGTGGGCAAAGACCTGGCAAATGGAGTATAATGTGGGAAAGTGTGAAATTGTCCACTTTGGCAGGAAGAATAAAAATGAAGCATATTATCTAAATGGTGAGAGATTGCAGAGTTCTGAGATGCAGAGTAATCTGGGTGTCGTAGTGCATTAATCGCAAAAGGTTAGTATGCAGGTACAGCACATAATTAGGAAAGCGAAAAGAATGTTATCGTTTATCGTGAGGGGAATTGAATACAAAAGTAGGGAGATTATGCTTCAGCTATACAGGGCATTGATGAGCCCACATCTGGAGTACTGTGTACAGTACTGGTCTCCTTATTTAAGGAAGGATGTAAATACGTTGGAGGCAGTACAGAGAAGGTTTACTAGACTAATACCTGGCAGTTCAGCCATGAACTTATTGAATGGCGGAGCAGGCTCCCCAACCATTTTCCTTTGCATTGTGCAGTTGGGCACAGAGAGAGGAAAACGGCCACTACATTTCCTGTGTCTACTAATAAGTGATGTATACCTCAGATCATAAATTTTAATATGTGTTGAGAGCATGCATAAGAGCAGTTACACTCCTTGTATATTTCAGTAGATTTGGGTATATTTGCAAAATATCCAAAAAATCCATGGGATACCCTGTGAAACATATTGTGAAACTATGTGGATACTGCATTGGAATTAGACTTCATGTGGTATTAACACCAAGCAGTGTGAGATTACTCACCACAGGGATCTCACACAGCTTCCCTCTGCAGTCAAATGGGGCCTAAATCTGGTGTTATACTGGAATTTTTACATCTCTGTTAGTACAGTGTACAGTGATGCTGAAGTTGCAATACAAATGCACCAGAGAGGCTTCCAGTCAGAACCAATCAGATTTTCTCTAGGCTTTAAATTTTGTGCTTATCAAGGTAAAGGATAACAGCTTTCTTTTCCATTTCCCATGCCAGGCATCCTTGCATGCTTTCCAGATAAGACGGTCAATTAGTGCTGAAATATGGGCAGCTTTTGCAATGAATTCATACCCATTAAGACATAGATGTAGACTTTTCAAACTGATTTCATGTGGGGACTTTATAATTGTCAGAAAAAGGAGAATTTTATTGCCTTGAGTTTGGACTAGATTGGAACACAGGCTTCAAGGATAAAAAAAACCTATTCGACACAGTAATGGACATTTTTCAATGTGAGAACATTAGTATTGATAAGCAGTTATTTTGCCCAAACAGTAGGTATAAGTAAAAGCAAAATACTGCAGATGCTGGAAATCTGAAATAAAAACAAGAAATGCTGAAAATACTCGGCAGGTTTGGCAGCATCTGTGGAGAGGGAAGCAGAGTTAACGTTTCAGGTCAGTGACCCTTCATCAGAACTGGTATTATAGTAGGTATAAGTATATTGTTTTTATCTTTTTAAACATGGAAATAATAGAACCAATTTACCTCTACATTGTGCTCTAAAAATAGCTTCACTAAAAATGGGTAGAGTCCCTTCATGCCAGGTCTCCATCCCAACTGCACAGTGCACTGACTGCTTCATGAAGGTTTGGGTGGTATTTGATACTGTGCACCTGAAAGAGGTGCTGCTGTGGAAATCAAATCAAATTTAGATGGATGTTGAATGGTACCATTTGTGCCTGAGAGCAGCGGTCCACCATTTCTGCTAGTTGCTGGTCAGCTGTATGTGTTGGGTCGGGAAACGTGTTTGAAATTCCAGTTTCATAATTAAAGTGAGTTTTAGCACCGTTGATAGTGTTTCTGCAAATGGTTAACTTTGCTATTGTACTACTGATGCACTGTAGGCCCATATTGCAGCAAGAGCATGGGAAGTGCTCAACATTATATGGCTCCCTTCTGCATGGCCTATTTGAGGGAGAAGGGAAGGACAACACCACTTTTGGATGCCAGAGAGGCAAGAATGGCATTTACCTGGTCTTACACCAAATGTTATGGTTTGGGAACTCTTATCTTAAAGCTGCCAGGATAAACTGAACTTTGTTCAAATTGATTTCTAAATTCAAGAGGTTTATAGTGTCAATAAACCAGAAACAAGTTATCTGAGCTTGATTTACTCTGCTTGGAGAGAGACATTCTTGAATCAATCAGTCTGTTCAAGTCTAGAAACTGGTAATTGGTACGTCTGACTAATATAATTCCAAAGAGATTTTATTTGAGTATAATGTATAACATTGATAGGAATGTCCATTTGAACTGACATACTTCAGCTTTAGAAAATCCTAGGTGAACATGCCAAAGACTTGCGGGTTGATAGGTAAATTGGCCATTGTAAATTTCCCCTATTGTAGGTAGGTGGTAGGAGAATTGAGGAAAGGTGGGGATATGAGAGGGAAATGGGATTAATGTAGGATTAGTATAAATGGGTGGTTGATGGTCGGCATGGACCCGTTGGGCCGAAGGGCCTGTTTCGGTGTTGTATCTCTCTATGACTCTTTATAACATAGAACATTAATTGCTCCTCTTCCTTTCTTATTATTTTTAGTACAAATTTTGAAATGTTTATATAGAGGTCTCCTACGCCACACGGTCGTACAGGGAATTAGTGCAATAATGTTATCCTTTCACTAGACAGATTGTGATAGAAGATGTTTTAAAAGTTGTTAGCTGTAAAGATCTTTTTTGAACTTGTCCAACCTAACTTTTGAGTTCTGAATAATACAATTACAACATTGACCAGAAGAAATGAATAAGTCTTTGAGATTAATAAAATTTAGCTTTGATATAAGTGTTGAAATAAATATAGCTTTGCCATCCCAGGTTTTAAAAGAAGTAGGTGAGAATATTGCAGATGCCATAATTATAATCTTCCAAACTTCCCTTGGTTTGGGAACTATTCCTTTGGATTGAAAAATTGAGCATGTCACTCTGCTATTTAAGAAAGGTGAGAGAGGAAAACCAGGGAATTATAGACCAGTTAGCCTAACATCTGTTGTTGGGAAATTAATAGACTCTATAATTAAGGATAGAGTGACTGAACATCTTGAAATTTTTCAGCTGATCATAGAGGCTAAGGATGGATTTGTAAAGGGTAGGTCATGCCTGACGAACCTGATTGAATTTTTTGAAGCGGTGACTGAAATAGTGGACAGAGGAATACCTATGGATATTATTTCTATGGAGTGCCTGAAGGAATTTGATAAAGTCCCTCATTTGACACTGTTAACTAAAGTTGAGGCTTGTGGAATTGAAGGCAAATTACTGACCTGTTTAAGAAATTGTGTGAGTGGCAGGGGACAGAGAGTAGGAATAATGGTCAGATACTTTAATTGGCAGGATTTGACTAGTGGTGTCCTGTAAGGATCTGTGTTGGGGCCTCAACTGTTCACTGTATTAAATAACAACATAGATGATGGGATAGAAAGCAATATATTCAAGTTTGCCAATGATACAAAGATAACCGACATTGTAAGCAGTGTAGACGGAAGCATAAAATTACAGAGAGATAGTAAATGATTAAGAGAATGGACAAAACTCTGGTAAATGAATTTCAATGCAGGCAAATGTGAGGTCATCCACTTTGGACGTAAAAGGGATAGAACAGAGTACTTTCTCAATGGTGAAAAGCTAGAAATATTGGAGCTGCAAACAGACTGGGGGTCCAGGTACATAGATCATTAAAATGTCATGAACAGGTACAGAAAGTAATCAAAAAGGCTAATGGGATGCTGGCATTTATATCTAGAGGATTAGAATACAAGGGAGTAGAAGTTATGCTACAGTTATACCAAGTCCTGGTTAGACTACAGCAGGAGTACTGTGAGCAGTTCTGGGCACCACACCTTAGGAAGGATATATTGGCCTGGGAGGGACTGCAATGTAGATTTACTAGAATGACACCTGGACTCCAACAGTTAAATTGCAAGGAGCGATTACACAAACGAGGGTTGTACACCTTTGAATTTTGAAGGTTAAGCGGTGATATGATCAAAGCTTTCAAGATATTAAGGGAAACTGAAAGGGTAGGGAAAGAAAAACTATTCCCCACTAGTTGTGGAGTCAAGGATTAGGAGGTATAATCTAAAAATTAGAGCCAGGCCTTTCAGGATTGCTTGATTTTTGTTAAGTGATTCATTTGAAGTGATTCATTTTGGTAGGAAAAACGAAGAGAGGAAATATAAATTAAAGGGAACAATTCCAAAGGGAGTGCAGAAGCAGAGGGATCTGTGGGTATATGTGCACAAATCATTGAAGGTTGCAGGGCAGGCTGAGAAAGCGGTTATTAAAGCATATGGGATCCTGGGCTTTATAAATTGGGGCATAGAGTACAAAAACAAGGAAGTTATGATAAACCTGTATAAAACATTGGTTCAGCTTCAACTGGAGTATTCTGTCCAGTTCTGGGCACAACACTCCAGAAAGGATGCGAGCGGGTGTTAGAGAGGGTGCAGAAAAGATTCATGAGTATGGTTCTAGGGATGAGGAACTTCAGTTACGTGGATAAATTGGAGAAGCTGGAGCTGTTCTTCTTGGAGAAGAGAAAGTTGAGAGGAAATTTGATAGAGGTGTTTAAAATGATGAGGGGTCTGCACAGTGTAGATTGTGAGAAACTGTTGCCATTGGCAGAAGGGTCGAGAACCAGAGGACACTAATTTAAGGTGATTAGTAAAAGAAACAACAGTGACATGAGGAAAAGTTTTTTATGGAGCGAATGATTAAGTTCTGGAATGCACTGCCTGTGAGTGTGGAGGAGGTAGATTTAATCATGGCTTTCAAAAGGGAATTGGATAATTCACAGAATCACAGAATTGTTACAGTGCAGAAGGAGGCCATTCAACCCATCATGTTTGCACTGGCTCTTTGAAAGAGCAAATCCCTCAGTTCCATTCCCCTGCCTTCTCCCTGTACCCTGCACATTCTTCCTTTTCATATAACTGTCTAATTCCCTTTTGAATACTTCAATTGTACCTGCTTCCACCACATTTTCAGGCAGCGCATTCCAGACCTTAACCACTCTCTGCGTGAAAAAGTTGTCACTTTTGCTTCTCTTACCAAATACTTTAAATCTCTGCCCACTCATTCTCGATCCTTTCATGAGTGGGAACAGTTTCTCTCTATCTACTCTGTCCAGACCCCTCATGATTTTGAATACCTCTATCAAATCACCGCTCAGCTTTCTCTTCAAGGAAAACGGTCCTAACTTACCCAATCTATCTTCATAACTGAAATTCCTCATCCCTGGAACCATTCTCGTGACTCTTTTCTGTACTCCCTCCAATACCCTTACGTCTTTCCTAAAGTGCACTGCCCAGAATTGGACGCAATACTCCAGCTGAGGCCACACTAGTGTCTTATATAAGTTCAACATAACTTCCTTGCTCTTGTACTCTATGCCCATAAAGCCCAGGATACTGTATGCTTTATTAACTGTTCTCTCAACCTGTCCTGCCACCTTCAATGAATTATGCACATCTACACCTGGGTCCCTCTGCTCCTGCACCCCCTTTAGAATTGTGCCCTTTATTCTATATTATTTCACCATGTTCTTGCTATCAAAATGAATCACTTCATATTTCTCTGCATTGAACTTCATCTGCCACCTGTCTGCCCATTCCACCAATCTATGTCCTTTTGAAGTTCTACGCTATCCTCCTCACAGTTCACAATGCTTCCAAGTTTTGTATCATCTGCAAACTTTGAAATTGTGTCCTTTACACAAAGGTCTAGGTCATTAATATATATCAGGAAAAGCAAGGGTTCCAACACTGATCACTGGGGATCTCCAGTACAACCCGTCCTCCAGCCCGAAAAACATCCATTATCCACTATGCTTTGTTTCCTGTCACTCAGCCAATTTCGTATCCATGTTGCTACCATCCCTTTTATTCCATGAGCTACAAGTTTGCTCACAAGTCTGTTGTGTGGCACTGTATCAAATGCCTTTTGAAGGTCCATGTACACCACGTCAACAGCATTGCCCTCATCAACCCTCTCTGTTACCTCCTCAAAAAACTCCAGCAAGTTAGTTAAACATGATTTTCCCTTAAGAAATCCATGCTGGTTTTCCTTAGTTAACTCGCATTTGTCCATGTGACTATTGATTTTGTCCGGAATTAATTTTTCTAGAAGTTAAAGTGACTGGCCTGCTGTTGCTGGGCTTATCTTTACACCTTTTTTCGAACAAGGGTGTAACGTTTGCAATTCTCCAGTCCTCTGGCACCACCCCCGAGTCTAAGGAAGACTGAAAAATTATGGCCAGTGCCTCTGCGATTTCCACCCTCACTTCCCTCAGTATCCTTGGATGCATCTCATCTGGTCCTGCTGTTTTATCCACTTTAAGTACAGACAGCCTATCTTATACTTCCTCTTTATCAATTTTAAATCCCTCCAGTGCCTGATTTACAACATCTTTCAACATTGCCTGGGTTGCATCTTCTTCCTTGGTAAAGACAGATGCAAAGTATTCATTTAATACCTCAGCTATGCCCACCGCCTCCATGTTTAATCCCCTTTCTGGTCCCTAATTGGCCCCACTTGTCCTTTTATCACCTTTTTACTATTTATGTCCCGATAGAAAACTTTGGGATTTCCTTTAATGCTATCTGCCAGTCTCTTTTCATGCTCTCTCTTTGCTTCTCTTATTTGCTTTTTCACTTCCCCTCTGGACCTTCTATATTCAGCCTGATTCTCAATAGTATTTTCAACCTGGCATCTGTCATAAGCACACTTTTTCTTCTTCATCTTAATTTCTACCTCTTTTGTCATCAAGGGAGTTCTGGATTTGTTTGCTCTACTCTTCCCCTTCAAGGCAACATACCTTGACTGTGACCAAACTATCTCTTCTTTGAAGGTAGCCCATTGTTCATCTACCAGTTTTCCTGCCAGCTTTTGACTCCAATTTATTTGCCCCAGCTCCATTCTTTTTTTTTATTCATTCATGGGATGTGGGCATCACTGGCCAGGCCAGCATTTATTGCCCATCCCTAATTGCCCTTGAGAAGGTGGTGGTGAGCTGCCTTCTTGAACCGTTGAAGTCCATTTGGGGTAGGTACACCCACAGTGCTGTTAGAAAGGAAGTTCCAGGATTTTGACCCAGCGACAGTGAAGGAACGGCGATATAGTTCCAAGTCAGGATGGTGTGTGACTTGGAGGGGAACTTGCAGGTGGTGGTCTTCCCATGTATTTGCTGCCCTTGTCCTTCTAGTTGGTAGAGGTTGCGGGTTTGGAAGGTGCCGTCTAAGGAGCCTTGGTGCATTGCTGCAGTGCATCTTGTAGATGGTACACACTGCTGCCACTGTGCGTCGGTGGTAGAGGGAGCGAATGTTTGTAGATGGGGTGCCAATCAAGCGGGCTGCTTTGTCCTGGATGGTGTCGAGCTTCTTGAGTGTTGTTGGAGCTGCACCCATCCAGGCAAGTGGAGAGTATTCCATCACACTCTTGACTTGTGCCTTGTAGATGGTGGACAGGCTTTGGGGAGTCAGGAGGTGAGTTACTCGCCTCAGGATTCCTAGCCTCTGACCTGCTCTTGTAGCCACGGTATTTATATGGCTACTCCATTTCAGTTTCTCGTCAATGGTAGCCCCTAGGATGTTGATAGTGGGGAATTCAGCAATGGTAATGCCATTGAATGTCAAGGGGAGATGGTGAGATTCTCTCTTGTTGGAGATGGTCATTGCTTGGCACTTGTGTGGCGCAAATGTTACTTGCCACTTATCAGCCCAAGCCTGGATATTGTCCAGGTCTTGCTGCATTTCTACATGGACTGCTTCAGTATCTGAGGAGTCACGAATAGAGCTGAACATTGTGCAATCATCAGCGAACATCCCCACCTCTGACCTTATGATTGAAGGAAGGTCATTGATGAAGCAGCTGAAGATGGTTGGGCCGAGGACACTACCCTGAGGAACTCCTGCAGTGGTGTCTTGGAGCTCAGTTGATTGACCTGCAACAACCACAACCACCTTCCTTTGAGCTAGATATGATTCCACGCCAGCGGAGTGTTTTCCCCCTGATACCCATTGACCTCAGTTTTGCTAGGGCTCCTTGATGCCATACTCGGTCAAATGCTGCCTTGATGTCAAGGGCAGTGACTCTCACCTCACCTCTTGAGTTCAGCCTTTTTGTCCATGTTTGAACCAAGGCTGTAATGAGGTCAGGAGCTGAGTGGCCCTGGCGGAACCCAAACTGAGCGTCACTGAGTAGGTTATTGCTCAGCAAATGCCGCTTGATGGCACTGTTGATGACACCTTCCATCACTTTACTGATGATTGAGAGTAGGCTTATGGGGTGGTAATTGGTCGGGTTGGACGTGTCCTGCTTTTTGTGTACAGGACATACTTGGGCAATTTTCCACATTGCCGGGTAGATGCCAGTGTTGTAGCTGTACTGGAACAGCTTGGCTAGGGGCGCGGCAAGTTCTGGAGCACAGGTCTTCAGTACTGTTGCCGGAATATTGTCAGGGCCCATAGCTTTTGCAGTATTCAGCGCCTTCAGTCATTTCTTGATGTCACATGGAGTGAATCGAATTGGCTGAAGTCTGGCATCTGTGATGCTGGGGACTTCAAGAGGAGGCCAAGATGGATCATCAACTCGGCACTTCTGGCTGAAGATTGTTGCAAATGCTTCAGCCTTATCTTTTGCACTGATTTGCTGGGCTCCCCCATCATTGAGGATGGGGATATTTGTGGAGCTACCTCCTCCAGTTAGTTGTTTAATTGTCCACCACCATTCACGGCTGGATGTGGCAGGACTGCAGAGCTTAGATCTGATTCGTTGGTTGTGGGATCGCTTAGCTCTGTCTATCGCATGCTGCTTACGCAGTTTGGCATGAAAGCAGTCCTGTGTTGTAGCTTCACCAGGTTGACACCTCATTTTGATGCTGCTCCTGGCATGCCCTCCTGCACTCTTCATTGAACCAGGGTTGGTCTCCTGGCTTGATGGTAATGGTAGAGTGAGGGATATGCCGGGCCATGAGGTTACAGATTGTGGTTGAGTACAATTCTGCTGCTGCTGATGGCCCACAGCGCCTCATGGATGCCCAGTTTTGCTTTGCTAGATCTGTTCGAAATCTATCCCATTTAGCATGGTGATAGTGCCACACAACACGATGGACGGTATCCTCAATGTGAAGGCAGGACTTCGTCTCCACAAGGACTGTGCAGTGGTCACTCCTACCAATACTGTCATGGACAGAAGCATCTGCAGCAGGCAGATTGGTGAGGACAAGGTCAAGTATGTTTTTCCCTCGTGTTGGTTCCCCCACCACCTGCCGCAGAGCCAGTCTAGCAGCTATGTCTTTTAGGACTCGGTCAGTACCCCATTGAAGTTAGAAAAAAAATAGGAGCAGGAGTAGGCCATTTGGCCCTTTGGGCCTGCTCTGCCATGCATAAAAGATCATGGCTGATCGTTTAATTCAGTATCCAGTTCCCATAGAAACATGGAAAGTCTAACTCAGGGTTAATGTGCATGTATGGGAATGTACGGTGTGTGGTTAATAAGCCTGGTGAGGTATAGGCGCAGATTGCCATGTGGAAATATGATGTTGTGGCTGTAACAAACACCTGGCTCAAAGAAGGATAGGACTGGGTGTTAAATATTCCTGAATACAAGTTGTTCAGGAAAGATAGGAAAGGGAAAAAGAGGGAGGGTTTGCGGTATTGATTAGAGAGTTCATTGCAGTGCTGGAGAAAAGGAATGTCCCAGAGGGGTTGAGGACAGAATCAATTTGGTTAGAGCTAAGGAACAAATACAACTAAATAACCACAACATCATATTTCCACATGGCAATCTGCTCCTATACCTCACCAGGCTTATTAACCACACGCCGTACATTCCCATACATGCACTTTAACCCTGATTTCGACTTTATTACTTTCTAACTTACTCTGACCCCACCTAATAACGTATTATTCCCTACTCTTGTGCTATCTATCTCCCTCATTATTCTGTGCAGGTTGGTATTACTCTCTAATACTTGCTGCTGGTTCTCACACCCCAGACAAGTTACCAGTTTTGCTTCCCTCCAATTTGAGCTCCGTCTCAGGTTCCCATCCCTTTGACAATTTAGTTTAAATCCTCCCTAACGGTACTCGCAAATCTCCCTGTGAGAATATTCATCCCAGTCCTGCTAAGATGCAACTCGTCTATCTTGTACTGGTCCCACCTGCCCCAGAACTGGTCCCAATGTCTCAGAAATCTGATGCCCTCCCTCCTACACCAGTTCTCTAGCCACATGTTCAATCACTCAATTCCCCTATTCCTATAAAAGCAAAATACTGCGGATGCTGGAAATCTGAAACAAAAACAATAAATGCTGGAATCACTCAGCAGGTCTGGCAGCATCTGTGGAAAGAGAAGCAGAGTTAACGTTTCGGGTCAGTGACCCTTCTTCGGAACCCTTACGGAGTTCTGAAGAAGGGTCACTGACCCGAAACGTTAACTCTGCTTCTCTTTCCACAGATGCTGCCAGACCTGCTGAGTGATTCCAGCATTTCTTGTTTTTGTCCCCTATTCCTATACTCATTTGCACAGGGGACTGGGAGTAATCCTGAGATTGCTGCTTTTGAGGTCCTGCTTTTTAATCTCCTTCCTAGCTCCCTAAAATCTGCTTTGAGGACCTCATCCCCCTTCTTACCTATGTCATTAGTACTAATGTGGACCATGACCTCTTGCTGTTCACCTTCCCCTAGAAGAATGTCCTGCAGCCTCTCCATGACATCCTTGACCCTGGCACCAGGAAGGCAACACATCATCCTGGAGTCATGTTTACTGCCACAGAAACCCCTGTCTGTTCCCCTAACTAACGATCCCCTATCACTACTGCTCTTCCACTCCTCTTCCTCCCCTCCTGTATTATATGAAGAGAAAAAATTTGCAGGTATTCAAGGGCAAAGGCAGGTATATGGAGTTGGGTCACAAATCAGCCATGATCTCATTAAATGGCAGAACAGACTAAGTTCTGTGATTCTGTTCTGAAAAGGAAGAATGTCCTGGGCTATGGGGAGAAGGCAGGGAAGTGGCACTAGGTAAATTGCTTTTTTGGAGAGCCAGACATGATGGCCTGAATGGCCTCCTTCTGTGCTGTAACAATTCTGTGATTCTGAATTGATTCTGAATTCTAAATGGCCTACTCCTGTTCCATCGTTCCATAAGTAGGGTAGGGAAATGCTTCAAGAGCTTATAGAAAATCAATGAGCAAGAATGGAAAAGAAGAAACAACAATTGAGGGACAAGCAACAATATTACTTTCAATCTATTAGGCTACTTTGTTACTCAGTTTACCAAAACTAGAATGTAATTTGCCCTGACTCGGCGAATAGAATTTCTCACCCCTGAAAGTGGAGTTCAGAAATAAATTCTAGTATATGTCTGGGTCAATGTTAAAATGATAGGGACTTTGGATTACTTTGCAACGACATACTAACTTTCCCTGTGAGCATGTTTACTGGTGAATTACTTTTCAGTATAGATATTGGCATCATATGAAACCATTTCCAGACTTGAGAACATCCACTGAACTGATATCCCGCGGCTATACTTAGAGAGTGCTGCATGTTGCAGGTTCTGTCTTTGAGGTGAAATGGAAGAGGTCCCACTTGCCTGTTCCAATGGTTCAGGGGGACATTAATGATCTCATGGCACTGTGTGAAAATGAGTAGGGATTCCTCCCTGTGTACTGGCTAACATTTCTTCCTCAAGGAACAACATTTAAAACATAAAGAAAGTCAATGATTCCAGTTCAAAATTAATTAAGTGTATGTGAGTGCTTTGAGAAGTTTTTGAACAACATGGTGAAGCACTATATAAATGGAAGTCTGTCTTTTTAAACATTTGTTCTGCAGGTGAATGAACTCTACACTCCTTCCAGAATTAAAAGTGGTACAGCTTCTTTTATAAATTGCAGTGGAATGTCCACTTTACTGCAGATATTTCTGGACACATCTGTCTTACAATTGCTTCTACTCTATCTTTGGACTTTCAATTGAATAATCTTTTGATAGTGCTTTGGAAGGAAGTAAACAAGGTCATTAATCTACACTATAGATGAGTTGTCTCCTACCACAATAAATTCTGTCTAGAAAGGGCAGTAAATGCTAGAGAGCTTTGTTGCTTTATATTTTGTTTTAACCTCTCTGGTGCTGAATTTCCTCTCTCACTTGCACAATAGAAATACATTTTCATAATGTCATAAAAACAGTGCTTTGTGAAATTTAGATGCACAACATTTCACACAGAATAAGTACTAGTGCAGGTTTGAAGGTGTACCATGGTCACATAACAGCCGAAACCTGACAACAATTTGTCCATTGCTATAAGACAGCAAACTTGCACTGAAGAAATAGATCACACGACAGGCACAGGTAAAAATGTTACACACTGCTGTGATTCTAAAAGACATAGGCAACACAGATATAACAGAAAATGCTGGAAATACTCAGCAGGTCTGGCAGCATCTGTGGAGAGAGAAAAACAGAGTTAACGTTTCAAGTTAGTGACCCTTTTTCAGAACTGGGATTGCTTAGAGATGTAACAGTTTTTAAGCCATGCAGGGAATGGAGGGAGGAGAGGAAAGAATAAAGGGGAGGATCTGTGATCAGATGGAAAGCAGGAGAGATTAAATAACAAAAGGGATGATAGTGAAAGGTAAATAAAGATAGTAATGGGAGAAGTAAAGAAACAAAAGATATGTTTAGGGGAGGTGTAAATGGGAAGGCAGAATTATTACCAACAGTTGCAGTCCAAAAAAAGAAAGGGACAGGGGTTATGATCTGAAATTGTTGAACTCAATGTTGATTCCGGAAGGCTGTAAAACGCCAAGTCAAAAGATGAAGTGCTCCTCCTTGAGCTTGCCAGAGTGAAGCAGGCAGAGTGAGCACGTGACTTCACCAGAATAGTAGGCTACTGATAGTGCAGGGTGCCATTGACTGTACACATCTTGGTTTGTGGGCGCATTCAGAAATGTACTGCCAACCAGAAAGGGTTCTACTCACTCAATGTCTAGCTGGTGTGCAACCATAGTCAGCACATTATTTAGGTCAATGTCCGGTAGTATGATTCCTTTATTCTGCACCAGTCTGCTGTACTATCAGCATTTGAGCCACCATGAGAAACCATAGGGTGGCTACTGGGTGACAAGGGCTGTCTGTTGACCACCGGTCTCATGACTCCAGTGCGCAACATTTGGGCAGCATGCATATAAGAAAAGCAAAGCTGCCACACTAAATGTCATCAAGCAGACTATTGGGGTTCCTAAGCAATGTTTTCACTGTTTGGACCACTCTGGAGGAGTCCTGCAATACTCGCTAGTGTGTCACAATTTGTCATGGTGTGCTGTATCATGCAAAACAACATGAACATGAGGGCACAGCCCTTGCCACCAGGAGTACGGAGAGCAGTTGAGGAAGAGGAGGAAGAGAGGAGGCAACCAACATATCCCCTTTCCAGCTGGGCTGTCCGCGACCACCTCATCCAATTATGGTACCAATAAAAGCAACCTCAATTCCGCATCCACCAACAATCTCACTTCTTGCCATCCCTCTGTCACTGACCATCTTGGTTACGATACTGAAAGAAACCCCACCACAAAGCAAACATTCCAAACCAATTTTATAAATCAAGCCATCCAATATTCCAATCAAAAGTCAACTGATCACCCTCATATATCCCCTTAGTGCCTGTCTTCCATGTGCCTTTGTTTGTCCTAGTGCTCCAACACAGTGCTACCCCAGTGGCTGCAGCATGGCTGGTGGAAGGCTACTGACTTTCAGTGGGGGAGACTGCAGATGGCCTCGAGCACTTCTGGTCTTAACAGGCCTAGCTTCCGTCTGCTCCACCTCAACAAGGGTGGAAGCATTCTGGGCTGGCTGTCAGGCAACAGCAAGGACACTGACGGAGTGGCAGTGGTTAGAGGATGAACGCTGTCATCCTGAGAGAGGACAGCACATTCATGCTGCACAGAGCTACTGCCACTCCGCAGAGGCGGTGCCTCAGCAGTTCTAGCAATGTTTTGGAGGACAGGTTGCTGGACTATTGTGAGAGCCTTCAAGCCCCTTTGCACACTGGTATCCACAGCCATGATGGCAGTAGTCTGAGTTTGCATGACTTAATTTTGAGCTTCCACTGCAGCAGTCAGATGTTGGGGTGCTCTGCTTGTGCTACAGTGGAAGCTGAGACATCAGTCATCGGATGCTACATCATCGTTGGGTCCATATGTGCGGTCATGGAGTTGGCCAGCACTTCCACACTGGAAGGGATGGGCTCCAAGTTCTGTGCAAAGCCCTGAACAAAGTTGGTGCTGGACTCCTCCATGATCCTTGACAGTGATCACAGTCTTTCTGGTAGGCCTACCAATACACCAAGCATTTGTGTGTGCATATCCATCCACCCATTTAAGTCCTCATCTGCAGCAGAAATCGTGTACCATCTCGCTCTTTAGGGAGCTGGCACCTGCGTCACTCTTTTGCCCTGCCCTGGCAGCAGACTGCTTGTGCCCGGTGACTCATCATGTGCAGATCCTGTCTCTATGTAGCCCTCTAAAGTATACATTATGCCCCTTTCTGAGCTGGTGGCTCTTCATCATCAGTCTAGCTGGTTTTAAGTAGTGTAGGTTAGCTTTAAGTGGTGCTAGTCTCACATAAACTTGGTCCCCCTGCTGAGCTGGGCAGCCACTCAACAGCGCCTTTAACTACAATCATGATAATGACCAGGCATCATGAAGTTTTTGTGCTGCCTGCATTGAAGGAACAGGCCCGAGTTAATCATGCATTGCGATCCCTGCGCCTGTTTTTGGGAAATCCAACTGTGCGCCTACTTCACCTATTGAATTTGCAGCATTTGCTTAAGATGCAAACATTTTTATTTATTTATCCCTCCTTGTCCCTTGAAACCTTTCCTTTATTAGTTTCATTACTATCAAAAATATTTTTCCTCTCCTTCCCACAGAGAATTTGCTGTTCTTTTTGAAGCTGCCAGTAGCATAAGTGCTTCCGAGGCAGCTTTTCCTCCACCTTTGAGTCTCCAATGACCAGTACATCAAATGTGATTAATTGCTATGGTCTGAGCCTAATTAACTGACTGAGAATCAAAGCACTTCATAAGCACCTCCTGAAGCCAGATGTAAAATGACACACAAAACCTCATCCCAAGCAATGACGTTTGCTCAGACTTTTACTGAGTAGCTTAAAATGCTACAGGTTTTTCTTTGCCACATGTGCCTGTTGTTATTCATAACTGTTATTAGTTATAAATTTTCTGTCAGCTTGCCACGTGACATAACATAATTAATAGGAGCAAGAGTAGGCCTTAAGGCCCCTTGAGCCTGCTCTGCAATTCAACTAGTTCATGACTGATCTCCTACCCCAACTCCACTTTCTCACCCCATCCCCATATTCCTTGATTCCCTTAGTATCCTAGCATGGGTTATCAGAATACAGGTGAGAAAAGACAACTCCCTGATGCATGACTCACATGCATAAATTGTATGCCAATGGGAAGTAGAATCCCTCGGTCAGTTGAAAGATAATTTTCTGCTCACCGCCATGTGATGCGGGTTGTTGTAGTAAGGAAAGAAAGAAATTGCATTTATGTAGCACTTTGCATGTCCCTAGGATGCCCTAAAGCCCTTCACAGTCAGCAAAGAACTTCTGGGTTGTGTCATGTTGCAAGACAGGTAAGCTCTGGGTATTGCAGGTGTATAGAAAGGGGGAAAAACTCAACTAATGCACCTCTCTCTCACACACATGTACAATTTATCAACAAGAGTTTAAACTTCTGCTTTAGTCGAAAAGTTGAAGCAAAACAAAATCCGGTCCTATGCTTCAGTGAGAAACACTGACCAATGTAAGGAAGCTTTGAAAACATTTCCAATAGACATTTGCTAACTCTATGGCTAACAATTTTTTTTGCAGTTCTTCTATGGAGTTTCTCATGGTGACTCAGATGTTTCTTAGAAATAGGGGTATTATGAAGAATAGTAATACTAGGGATATTTTTGCATCAGATGGGGGCAGGGAAGGGAGTTCAAATTGGAATGGGTGTCTGAGGATCTAGCAGTATTTTGAGAGGCTTTTCAGGGTCTGGGAACACTGAGAAGGAGTTTTGGATTCTTCTGAGCGGTAATGTGCTAAACTGCTGACTTACTTACAGCATTAGTTACAGAGGCAAAGCTGATTAAGAATAAGGAGCGCACCAGCTCTGACTTTCTAAGCCTCTAGCAGGGTGGGCATGCCTGAAGTACCCTTACAGACACCAGCAGCCTGCCACAAGTAGAGAAATAACACCATGCCTACAGTTTGGAATTGACTCTATGGCGGGCTCCAGGGGCACTTCTGCGGCGAGGAATTGGGCATTATTCTGCCTGTTTTTAGGTGCTACACTGCCTCCTATTGCTTGAAAATGGCACCCGATGGGAAGTGGGCTAGATGCATCTTGGTAAATGGGTTTGTACATGCGCACCCAATGACCACTGGCAGCAGGCAGATTATGGCATCAATCAGCGTGCTACACTGATTTGATATCAGTGCTGCCATTTTCAAATCCTCCAGCCTATGCCCTGTCTTAACCTCACATAGTTGAACATGTGTTAAATGAAATGAAAAATCCCCCGCTAATGCTATTTAAAGGGACAATGAAATATTTGCAGGTTAATTGCTGGATTATTTCTTCTAGCTGCTGGTGCAATTATATGCATTTTTGAAGCTTTCCTATACGTGCCTAAAGTTTGAATAGTCTACAAGGAATAAAGCCTCGTTGTTGTTTCTTGACATGGGTGACATAGTAAGCCTTCTTTTTGACATTGAACATGATTGGGAGAATGAAGGGAGGCCACACAATGCAGGACAAACCACTAGAATAGGGAGGAGGAGGGGGGAAAGGACTGTCAGCAGGAGGTCATAGCCACACACGGTCTTTAGGGAGCAATACTCATACCTCAACTACCACAAGGACCAATGTTTGAGCTGTCTTTGCTTCAATAAAGAGTATGCGACTGATCTGCCACCTACTGCAGTCACAATTAGAATCTCAGAGCAGACAAGGGCTGCATTGCCAGTAGATGTCAAGGTGACTTGGCTCTTACCTCTTATGCCATTTGGCTCCTTTCAGGCTGCTGCAAGAGATATAAGTAACATCTTGCCATTTGCTGCTGCATATGAGAGGTTACTGAGGCTCTTTGTACACAGAGAGGCAACTTCATCTCATTCTCTCTTGCTACAGATAGGCAAGCAGAGCGAGCATGAGGGTTTGCAAATATTGCATGCTTCCCCATAGTGCAGAATGCCATTGACTACATGCACATTGCCTTGCACTTACCTCATGTGAACTCAACCATTTTCATGAACCAAAAGGGATTCCACTCCCTCAATGTACAACTGGTGTGAAACCACAGGCATTACATCATGCAGGTCAATGCCCATTATCCTGGCAATAGTCATGATTCCTTCATTCTGTGGCAGTCCACTGTGCCACCTGTATTTGAACCACCAGGGCAACTCAAAGTCTAGCTCCTTGGTAATGAGAGTTTTCTACACTCAGGACTCCTCTCTGGAACTCATGCTCACATGTTTAGCAGGCACAATGAGAGTCATGCTGCCACACAGAATATTATAGAGCACACCATTGGCATCCTCAAGTAAAGGTTCCACTGCCTGGACTGCTGTGGAAGAGTCCTGAAGTACTCAGCTGAGCAGGTTTCAAGATTTGTGGTAGTATGCTGTATGTTGTATGCTTCTTATCCTGGCTGTTATGAGGAAAAGCCCTTGCCAACACCTATCCATCAAGAAGCTGAGGAGTAGGAGTAGGAGGAACAGGAAGTGGAAGAGGAAGAAGTGTAGGAACAGGAAGTGGAAGGGAGGCTACAATGTGGACAGCCCCAATCTGTCCGTGCTCTCCATGATGAACTAAGTACAGAGGGTCAGAGGGACCTTGGTGTACTTGTCCATAGATCACTGAAGGCAGCAGCACAGGTAGATAAGGTGGTTAGGAAGGCAGATGGGATACTTGCCTTTATTAGCCGAGGCATAGAATATAAGAGCAGGGGGGTTATGATTGAGCTGTATAAAACGCTAGTTAGGCCACAGCTGGAGTACTGTGTACAGTTCTGGGAACCACAGTATAGGAAGGATGTGATTTCACTGGAGAGGGTGCAGAGGAGATTCACCAGGATATTGCCTGGGCTGGAGCATTTCAGCTATGAAGAGAGACTGAAAAGTCTAGGGTTGCTTTCCTTAGAGCAGAGAAGGCTGAGGGGGGACCTGATTGAGGTATACAAAATTATGAGGGGCATTGATAGGTTAGATAGGAAGAAACTTTTTCCCTTAGCGGCGGGGTCAATAACCATGGGGCATAGATTTAAGGTAACGGGCAGGAGGTTTAGGGGGAATTTGAGGAAAAAAATGTTCACTCAGAGGGTGGTTGGAATCTGGAATGCACTGCTTGAAGAGGTGGTAGAGGCAGGAACCCTCACAACATTTAAGAAGTATTTAGATGAGCACTTGAAACGTCATAGCATACAAGGCTACGGGCCAAATGCTGGAAAATGAGATTAGAATAATTAGGTGCTTGATGGCCAGCACAGACATGTTGGGCCGAAGGACCTGTTTCTGTGCTGTATAACTCTATGAGTCTATGACTCTAAGTCATGAGTAATACCTGTAGTCTCAACCACACCTCCCATTCACTAAAATTCCCACACTATTCAGCTTTTCTCTATCACTGGCCATCTCATTGTTTTCTTTCTGACAACAAAAATAAAACCCACCAGAAAATGCACATTGCAATCCAATTCTATAAATTAAATTGTGACATAATTCATACAAAAATAAACTAATCACCCTTATGCATTTCCATAGTGCCTACCTTCTGTGTGCCTTTGCCTCTCCTAGTTTGCCTACTAGGTGCTTCCGCAGTGGCTGCAGCTTGGCTGGTGCAAGGTGATGACCCTCAATTGAGGAGATTGCAAATAGCCTTGGAGAGTAGCTTCAAGCAGCTCTTGGTCAAGAAAGCCTGGCTTCAGGCTGCACCATTTTGGACTAGGCAGCAGCAGTATGGCTATCTGACCAATGGCAGCAAGGACAGTGGCGGAGTGGCGGGTTGGGAAGATGAATGCTGTCTCTCTGAGACTGAACAGCAGATTTGTCCTCCGTGGCGGCATTGCCACTCTCCTGGGGCAGTGCCTCAGCAATACTCCTGATCTGTTGGAGAACAGATTGATGGACTTCTGTGACATTCTGGAAGCCCCTTTGAACAATGGTGTCCAGAGCCATGATGGCAGCAGTCTGAGCATCCTCGGCAGCGCTCAGACCTTTGATGGAAGCTGTTTGTGCTACACTAGAAGCTGTGTCATTGGTCATCAGATGCTGCACCATGGTTGCTTCCACAGGTGTGCTAATGGAGATGACCACCCCGACCAATTGAGACCCAAGTTGTGCTCAAAGCCCTCTGCCAAGTCAGTGCTGGACACCTCCATGCTCGTTGACATTGAAACTAGGCCTTCTGGGAGGCTTTCCAGTGCACAAAGCATTTATTATGTACAGTCATCAGACTTCCTTCTGTAGCATGGCCAATCAACATCCTCATCTGAGTCCTCTGCAGCAGAACTACTGTGTGACCTTGCCCTCTAGTGAGCTGGCACCTGTTCTATGTCTCCCCCCAACCTGCCTCTTGTGCACTAGTGCCCGATCTCTCAGCACATGCAGATTCCTCCTCTATCCAAGTGTCTAAAATATGCACAATGTCAGCATATGAGCTGGTGGCTGCAAGTATAAAATTGAGTGATTGTGTCCCTTCGTCTTCAATATCTTCTTCCTCTTCCTTTTCTGACTGGGGAGGCTCCAGGCCTTGGGCATCTGAAATGAAAATGGATCAAGGTTTGGGTTGTGGCGAGGAGAGAGGAGAAAGTAGGAAGTGTGTGCTTCCACCATCTGCAGCCCATGAGTCAGAAGAGATTAAGGGATGAGGGAGAAGTGAGATAAGACAATGATGATTAGGGATGCAAATACTCTCATTTTTGTTCGCTTCAACCCAGCTATTGGCCACAGCCTCAGTGATATCTCTCACCATGAAGGCCAACACTGTCTCCTCAATGGGGGTTAAAACATGCAGGTGCGCTTGTCTCCCTCCAGTTCTTTACTGCTTCCTGCTGTTAAGTGCCACCTTCTGCTGCAAGACAGAGGAACATGTGTCAGTGAGTGTCCTGCAATATGTTTAGATAATGTGGTTGGTTGAATAGCTGCCTGTGTGTGAGTTGTGCATGCAAGGCTTGCAACAGTGCTAAGTGTGTTAGGGTGAGGTAAAGCATATGAATTGAAGGGTTGAGCACTGATTGATAGATTGTTGGTAGGTGTGGGGGTGTAGAGAATTGAGTAGTGGATAAGGCTATTGGTGTAGTGGGTCTGATGTTCCTTTTGAAGATGAACTCACTCACCTTGACAACTCATATGAGATGGTTAAATTTCTTCCTGCACTGCGTCCGTATTCTTGGAGCAACCCTCCTGGCATTGACCTTGTTCCCATTGCCTCCTGGACATCTAATTGGAGGGTCTCCTGTCCTCTTGTGGATACAGGACATCTTTCCTTCCTTCCAACTCTTCCACCAAGACTCCATAGAATCATAGAAAGTTTAAGGCACAGAAAGAGGCTACTTGGCCCATCTTGTCTGTGCCGGCCAAAAAACGATCCACCTATTCTAATCCCACCTTCCAGCATTTGGTCCGTTGCCACTTCCAGTGCCACTTGTAATCTGGAGCCACCTGTTGATGCGTGCAGCCAATGAAAAGCACGGGTAGTGCTGCCTGTGTGCAGAAATCATGTAGAGCAGCAGGCAGCATGAATTTGCCTTGCTGCATGCAATTCAGTGAATGGGCGCAGGTTGATTGCGTACATCCCCTACATGTCAAAAAAAAGTTCACTATGATGCGGCCAAACATCTTTCTTCCAAAATGATGCCAAAATTGCTCTATTTACAACATTTGACGCCTTGGGTTGATAGCATGGGTGAAAAATACTAGTAAAGGAATAGTAATTTATTTGCCACCTTTGACAACTTTTATGGTCACAAAGCCTATAGCTCTCTTTGGCAGATACTGAGAAACCCGGTCAATTGCTGCTACCCATAGTACAGTCCAAAGCAGTGGAGATCAGTGAACTGGATAAGGGCAACTCCATGCCCAAGTCTAGCAACATTGGCATTAAGAGGTGTGGCCAGGCAACAAGACCATGAGAGTTACAGGCCCTTTTGTCACACCTCCACTTTTGTCAAAAACAAAATAGGAGCTACAGCAGCTACATTTGGCAACATCTTGTATAGATCCAAGGAGCCTGCACAGAATATCAATGATTAAACTTGACACATGATTATATCAGCCGTGAAACACTCTCCCAGGCACTGCCAGAAACTCTGTCCCCTATACGTAGATGTTTAAACAAAGACATAATTATAGCTTGCTAGACTGCTGTTCCTGGCACATGAATTGAGTCCGATGCAGTAGCTCCAAGGTCATTTGTAGTTCCAGAAACTATCAAGATAAAATTCATGATACATTAATCTTTATAACAGTTGTTCCTCCCTGTACCCTGCTGTTATGGCTAATGTATGAAAAGGAAAGCATGGAAATAAAAGACTTTTAGAAATAGAATGATAGTAGCATGCAAGCACAGCATTTTGACCAGGAAGTGTTAATGCCCAATGTATGAGTTAACTTTGCTATTAATACTCACCTCTTGCCATGAAGTTACAGATGGCATGTATTTTATTTGACTTAACACATAATACATTCCATTCCATCTCAAGGTAGGAGGTATTGAAGGAAAAACTTACTCACCCGAAAAGAATTCTTTCCATTCTGTAAAGTTCAAAAGGTCATGTACCCGTGGGCTGAATTGTTCTACTGTCGGAGTTTCTCCTGTTCTTTGTTAAATGTTGTTACTTTGCTGCTTTTAGCTGCATTGCATTGTTTAATTTTACTTATTTCTGTAACTTTTTTTGTTTATGTTTGTTTTATTTTATGCCTTAGTCTGGAAGTTCTCCATCATTTGTAGCTAATGTGACAAATTTGGTCCTGAGTTTTCTCTTTCCTCACTGTTTACGCTAATTTTATTTTCTTGCTCTTGTTTCATTATTTTTACGTCTCATTTTATGTGAAGTTGACAAACTGTTCAAATAATTAATGCTAGAATGTCTTAATGTAGTTATCAATGTCACTGGCTGATAGGCTTACTCAGGAACATAAATAATGTCGTAGAGTTCCATGTGCAGCAGCTTCCAAGTAGGCGCTCTTTAGTTTAGGAACATTTTATCCGTAGGAAGAGAATAAATGCTCTCAGTAAAGTTTTTGGGTTTATTTTAATTTAAGACAGCAAGACACAACCTGATCCAATTTTCTTATCAAATTTGAGTGGGTTTTTAAACAGGAGTAGTTGATAATCCACAAGGAATATGTAGGCTATCACACAGTACAGCTGGGTTACATGCCTTCCTGCAGATCGGTTTGGCATACCATGCTGTCAGCAATCTCAACTGTAAACATAAATAGGTATCTTTCTATAGGCATCAGCCTATTAAACAGTTCAACAAGGCAAGCTAAATGACACACTGCCCACCCTTGGCACACTTTATGATAGAAGCTACAATTTGCTGAACATGGTAACAATATTTAACTTCTGACCTGAAATTGTAACTTATAAATGACCTGCTTTGTGGTAAAGAAGAGTTAACTGAGTCTTACCTTATGCTCTAAAATGCTATACTTGTCCAGCACGAGACTGTGAGCACTCTAACATCCAACACTAGCACAGACAATGAAACACTAGCTCTTGTAATCCTGATTGTATTTGTTTAAAGAGGTAAGCAGCCAATTAAGACTTTACCTTTATAAAGCTCTGGTTAGGCCTCAACCGGAATATTCTGTCCAGCTCTGGCCATCACACTTTCGGAAGGATGTAAGTGTCCTTGAGAGGATGCAGAAGAGATTTACCAGAATGGTTCCAGCGATGAGGAATTTTAGCTACAAGGTTAGATTGGAGAAGTTGGGGTTGTTCTCCCTGGAGCAAAGGAGGTTGAGGAAAAGTTTGATAGAGGTGTACAAGATTATGACAGGTTTAGATAAGGTAAACAAAGAAAAGCTGTTCCCATTAGCTGATGGCACAAGGACTAGGGAACACAGAAATATGGTTTTGGACAACAGATACAGAGGGGAATATGAGGAAGAACTTTTTATGCAGCGAGTGGCAATGACCTGGAACTCACTGCCTACGAGGGTGGTGGAAGCGGGAACAATGAATGATTTCAAAAGGAAATTGGTTGGGCACTTGAGGGAGACAAACTTGTCGGGCTATAGGGATAGATGAGGGGAATGGGACTGACTGGATTGCTCTAGAGAGAGCTGGCATGGACTCGATGGGCCAAACAGCCTCCTTCTGTGCTGTCAAGGCACTATGACTTTCAATAACATATGTCACCGCAATGCAGCTGTTTGTTGAACAACTAATTCATTGGAATGCATACGAACATATGAATTATGGTGCATTAAGGGAACAGAAAGTCCCATTTCCACGACAAGGTGCTTGATGCAGTGCTGTAAGGAATTAGGGAATGGAGGGTATCTGCGAGACAGGTCCCTTTGCCCTAAAGTGCCAAGTTCTCAAGTTTCAAGAAAGGAATCAGTAGGCAAGTGAATGTCATCTTGTGAATATGCATCAAACTCACCTGGCATAAACAGAAATGAAAAAAATCAACCCTGTGACAGAAATCACACTTTCCAAATGAAAACTTATTAATTTTGTCATATGGGTCACTACTTGAACCTTTTTTTACTGGACATTGCACATAACCTGTTTATAAAATCAACAGAGCTAACCAGCTGAAAACATGGTTTCACATTTGCATTCTGAGAGACAGTTGAATAGAGAGGCAATAGGAGTGCTCAATTGAATTAACAAGATTGGTCTGGGCAATCATGATAATCAACATTCTTTGTCTGTGTAAGAGCCAGAACTCCACACCCCACCGAATGTGACTGGAGGGCTTTGAAATCCAAGAACCCTCCCAGAAGATGCTGTTTGAAACAAAGAGATGGTCACATGATTTACCTGCTGGCCAGACTGGGGACTTGGTGAATTGTGCCACACAGAAAAGGAATCGGACTGCAACTGAACTCAAAGAAGAAAGCACCTCTCCCTCTGTTTCTCTCTCCAGCAAAGTCCCAGGAAAGCCATGGTGGCAGTGTAAACCTGAAGACTACAGAACTTTACAGGTGACCACCAAAAAGACAATTAAAACCTCTCTTTTGCCTTCTGGTACCAGAGAAGCATGTTTGAAATTGTGCACTGGGTCCCAGCGAGAACTCCAAGACCTCAACTTCAACCAAGGACTTTACATCAAAACCAAAAGACAGTAACTGAATTCCATTTATTGTCAACCCTACTTCACCCCTCCCCCAATTCTTCCTCCCCCTCTGTATCTATTTGCATGTGTGTTTATCTCGTATGCATGCTAACTTGGTTGTGTCACGTATTTTAGGAATTTTAACCAAGTTAGAGGGATAAGGCTAATAAACTTACATCTTTCTTGTTTAAACCTAAGAAAATCTGTCTGATTGGTTCATTTGCATTACAATTAGACAGCAGTGAGCAAAGACTCACTGAGGTGGTAAGCTAAAAACCACTGTATTTTAAAAGATAAACCCTGGCCAAATCAGGAAAGGGGGAAGAGGGGAGCCTGAGACCCCTTCCTCACCTGGTCGTAACATACCCTAACAAAATTATTATGCTGAACTGCTTCTTCATGAAATTCAGCTTGAGGAGATCCATCTGCACAATGCTGCTAGGGGAAGATTAGAGGATAAACAGTTTACCTGAATGGAAGTGAGAATAATGAGCTCCTAGAAAACTGCATGGATACCAAAAAATGAAAATGTCACCTTAGATAGTTAGTGCAAGGCAAGGAACTACCAAGGTGATACTAAATCAATGAAAACATCCAATGCGCCAGCCAGAATACGGGGCTCGCTTCAATTCTCAGTGCTATATGTACTTTCCATTTATAAAAATGGCTCTTCTACTTGCAGGGAAGATCTATTATCTTATTTGCATATCCTTTACAGAGAAAGCATAGAGCATAGGACATATGGAGGCAATTCCAAGCTCACAGCTAGAATCATAATCTTTATGTCATTTCGCATTGTCCTGTTGTTACAGAGCAAGACCTTCTCCCATGTTCAATGTCATTGGCCTCTCCCGTAAGTAGATACCATGTCCCTTACAATCAGGACTTTACCTTCACTTCCCAATAGTGTGATCCAAGGAAATGGAACGATGATAGCCCTCACTATATGAATTGAATTCTATAATCCTGCACATAGCAAAAAGTGTGCTTCCTGAATATTCCAAAACACAGACTAATTAACACTTTAGTGAGGTATAGCAGACACAATCATTAAGTTGCTTTATTTTATAGGCCCTAAATGAATGAACAGAATAATACTTATTATAAATATCATTTTACCTCAACTTAATTCAGTAACCTGCCTCATAACAGAAATGAACTAATATACCACAGTTAGTGGGCTAAGTATCATTTTTTCTCAGCAGCTTTTCCTCAAATCCTGATCAAGTTAATGTTAAAATGACTTGCTCCCCCCATATCTTTCTCTCTTAACAGATCTTTTCAACTGAATAAGACCATGTGCTTGCCTGTCCTTTGTTTCTGTCTGGACAAGAAGCCGGTAGCTCAACACCAGCTTTCCAATTTTGGGATTGGCCAGTTGAGATTCACATTAAACTGGTAACTCCATCTCCTGGTATGAGCTTCGCCTGCAACATTCCTTCTTAAGATTAAAGTAAAGAAGTCATATCAGCATAATTACCCAATCACCAAAAGGGATGGGCGATTGAACCATATTGGGCTAGAAATTGGTTAGTCCTTCATTTTGAGCACGGGGGCTACAATTCACGACCTGTCCACACCCATTCAGATTGAGTTGGGCAACACCCAAACTTTGTGTACCCACCTCATCTGAATAATGGTAGTATTGCCCTGCATGGCTCCCGTGCTGTTTTCTGCTCCTGAACACTGACTGCACCCCCTGCACACAACAGGAGGGTTCAGCAACACTGTTTGCAAGTCACATGGTATCTCCAACCTGCTCTCCTTAAAGGCAGCTGTATCTTAAAGGCAAGCTGCAAAAAGATTGTTGCAATGAAAATTAGGGATGACAGAGTGATCCATAGTGATGGATGCAGCACGGGAAGACTTAGTGGTGCACTTGAGCAGGAGGAGAGATGCCCAGGTGTTCCCCAAAGACTAACATCAGAAGACAGTGTGAACAAGGTGCCAGGATGGTGAACTCCTAGACTGTGGACCTTAGGATCTGGCAGCAGTGCCACAAGAAATCTAATGACCTCATGCAGGTGGTTAAGATCAGTGAATGCATCTTCACATGACATTTCCTAGCTAGCATACCACCCGCCTCTCATGCTGCTCAATGCACCATACTCCCATTGCTTACCCAGCAGCACTTCCTGGCACTCAGTACTCAGACCTAACATCCAGTTACTGCAGATCACTCTCACACACCTAACAATGCTGCCAGCCTCACACCCATCTGTCATTGCTTCCACATACCTTTAGCTATTCAGCTATGGTGGACATACAGTTCTACACAACCACTGACAATCTGCCTCTTTCTTGCAGGACAAGGTGACACACAATATAAGGGAATAGACCAGACCCGGCAGGGAACTACTGAATCTCCCAAGCCCTATGAGGGAGCTGGTTCTCTGCATTATGGGGCCGGCTGTGCCAGAGTCTATGGCGTCCACTGAGAACCTTGAAGACGATGTATGTTCCTTATGCCCCTTCTCTCAGAACACCCTCATCCTGCTATCTGGCATGATCAGCAAGCTGCTGATGGTGTGACAATGGACCTCTTGCTTCCCACCCTACCCTCCTTCCCTCTTACCAACACTCCCCTTCTGAGTTCCTGTTTTCAAACACCCAAAAACTGCTGCCTGCCCAGCCACAGGACCCCCAGGAGGAGGAAAGAGAGTAAAAGGACACCACTAATGAAGATCATTTGGTCACTTGATCTGACAATTGCAGCCACCAGCTCCAATACTGGCAGTAAATGTACCTTAGAGGCTAGTATAGAGTTTGGATAAGCATGCGGTGAGTCATCCAGAGCAAGTGGGCTGTAGGCAAGGTAGGGGTAAAGGATGATTCATTTGCCAGCTCATTGTGGGTTAGGGTGCCAGATGAGTACCTCAGCAGAGGAGTCAGTTGAGGAATGATCTCAGTGGAGAGAGAATTGGAGTTAACGTTTCAGTCGGTAAGCATGACCCTGAGTTTCCAGTTGTAATTTTAATTCTCCACTCCACTTCCACTCTAGCCTTTCTGTCCTCAGCCTCCTACACTGTTCCTCTGAAGCTCAACATAAGCTTGAGGAACAGCACGTCATCTTTCGGCTAGGCATTTTACAGCCTTCAACATTGAGTTCAACAATTTCAGATTTTAATCTCTGCACTTTTTTTCTCTGTTGGTGGTGATTCTGCCCACTCATTTACACCGTCTCTCAACTGATCTGCTGTTTCTTTCCTTGTCCCATTACCATCTCTTTTTGCCTTTCACTGTCATTTCTTTTGTCAATTAATGTCTCCTGTCTTCCATCCGATCAGAGCCCTTCCCACTTGTTCTTTCCTCCCTTCTCTGCTTTCTCTGTCTGGCTTAAAAACTTAAGCACTGGAACAGAGCCTGACAAAGGGTTTTATTTTGTCAACAGATGCTGCCAGACCTGCTGAGTATTTCCAACATTTTCTGTTTTTATTTCGAATTTCCTGCATCTGCAGTAGTTTGCTCTTGTACCATGACAGACCTATTCACTTTTATTGCAGTACAGGATTCCTCAGATTTCAGGGGGCAATAGATCACATCCCCATTGGATTGTGGCCTCCTACTTGAATACGTTGAATTGCATGAATAGAAAGAGACTGGACCCTTTATGTTCAAACAAGTGGACCAGCTGCAACAAATTGTGCATATCGATGCCAATTTTGCAGGAAGTTGTCACAATATATTCGTAATGAGAAACTCCAGTCTCCCAGCTGTATTCAGGGAAGACGGTGAAGTCAAGATGGCTTCTGCAAGACAAGGTGTAACTCTTGCTTCCATAGCTCATGACCACTTTCTTGTAAAACTCACATGCAGAACAGAGCTAGAACAACCCCCATGCATCCATCATTGCAGCAACGCACTAAGCCTCCTTCGGCAGCACCTTCCAACCCACGACCTCTACCACATAAAAGAGAGAAAGCAGGGAATTATAGACCAGTCAGCCTGACGTCGGAAGTGGGGAAAATTCTAGAGTCCATTATCAAAGATTTTATAGCAGAGCACTTAGAGAACAGTAGTAGAATCAGGCAGAGTCAGCATGGATTTACGAAAGGGAAATCATGCTTGATAAATCTACTGGAATTCTTCGAGGATGTAACTAGTAGAGTTGATGAGGGGGAGCCAATGGATGTGGTTTATTTGGACTTTCAGAAGGCTTTCGACAAAGTCCCACATAAGAGATTAGCATGTAAAATTAAAGCGTATGGGATTGGGGGTAGTGTATTGCGATGGATAGAAAATTGGTTGGCAGACAGGAAACAAAGAGTAGGGATAAATGGGTCTTTTTCCGAATGGCAGGCAGTGACTAGTGGGGTACCGCAGGGATCGGTGCTAGGACCCCAGCTATTCACAATATATATTAATGATTTAGATGAGGGAACTAAATGTAAAATCTCCAAATTTGCAGATGACACAAAACTGGGTGGGAGGGTGAGTTGTGAGGGTGCAGAGAGGCTTCAGGGTGATTTGGACAAGTTGAGTGAGTGGGCAAATGCATGGCAGATGCAGTATAATGTGGATAAACGTGGTTATCCACTTTGGTAGCAAAAACAGGAAGGCAGATTATTATCTGAACAGCTATAAATTGAGAGAGGGGAATATGCAGCGAGACCTGGGTGTTCTCGTACGCTGAAGGTAAGCATGCAGGTGCAACAGGCGGTAAAAAAGGCAAATGGTATGTTGGCCTTCATAGCGAGAGGATTTGAGTACAGAAGCAGGGATGTCTTGCTGCAATTATACAGGGCCTTGTTGAGGCCACACCTGGAATATTGTGTGTAGTTTTGGTCTCCTTACCTGAGGAAGGATGGTCTTGCTACAGAAGGAGTGCAGCAAAAGTTTACCAGACTGATTCCTGGGATGGCAGGACTGACAAATGAAGAGAGATTGAGTCGGTTAGGATTATATTCGCTGGAGTTCAGAAGAGTGAGGGGGGATCTCATAGAAACCTATAAAATTCTAACAGGACTTGACAGGGTAGATGCAGGAAGGATGTTTCTGATGGTGGGGGAGTCCAGAACCAGAGGTCATAGTCTAAGGATATGGGGTAAACCTTTCAATACTGAGATGAGGAGAAATTTCTTCACCCAGAGAGTGGTGAGCCTGTGGAATTCGCTACCACAGAAAGTAGTTGAGGCCAAAACATTGTGTGTTTTCAAGAAGGAGTTAGATATAGCTCTTGGGTCTAAAGGGATCAAAGGGTATGGGGCGAAAGCAGGAACAGGTTACTGAGTTGGATGATCAGCCATGATCATAATTAATGGCGGAGCAGGCTCGAAGGGCTGAATGGCCTACTCCTGCTCCTATTTTCTATGTTTCTATGTAATAAAGACAGCAGGCACATGGGAACACCATCACCTGCAAGTCCGCTCCAGGTCACACACCATCCTGACTTGGAACTATATTGCCATTCCTTCATTGCTGCTGGCTCAAAATCCTGTAACTTCCTCCCAAACAGCACTGGGGTGTACCTGCATATGGACTGCAGTGGTTCAAGAAGGCGCCTCACCACCATCTTCTCAAGGACAATTATGGATGGGCAATAAATGCTGGCCTTGCTAGAGATACTCAAATTCCATGTACAAATAATAAAAAAGGCTGGCCATGGAGAGGAGTATAGGCATTCGGAAAGCAAGATCTCACTGTCTAAGTTATATGGGGCACTGCAGTATGCTTCCAAACAGGTCTCTTTCATTGTGATTGCTTGTTGTGGCCTTCACAACCTAATGATTCAGAAGGATTGGGGATGGAATAGCAGGAGGAGGTGGGCCCTATACTGTGCTGCTGAGGAACTTGGAGCTGAGCATCAGGTAGATCAGCACTCAGAGAACTCTTCCATGTCAGCTGCCTTTGTAGAGAGATCATTAGTAGAGCATTCTCCTCAGATTAAAATGGCACTCTTACCAATATTTCATCACATCTTGCCAACTTCCCAGCCAACTCTAAACATTTCATGCATGAACATCAGTCTTTCCGGCCCCCATTAACAAAAATCACCTGCCGCCTTGTGAGTATTCATGAACTCATTGAGCAACAAATTCAAATCAAAATTCAACATCATAGTTATTTAACAACGATAATGATCAAATGCACTTCATATCAACATGTTTCCTCACGTGCTGTGACCTGCTTTTCAAATACCTATCCTGGTGTTGCCTCCATGTGCCATTAGAGAGCCAGTGTTCTGAGAGGTAGTTGGTTGCTGCTCTCTACAAGAGCCTCTTGAGACTGAAGTGATGCCATCTCAGGACAAATTGGAAGGAACATCTGTGTGTTTAATCTCTTGTGCGATTGCCTGGGCAATGTGGCACTGCCCCCTATGAGCTCTTTCAGTAGGTTCCAGCCCAGCCACTGGCATTGGGCCCTTTTGGAAGGTAACAATCAGTGGGATAGCAAATCTAATGGTTCTCACCAGATCCTGAAAGCCCTGAGTCAGTGTCTACTATTACTGGGCCTCAGGTATCTGAATGCACGGCTCTCTCAAGCCTGTCCTTTAGGACTGCCACCTGTGTTTCTCACAAGCAGGAGGTACCAGTATGTAATGGGACATTACTGCAGGGGAGAGGGAAATGCCCACAGACTCCAGGGAATCTGCCACACCCTCCACCGATCCCCACAATAAGGAAAAAGATTCCTTGATGTTACTACAGCATAAAAACCAATGGAGCAAACTGAGATCCCTGCCATATGCCACATCCTGGAGAATAACCCCAGAGCCTGCAAAGAGGCATGATGTTAATAAAACATATTTTTTTCATAGCAGAACCTATGAAATCCAATTTTATTTACTCTAGCTTACTCAGCTTTACTGGGTGTCCCAACTCCCTTTACAGTGAAAAGTGTCTAACTTTGCCTTGAGATTTAGCTAAGCTTTCTGTGATGTGCCAGGATGCTGACAGCAAATGCTGCCTGTTAATTGCTTTTAGTATTGGATTTATGCCTTCATAAGATCCCACTTTGGTCCTTGAAGATAATGGAGTATCACATCAGACCTTGTTTGGGGTTTAACATATCAATTTATTTTAGAAAGATAAACAAGCACAAAAGAAACAATGCTGTAATATAATGATATATTTACAATAGACAACCTTGCAAGTCACTCATCAAGTAGGCAAAATAATAAGACCATAAGAAATAGGAGCAGGAGTAGGCCATTTGGCCCCTTGAGCCTGCTCTGCCATTCAATAAGATCCTGGCTGATCTGATTGTGACCTTAATTTCACTTTCCTGCCTGCCCCCCATAACCCTTGACTCCCTTGTAGATCAAAAATCTGTCTATCTCAGCATTGAATAAATCCAATAACCCAGCCTCCACTGCTCTCTGGAGAAGAGAATTCCAAAGATTAATGACCCTTTGAGAGAATAAATTCCTCCTCATCTATATCTTAAATTGGAGATCACTTATTTTGAAACTGTACCCCCTAGTTCTAGATTCCCCCATGAGGGGAATGTCCTTTCCACATCTACTTTGTCAAGCCCCCCTCAGAATCTTAGGTCTTTCAATAAGATCACCTCTCATTCTTCTAAACTCCAATGAGTATAAGCAAAACCCATTCAAACTTTCCTCATAAGACAACCCCTTCATCCCATGAATCAACTTAGTGAACCTTCTCTAAACTGCCTCCAATGCAAGTATATCCCTCCTTAAACCAGGAGACCAAAACTGTACGCAGTACACTAGGTGTGGTCTCACCAATGTCCTGCACGGTTGTAGCAAAACTTCCCTACTTTATACTCCATCCTTCTTGCAATTAAGGCCAATATTCCATTTGCCTTCCTAATTACTTGCTGTACCTGCATGCTAACTTCTTGTGATTCATGTACAAGAACAACCAGATCCCTCTGTTCTGCAGAATTCTGCTACCTCTCTCCGTTTAAGTAATATTCTGCTTCTCTATTCATCCCACCAAAGTGGACAATGTTACATTTTCCCACATTATAAAGACTGTGCCTGCAAAATTTGGCTCTGTAGTGCCCATGGTTTTCAATCTATGGGTGTTCTTTTGGTTGCAAAGTGGTCGCTGTGCTGCACACACCAATTTCCAGTACAGCCCACTCTGGACGCCATTTTGGCAAGGGGATTAGTGCAGGCATTAGGAGTGTGTGCTGGAAGATTGTGGCCAACAGTGCCATTTTTGACCTCAATTCGCCAGCTAAGGCCCTGTCTTAAACATAAGCTGTTGAACATGTGTTTAGCAGCAGGAAGGATTCCCCACCAACACTATTTAAAGGGATCATGAACTACTTTCAGGTTATTTGCTGATTGATTTATACTGGCTCTGTCTGTAGTAGTTTGCAGTAGTACTATGATTGCTCTAGTGTTGTTTTAAGTTGGTGAAGTCGATAGGGAGTGGTTCTGGTTTCCAGGGTTCTGGTCAGACCACTTACTCCCAGTCATGTGTTCTATCGTTAGCACCCTTCTTGGGCTGCAGCTTGTCAGAGTGATTCCAAGCTGGAGCAGACGACATCTCTAACATCTCTCAGTTTGCCATCCACTGCTGTATAAGGGAGGTGACTGATGCTCTTTATGTCAGAAGAGGGGAGCATATTGTTTTCTCTCTGACCAGAAAGAAGCAGGCAGAGCGTGAACAAGGTTTTGCCAAGATAACGGGCTTCCCCATGGTGTACTGACTGCACACAGGGGATTTTGCACCACAAATGCAAAGGATTCCACTCCCTGAAGGTAGTTAGTCTGCAACCACGCTTTGTACATTATGCAGATGAATGCCTGGTATCCTGTGCCAGACATGATGCCTTTGTCCTGTGCCAGCAGTATTGAGCGTGAAAAAGCAAAGCATGGCTGGTGGGCGACAAGGACTATCCACTGACCAGTTGGCTATTGACTCCGGTGCACAACTCAAGTATACGTGAGCAGCATGCATGTAATGCCATCCATGCTGCCACATGAACTGTCATCGAGTAGCCCATTGGGGTGCTTAAGCAACCTTCCACTGCAGTACTCGCCAGAATATGTGTCAGGATTCATTGTGGTCTGCTGCATTCTGCACAACCTCGCCATCATGAGCAGAGCCCTTGTCTCCGGATGTAGGTGAGCCATGGAGGAGGAGGAGGAAGGGAGGAGGCAACAAATTTATCCCCCTTCCAGCTGGGCTGTCTGTGATTGGCTCATCCGACTGCTGTACCAGTGAACACAATCCCCATTTCCCAATCAACAACAGCCCTGCACCTTACCTTCCCTCTCTCACTGACCATCACAGAATCCTCTTGGCCGCAATGCTAAAATAAAAGCCACCACAAAATAACCATTCCAAACCAACTTTATCAAACAAACCACTCAATATTCCATACAGCAGTTAATCATTCAACAACAAAAACTTTTATTTATAAAACACCTTTAGCATAACAAAAAGCCCCAAGCCACTTCACAGAGGCCTTATAAAACAAAACGTGAGACCGAGCCACATGAGGAGATATTCGGGCAAAAAGCTTGGTCAAGGATGTTTCAAGGAAAGTCTTAAAGGAGGAAAGAGAGGTAAAGAGGTGGAGGATTTATGGAGGAATTCCAGAGCTTACAATTTAGGCAACTTAAGGCACAGTTAAAATTGGGGATGCTCAAGAGCCCCCAGAATTAGATGAGCACAGATATCTTGGAGGGTTGTAGGGCTGGAGGAGATTACAGAGATAAGAAGGGGTGCGGTGAGTGATTGAAAGCACTGCTTGAACGGGAACCTACGGGCTCAGGTGTGGTGCACTCAAGTTTATGGAGGGTAGAATGTGGGAGGCCAGCCAACAATGGGTTGGAATAGTCAAGTCTAGAGGTAATAAAGCATGGATGAGCATTTCAGTAGCAGATGAGCTGAGGCAGGGGCTGAGATGAATGATGTTTACAGAGATGGAAAGAGGCGGTTTTAGTGACAGCACTGATATGTTGTTGGAAGCTCACATCGGGGGTCAAATATGACACCAAGGTTGCGAATAGTCAGGTTCAGTCTCAGACAGTTGTGAGGGAGAGGGATGCAGTTGGTGGCTAGGGAATGGAGTATGTGCCAAAGACCTAAGACAACGCTTCAGTTTTCCCAATATTGAATTTGAGGAAATTTCTGCTCATACAGAATTGGATGTTGGACAAGCAATCAGATAATATAGCAACAGGAGAGGAGTCAAAAGAGGTGGTGTGAGGTAGAGCTGGGTGTTGTCAGCATACATGTGAAAACTAACGCTATTTTTTTAGATGACGTCGCCGAGGGGCAGTATGCAGCTGAGAAATAGGAGGAGGCTAAGGATAGATCCTTGGGGGACACCAGAGGTAATGGTGCGGGAGCAGGAAGAAAAGCCATTGCAAGTGATACTCTGGCTATGATTAGATAGGTAAGAATGGAACTGGACAAGTACAGTCCCACCCAGCTAGATGACAGTGGAGAGGTGTTGGAAGAGGATGGTGTGATCAACCATGTTAAAGGCTGCAGACAAGTCGAGAGGACAAAGAAGGACAGGTGTTCATATGTGACTGTGACAAGAACCATTTCGGTACGATGGCAGAGGCAGAAACAAACTGGAGGAATTCAAATATGGAGTTCTGGGAAAGAGGGGCATGGATTTGGAAGGCGACAACACATTCAAGGACTATGGAGAGAAAACGAAAGTTGAAGATGGGGCAATAGTTTGCAAGGACGGTATGGTCAAGGGTTGTTTTTTCCAGGAGAGGGCTGATGATGGCAGATTTAAAGGAGAGAGGGACAGTACCTGAGGAGAGAGAACTGTTAGCAATATTGGCTAACATGGGGACCAAGAAGAGAAGTTGAATGATCAGCAGGAGATGAGTCTCATGGTCAAGATGAGTTTGGAAATTGCATGAGGGGAGATGAGGTGGAATTTTCCCGGGCCAGTGGAGGCAGGTTCGAAGGTTGTGACAGGAAAGTAGCAGAAAATGGTATTGATTGGGATCCCTCCCTCTTACGGCTTTCCCTAGCTCAGGTTGCGAGTGCAGTGGGGAACCCCTTGTGGCTGAGGCAGGAAGCCAATTCAAATACTTAAGAAGGCAATTAGGAGGGATTCTGCACATGGATTGTCTCTTTCCCAACAGCGCAGGAGTTTCACCAGCAGGTTGGAGAAGGCGAGTGCATAGTGGGCAGAACTTCCTCAGTGAAACTGACCAGCTGGGAAGGCTTTGATCAGTTACAGTGAAGAGTTCCAGACATGGCCATTGAGAGACTGCTGTTCAAAGCACTTCTTCTCTCAGAGAGTGCTTTCACTGCTTGACAGGTGGCAGGCACCACCTGTTTAGCACTTCATTCGTCTTCAGCTGCACTTCTCTGCTGTCAACCTTCAGAGTGGCACGGGAGCAGCATATGCCGTTCCACTGTCCACCTCTGCTGAGGGTCAAGGGCAGTGGCCTCACCATTGCCACTGCCCCACTAGCAGCAGGAGCAATATCAGCAGCAACACCAGCTGCCTTCTCTTAATCCTCATCCACAGGGCAGAGGGGATAGCTACCGAGATCCAGCTGAAAGGAGGTGAGACTCCCAACACAGGCTGCACAGGCAGAGGATCAGCTCCGTTGCCATGTATGAGCACCGGTGCCTCAGAAGGCTACAGCTGTCGTGGCAGGTTGCTGCTCACATCAGCATCTTCATGGAAGAAGACTTCATTCCCAGGGGACCAGGTGGGCACACATTGCCAATGGCCGACAATGTGTCTGTCACTCGAGGCTCACCATCTCTGCCTTCCCCTACCCTGCGTCTCTGCCCCTTGCAAGGAGAGAAAGCAAGGAGTTGTGAGAGCCCATAATGGCTTGAGTGCAGAGGCGTGAAGGTGACCATTTGTAGAGGGTGACTGTGAGGCATGGGTGTGAGAGGGCAGTAGGCTGAGGGTGAGTGTGAGTGTTAGCTGTGCAGATGGGGATATGAGGTGCCTGCAAGGAGAGGAATGAGTGGAGCTGTGAGGTGTGTTGGCCTGAGGAATGTTGTGTAATAGAATGCTGGGCAAGTCAGAGTGTCGGGCTTGGTACCTGACAGTGTTATGCTACTCACCTTGCTTCCCTCCTGAGGTACTGGATCCTCTTGGTGCACTATCTCCAGGTTGGAGTGAACATACTCCAGCTGCTAACTTCCTCAGCCACTTCTATTCATGCCTGCTTGGCTGGAGAAATTGTCCTCTTCCTCCCATTCTTAGGAGAGCTCACTTCACTGCAGCCTGTCAGATCCCTCAGCTGTTCCAAGTAAGAGCGAGATGCTGGAGATCAGCCTTCCCAGATCTCCTCTCCATTCCTGTGGGTGTTGCAGCCTCAAAAATACAAGTGCTGCTGAGATTTTCTGAAACATGCCATGTGTCCCTTTAAACAGACATCCTTCCTCTGATAAAATGGCCGCGCCATCCCGCTTGCCCTCCCTAAGTGGTCAGGGAGCATGGAGACGGGTTCTTAATTGGTTTGCTCTGGTAAAGAGCAACTGGAAGGTCCGCTAATCATGTGGTCGGGTTTGTGACCCAAAAATGATCCCGCTGTTGTGCCAGATGCTAAGGTGGTTAGATCCTGTCTTAAGAGAAAGATCAAACCTCAGGGCTAGAGGAAGTTTGGCCCGGTGGGTTAGTGGAAGAGAGGGAAGCGGCAGCAGCTGCTGTTTGGATGATCTCAATCTTAATGACAAGAAGTCCCTGAGCTCCTCACACATATTATTGGAGGTGAGGGTGGAGAAGGCAGTGGAGGGGGTTTAGGATGATGGTTTGCAGTATAGAGAAAAGAAGCTTGGAGTTATGTTTGCATTCCAGATGATCTGGAATAATGAGTAATTTTAGCGTTCCCTTAGTGCCTGTCTTCCATGTGCCTGTGTCTGGCCTAGTACTCCTTTTCAGTTCTACTCCAATGGCTGCAGCATGGCTGTTGGAGGGCTGCTGACTTTCAGTGGGGAGACTGCAGATGGCTTTGAAAGATGATCTCAAGCAGCTCTGCCCCTAGAAGACTCTGCTTTGGACTGCACCATCTCAGCATGGGTGGCAGCAATCTGGGCTCACCGGCGGGCAGGCAACAGCAAAGGCAATGGCAGAGTAGCAGTGGTAGGAGGACTAATGTTGCCATCTTAAGCTGGACATCAGGCTTGTACTCCATGGTGCCACTGCTACTCCCCGGAGGCACGCCTAGTAATCAGTTGAGGACAGATTGATGAACTGCTGTGAGACCCTGCAAGCCCCTTTGAGCACAGGAATCTGCAGCCATGATGGCAGCAGTATGAGCTTGTCTGACACCAAGATGTGTTTGCGTGGTAACAAGCTGATCTTGCATGACTTCAGTCTGAGCTTCCACTGCAGCAATCAGATGGAGGGCAGCTTCTGTGTGTGCTGCAATGGAAGCTGAGACATTGACCACCAGATGTTGCATCGTGGTTAGCTTTGGAAGTTTTCTCTCGGTTGGTCACCACTTCCGTGCTAGAGAGGATGGGCTCCCTCTCTGTGCAAAGCCCTCTGCCGAATTGGTGCCAGACTCCACCATGCTTTCTGGTATGCCTGCCAATGCACCAAGCATTTCATTGTGCATGCCCATCAGCCTCTTTCTGTGTGCTGCACCATCTATATAGTCCTCTGAAGCAGAACTCATGTGTGACCTCACCTCCCGGGGAGCTGACATCTGAGTCACCCTTTCCCGCTGTCCTGGCTGTAGCTACACATGCTCAGTGACTCACCAAGTGCAGATACTACCCTCACAAGTATGGGGAATGCCAGTATCTGTGCTGGTGGCTGAAAGTGTGTGATCATGTGATCCTCTTTGAGTTCACATTCCTGCATCATTGTCTGGCCAGGTGGCCCCTTATCCCCCTGTAGCTGGAGGACCTCTCTCCTCCTGTCCACCTCTGCATGATATCCTCTTGTGTCAAAGAACCTTGGAGGCCTCTCTGTGCCATTCCTGTGTCTTTCCCAAGTCCAGGTCACTTCTGCACTGCATTTCAGCACCTGCGCAAGCCAAAATGCACCTCCCCAGTAAGAGGTATAGGCTTTCTTTAACTAATGCAGGTTAGCTCAAACTCATTCTTGCCTCTCGAGATTTTGTGCCCCCTACTCAGGTGTGCAACCACTCAACAGTGCATTTAATATGAAGTATTAAGAATTTATTGAGCATAAATGTAGTCCATGTCCCATTTTCTTTGCTTAAAATCAACCACATAACTTGCAGAGGTTTGTCCACTAGACAACATTAGTAGTTCACATTTCTTACACATTGCACATGTTTTATACAATGAATAAATATCAGTAGTTGAAATAGTGTGAATGAATGTGGAAACATAGCTGACATTCACATAAGGACTTTGGACATAAGTACAGCGAATCAATTTCGATGAAAAAGTTTGCAGTGCGTTCTTGTGGTGCGTGTGGTGTTTGTCAAGCAGACGAGGCCTAGACCCTGGGGCTATAGTTTAGAATTCTCCCTGTTGCTGGGAATTGTAAGTGTTTGATGTACTGTGGAATATCTCTTCAAGCAAGACTAGAAAATCCGGGGGTTTTTTTGGTGGCTTTTTTCTGTTCATTTTTGTCTCTTTGTTAAAGAAGAAAAGGTAGTGATTTATTTATTTTCATCTTAAATTATAATGTGCTGGCAGATTATGGATTATCTTCCCTGAAATAATCTAGGATAGAATATTTTGTTTCCTTCTTTTATGCTCTTGAGTTTTTGTTGCAAGCTGCAGAGTTGTTAAAAAAGGTGTATAGCTAATGCATTGATTTTTATTGAATTTTTTTTGTATTTCATGTAGGTGGAAAGTAGAAGCAAGGTTTTTAGGTTTGTTATGTATTCGCACCTCTAATTTGTGATTCTGTTGTGCTGGATGCCACATCAGGAGCAGAATATAATAACTTCAAAGTCATCTTTTGATTCTGCTTTCTGCACTCCTGTGTCCTGATATCTGTATGATTTGTCATTGAGTGCTTGTCTATGGTGTTTGCAGGCTGACTGGCTTGTCAGTCTGTTTTGTGATGAGAGTTTTGTGTTTTGAAACATTTCTAAGTCAGAATTTTACTAATAATTATTTGGTGTGACTGGTCCGCTTTGTCAGTTTTTTGTATACACATTTATATGGAAATACAATAGTGTATATTCTCTGTGTTATTAAGTAAATAGTATTTGTATATTCCATACTGGGTAACTGATTGTTACATTTGTTGTTATATTGAAGAATGTAAAGCACAATGAGAAAAAGGCATTCAGCCCATCAAGCTTTCGCTTTCAAATAAATGTTTGCAGCATTATAGTCTCTGCCCAATTTTTTTCAGTTTCCGAAGAAAATTGGAGAACTGGAGTCAACCTTTACGAAATAAAGCTCTGTGAAATTTCTGTCACATCCTGAAGCTAATTAAGCAACAGTTATCAGCCAGAAGTCTGCCTCAAGCTGTAAAAGAACTTCTCAAGATGGACATTAATGAGCTTAGTGAAAGTTCTTGCATCTGTCAGTGGTATTAAAGGGGACTGATAAAGTGCTCTTTTGTATAGATGCAAGCCCACTGACAAAACTCAAACATAATCATTACACACTGCGAACCATAAGTGATGTTCTGCCTTAATTAGCAAAAACAAAAAGGATGGGTTTTGGCATGTTACATTAGATTAAAAAAATCAAGTCTCCTGGTGGCTCTTCCAACACCATTTGGAAAATACAGATGGTTTGCAGATGACATATTAGTCTGCAGTGGAGATAAATAGGACCCTGATCAGAAACTGAAAGCCATTTGGAAAATAATCCAAGTAGTGCACCCAAAAGGCTCCAGAGAATAGAGTTATTGCATCAAAAGCATAAATTTACTACTATCAACAAGATAGGCAAGGAGATGTCTCCTACTGATATTTTGATCAGATATGACAGAAAAGATGACAATGAGGAAGTCATGGCTACTGATAGATCAAAACTGTTAATGTGCTGCAATATTTATAAATTTACAGCTCTCTGAGGATAAATTGACCTAGAGTAAGCAAGCTAGTGCAGTATATGAAGATCTGAAATGACAATTAGCAAAAGATGCTCTGACATGAGAAGATGTGCCACTCCAGATAGCTGTGCATTTCAATATTGGAGTGGAACTCAGCATACAGGATAGACTGATATCCAAGGGTGATTAAGTGGCTATGTACAACTGGGTGAGAGAAGAAATGAAGTGTTGCAAGGTACAATGAATGCAAGATTGTGCAAGGAAGAGCTGGAGATGTGATTTACTGGCTTCTGATAAACAAAGATATGGAGCCATATTCATTAAGGTGTGATGTAAACCAGCAGTGTCAAGCAAATCAGCCAAAGGAACCACTTATTAACCAACAATAACCAGAAAGGTCCTGGGAGATAAATGAGTGTTAACTATTTGAAATGGATGAAAGAAACTCACTGTTACTCTGAATTCTTTGAAATAGTTAGATTGTGTGTTTTGTTAAAGGGACAGAATTCATAGCTAATGTGTGAAAGCTCATTTTCCATGTATTGGTATTCTAAATGTCAGGCCAGTGACCACTACTTAACTCAAGAAAATACCACCAGTTTGCACAACAATATGAGTCATGTCCCCAGCTCACCAATGCATCCAGAATCAAATGGAAAAGCTGTTAAAATTACAGATACAGTGCTAGAAAAGCACATGAATCTGGCATATTACCTTAAACTTCATTTACCACTCAAGATTAATTTTATGCCCATTCTTTTCTACTAGTTTTTGATTTCAAAGTATGTTTGCGTATTTTTTCAAAATCTTCATGAAGGCAAAATGATTTTGTAAGGATGGCTGGACATTGGATTTATTTTTTGGTCTCTGGCATACAATAATTATCCCAGTTGAAATTGGTTGAGCTGGTGTTCTAGTTAGCTGGTGATGGTCAAAATCATTCACTAAAAAGTAGTGTAACACCACGAAAGAGACTCTGGCCAGCATACAATCTAACAATATGGAAGTTTTTTTTAATTCTTTCATGGGATGTAGGCATTGCTGACAAGGCCAGCATTTGTTGCACACCCCTAATTGTCCTTGACAACTAAGTGGCTTGCTAGGTCTTTTAGAGGGCAGTTAAGAGCCAACTACAGTGTTGTGGGTGTGGAGTCACATGTAGGCCAGACCAGGTAAAGACAGCAGATTTCCATCCCTAAAGGACATTAGTGAACCAGATGGGTTTTTACAACAATCAATAGCTTCATATTACCATTACTGAGAGTAGATTTTAATTCCAGACTTTTATTAATCAATTGAATTTTAAATTCAACCAGTTACCATGGTGGAATTTGAACTCTTGTCCCCCAGGAATAAGCCTGGATCTCTGGGTTATAAGTTCAGTGACATTACCACTACACCACCATCTCCTCCTGGAGTACTTGTGGTGAATAGCATAGATGCATCATTTAAGGGGAAGCTAGATAAACACTTGAGGGAGAAAGGAATCAAAGGAACTGTTAATGGAATTAGATGAAGAAGGGTGAGAGGAGGCTTGTATGGAGCATAAACACTGGAATAGTCCTGTTGGGCTGAATGGTGTGTTTCCCTACTGTAAATACTTTATAATACTTTGTAACTTTATAATTCAGTAAATACATTTATCAATTCAGAAAAATGAATCCAAAATAATGCAGATGGGTGCTTGCAGTGGCCATCCTTTCAATAGTTTAAATAAAGTAATTTAATTTCAAAATCTTGGAAAAATAGAGAAACAGTTAGATGCAATGTTATTGATTTTGTTTCTCTCTTGATAATGCTTTCCTTATCAGTGTCAGGTAGTCAATTGTGAAGCATTCTATTATGTAATCATTTCAGTGCAGTAACATAACTTATGGAGAATCAGACAGCACAGCTTGTTAATCTTCAGTGTATTGCTGATACTGCTGATGCTTTTAAGGGATAACAGAATCCGATTCAAGGCAAGTAATATTACTCCTCTCATATCAGTTGTAATATCTATACTGTTCAGTTTGTGTGAAAGGCAGAAGCTTTCCTTTTAGTTTTAAGATATTAGTTGTGATTCACAACTTTTCACTGTTTCAGTGATCGATAATTCACACAAAATCATGATTTAACACAATGCTGTTGTATCTCTTGATTTATTCTTCTGAGTTTTGATATTAATATTGCTCCATTTGTTGTTTATGCAGTAGAAAACGTGAGTTCAGATAATTATGTTGTGTTACATGATTACTCCTTGTTGTGTATTGTTCATTTATTGTTCATTTAATACGTAGTGTATTGTTCATTTGAGGCAACTGTACGTGCTTGGTGTAGCATGCACAGTGTGCCACTAGAGGGAGCCCATAACAAAGGTTCAGTTGACAGCTGCAATCCAGAAGGTTGTGCCTTGTGTTTCTTCCAGAGATTTACAATAAGAGATCTGCAATGTGAGATCTTACACTCCTCTTTTTATGTGCTCCACAGAGTCCTAAACCCAAGAGGATTGAATGGTTACAGCTCAAAACTTGTCAATAGTTTCTGTTAATGCTGTGTAAGCCAACATGTTGAGCTTATGTAGGGGAGGATAGGTCTCTGTGCCAGTTAATTCTTCTCCCCCTGCTGGGTTTCACAGCCATAAGTTTTCCATGGTAAAGAGAGACCCATGATTATTTAAGACTATTTTATTATGCATTCATTATCTAAGATTACTTATGTTAAAATTGTATAGCTAAGTTACTCCCAGCTCCTAACTTGGGTCTTTTTGTCATTACAGGGGTAAAGAGATTGGCCATGATGTGGACCTTTTGATCAGCTGCCTCGAGGAAGGAAAGGAAGAAGGTCTTCTTCGTAAAACAGTCAGTAAGCTGGACAGTCAGGTAGATGTCACCTGTAAGATGTTATCTTGCCTTAGGAATAAGCAAATTATTTCATATTATCATCTGCACATCATTTATTTCTTGCAAATGGCAACAAGCTTATGGAAAAGGAAGAACCACCACAAGTTAAAAAATTGTCAAAAATGAGTAACATCTTGTCTGGAAAGTTTGTTCACTAGATTCAGGTTAGCATGGATTTATAAAGGCAATTATGCAAAGAATAAAAAATAATTGATTCTGAGTTCCAAGACTGGAATCTAATTGGAAAAGGGGAAGAGGGGCTGATGTTGATATTGGCCCCTGGTCTCAGCTCCAGGCTGGTCTTGGGTGGGTGGCTAACAGCGTGAGTTCAAAAGTCACCTGCTGACCCAGAAAACAGACTTGGGTATGTTACCAACCAAGCCTCAATTCACTGACACATAAGGAAACAAGTTCAATTTCATAGCAAAATCTCTGATAGGACAGTGAAAGGCTAGTCAATGCGACAAAAGTCTCCAGCCACAAACATCACAAGGGATGTGCATGAGCAGCATCAGCCTTCCACCATCTTTGCTGAAACCACTGAGGGAGCATCTCATAGGTGTAGAGAATTGGTAAACTACTTTTTATGAAAAACACTATAAGTTGATCACTTGGTGACGAATTCAACACAATATTGGGGGCCAAGTGCAGTAGCCCTCAAAAACAGATGTGGGGATTGTGACGAGCAATTAACCCTCAGGCGATGATTGGGATGCAGGGAGCACACCAACTTTGTGCTGCCTGTATCAATGATTTCAGTGTCCAGCACCAACTACATTGTTGAATAGTTGGCTGCATCAGCAATTGGCAGTGAAACTGGAGCACAGTTGCATTATTCTTTTGGCAGTGATCACACACCAGTTGAACACTGATGGAGTGCAAACATTTCATGTACCCCTAAGCTGCTGGCACATCTTCTGGTGGCTTGATGACTACCATCATCAGCTTATTATGCCCTAAGCACAAGGAAAGCCAGCCACTGCTGCAAATCGCAGAGCTCTCTCTTTCTGGCTGTTGATGTCCATCGCCAAGGTAATGTGCTGGTTTATTCTGCTAAGGAGAGAAATGGTGATGTGTTTGATGCAAGTGTGCACCATAGACTGGGAGATACAGATGATGGCAGGAGCTGTAGTGAAAAACTTAAGGGTGATGGTGACTTTGATAGTTGCTGTTATAGTTCCCTGGTCCAGTAGGCAGCAGGTGCTGCTGCGACAGATTGCATAGGTCCACAACAACCTTCCTGCGGAATCACAGCCTCCTCAAGTACCACTCCTCAAAAATACCAAGAAACTAATTCTTAGCCTATGGACCCTGAGGGCTAGGTAAGGACTGTGAGCAGCTCGCCTTACCTGCTGGCTTCTAACAGGCCCACCAGCTTCTTGCCATATTTGTTGAGGCTGCTGCTGCTCTTCTTCCTCCAATTGTTCATCCATCCAAAAGAGTGAAGCCAAAAAGACATCCCTGTTAAGCAATGAATGTTTAATGAGGGAATGTAAGGGAGGGGGAAAAATCAGAAAGAAACAAACTGGAAGTCCATGACAGCCTTGGAAATGCATTACTCACAATGGCACACCGACCCTAATGAGCTGTAGAGTCATAGAGTCATAGAGTTATACAGCACAGAAACAGGCCCATCATGTCTGTGCCAGCCATACAGCACCCAACTATTCTAATCCCATATTCCTGCACTTGGCCCATAGCCTTATATGCTATGGCATTTCAAGTGCTCATCTAAATACTTCTTAAATGTTGGGAGGGTTCCTGCCTCCACCACCTCTTTAGGCAGTGCATTCCAGATTCCAACAGCCATCTGGGTGAAAAAATGTGTCTTCAAATCCCCCCTAAACCTCCTGCCCCTTACCCTAAATCTATGCCCCCTGGTTCTTGACCCCTCCACTAAGGGAAAAAGTCTCTTCCTATCAAACCTATCAATGCCCCTCATAATCTTGTACACCTCAATCATATCCCCCTTCAGCCTTCTCTGCTCCAAGGAAAACAACCCTAGCCTTTTCAGTCTCTTTTCATAGCTGAAATGCTCCAGGCCAGGCAACATCCTGGTGAATCTCCTCTGCACCCTCTCCAGTGCAATCACATCCTTCCTATACTGTGGTGCCCAGAACTGTACACAGTACTCCAGCTGTGGCCTAACTAGCGTTTTATATAGCTCCATCATAACCTCCCTGCTCTTATATTCTATGCCTCGGCTAATAAAGGCAAGTATCCCATCTGCCTTCCTAACGACCTTATCTACCTGTGCTGCTGCCTTCAGTGATCTATGGACAAGTACACCAAGGTCCTTCTGACTTTCTGTACTTCCTAGGGTCCGACCATCCATTGTGTATTCCCTTGCCTTGTTAGTCCTCCCAAAATGCATTACCTCACACTTCTCAGGATTAAATTCCATTTGCCACTGCTCTGCCCATCTTACCAGCCCATCTATATCTCCCTGTAATCTAAGGATTGCCACCTCACTATTTACAACACCAACAATTTTCGTGTTGTCTGCGAACTTACTGATCATACCTCCTATATTCACGTCTAAATCATTAATGTACACTACAAACAGCAAGGGTCCCAGCACCGATCCCATGGTCACAGTCTTCGAATCGCAAAAACAGCCCTCGACCATTACCCTCTGCCTCCTGCCACTAAGCCAATGTGGGACCTTATCAAAAGCCTTACTGAAATCCATGTATACTACATCTACTGCTTTGCCCTCATTGACACATCTAGTCACCTCCTCGAAAAATCCAGTCAAGTTAGTTAGACATGATCTCCCCTTAACAAAGCCATGCTGACTATCTCTGATTAATCCCTGCCTCTCCAAGTGGAGACGAATCCTGTCCCTCAGAATTTTTTCCAATATTTTCCCAACCACTGATATTAGACTCACCGGCCTGTAATTACCTGGTTTATCCCTACTCCCCTTCTTGAATAATGGTACCACATTCGCTGTCCTCCAATCCTCTGGTACCTCTCCTCTGGCCAGAGAGGATTTGAAAATTTGTGTCAAAGCCCCTGCTATCGCCTCCCTTGCCTCACATAACAGCCTGGGATACATCTCATCTGAGCCTGAGGATTTATCCACTTTTAAGCCCGTTGAAACAGCTAATATTTCCTCCCTTTCAATGCTAATATGTTCAAGTATAGCACAATCCCCCTCCCTGATCTCTACACCTACATCGTCCTTCTCCATCATGAATACAGATGAAAACTAAGGTGATGAACAGTAGGTGACTGTCTTTTTAAATTCAGATTTCAGTCATATCAGTTTGTGAAGCCAATCCTGCTACCTTTTACTTAGCCGGTTTTTCACTGGACAGGGCTTCTGATCCACCTGGTAAAAATTCTTTTGGAGTCCAAATGATGTCATTGGATCCCTATTTGAATTTTTTCATGAGGCATGTGCTGCTTTCCAGAGGGTGCATTTGTGGCCTGAGTCATAATAAAAATAGTGGTCAGTGGGTTTCCGATAGGAATGGGGCAGCAGGTCAATGTTACACAATTTTAACTGCTCACCTGGCCATGGATTATGAAAACAAAGATAGGTAACTTTATAACTATCATCAAATTAAAGCCACAAACACCATGTTAGTTGTACTTTTTTAACAATGTATATTTTATAAATTGCATGTAGGAATTTTTTTATGTTTTTATTTTTTCTCTGGAATTATTTGTGTTCACTCTGTCTAAGTCATTCTTGTTTGTATATAACTAAAGAATATGAGAATCATAGACCATAGAATTTATATCACAGAAGGAATCCATTTGGCTCATTATTCTAATGCCTGTGCTAGATCTTCAACAGGATCTATCTGTAAAAGCAATTTGTGTTTATATGGCACCTTGATGTAGAAAAACATCCGAAAGTGCTTTGCATGTTATAAAGAAAAACAAACTCTAATCTAATCTACTCTAATCCCAAATCCACATTCCTTCCCCATGCTTAAGGTATGAATAATTTGGATGTCATCCATGGAGGTCCATTGAAAAATAATTTCCACTATACTATTCTCTCATGATCTCTCATGCTCAATTATGTGATTAGTACATCGATAGATTACAATAAAGTTAGGTAAAATAGTCCATTTTATTTCAGATATATTTCATCTGACTTGCAGAAATCTAACTACTGTACACTTTACACAACTACATTGCTGTGAAAAACAATGCCTTTTGCAGTCAGCTCAGAGGGTGACAGTCCTCTGGAGGCCTGGAAACCAATGATAAAGTGAAGGAAGCACAGGTTGACGTTTTGCATCGTAACCTTGTCGCAAGAAATAACATCTTGAAAGGGTTTAGCATTAGCAATTAGGGTGGCTTGATACTGCTGCTCTGGCCTTCAATGTGGAAGATGAGGTTTGTCAGATGAGATGCCTTTACAAAGCCATTTCTTTTTTTTTTACTGTTTTGTCAAATAACATGTGATCTGTCAGAAGTATGAAGGAAAAAATTAAGTTTCACTGGCTTGACAGAAGCTATAAAAATGTTGAACTGAAGGTCATGGGCAGGTAAAAGTTCCCATGTCTATGTGATGTACTATATTGTAAATGTGACAATTTTACATTGGACAACTCTGCTTGTGACTTCAGTCAATAATTCATTCACAGATAATTTCCCTTTGTCTCAGGGTCTGCTCCTGTACTGCGATTTTGTGGAGGCCACATTGGAAAAGAGAAGATTACCTAGCAAAAAATACGATGTCATGGATCATTTTCAAAAATGCTTTCTGATCCTAAAATTAAACAAAACACTTGTGAACAGAGACCTCAGTACATCCTCTGTGTCTGCACAGAGGCTAACCCATAAGGGGGCAGAACCTGAAGAAAAGACTACGATTAAAGGTTGGAAGGCTATCCGTGTGGATCTGGTCACTGTGCCTGCTCAGCAGTTTGCCTATGCACTTTTAGGATGGACTGGATCCAGAGTGAGTAGACGTTTTAAAAAAAATTGTATTAAGTCTGTAAGCAGTGGAATAGATATGTCTCTCTCTTTGGAAATTGTCTTTAACCAATTGGACCCAAGCAAACTCACATCACAGTCAATAAATACATTAATGGCTCATGAAATGTATCTCTCCTCGATGGTGTTTCCATCTTTCCAGCTCATCTGGTTCGAACTCGCAACACCAGAGTAAATGATATTTTTAGACAGCCAGCACCACTACAAATTTACAAAATTAGCAATCCCAGGTAAATTGGTATTTTTTGCCAGCTAGATATGGATCGAAACTACAGTGAAAATCCATTTAGGAAAGATAGTCACATCAAATACTTTGATGGGAATAATTACAATGCAGGCAGCCACATCTATTGAATTCTTACATACTAATTTAGCCACTGAATAAAATTAATCTTACACAGACATTCCAAAGATTCAGTTGGCTGACACTATTTTTAATAGTCTTGCCCTAACTATTTTAAATTATATAAAATAAAGACAAAAATCTTATTTTTCTGACACTATTTTAGTCAGCAATTTACCAAGAGCTGATAGGAAGGACAGACAAAAAGTAAAAGGTGGTGGAGTTGCATTGCTGGTTAAAGAGGAAATTAACGCAATAGTGAGGAAAGATATTAGCTCTGACGATGTGGAATCTGTATGGGTAGAGCTGCGAAACACTAAGGGGGTAAAAAACATTAGTGGGGTTGTATATAGACCCCCAAACTGTAGTGGTGATGTCGGGAATGGCATTAAACAGGAAATTAGAGACGCATGTGATAAAGCAACATCTGTAATTATGGGTGACATTAATCTGCATATAGATTGGGCAAATCAGATTAGTCACATTACTGTAGAGGAGGAATTCATGGAGTGTATACGGGATGGTTTTCTGGACCAATATGTTGAGGAACCAACTAGAGAACAGGCCATCCTAGACTGGGTATTGTGTAATGAGAGAGGAATAATTGACAATCTAGTTGTGTGAGACCCCTTGGGGATGAGTGACCATAATATGTAGAATTCTTCATCAAGATGGAGAGTGACGTAGTTGATTCTGAGACTAGGGTCCTGAATCTTAATAAAGGAAACTACGAAGGTATGAGGCGCGAGTTGGCTATGATGGATTGGGAAACATTACTTAAAGGGATGACGGTGGATAGGCAATGGCAAACATTCAAAGAGCGCATGGATGAACTGCAACAATTGTTTATTCCTGTCTGCCGCAAAAGTAAAACGGGAAAGGTAGTCAAACCATGGTTGACAAGGGAAATTAGAGATAGCATTAGATCCAAGGAAGAGGCATACAAATTCACCAGAAAAAACAACAGATCTGAGGATTGGGAGCAGTTTAGAATTCAGCAAAGGAGGACCAAGGGATTGATTAAGAAGGGGAAAATAGAGTACGAGAGTAAGCTTGCAGGGAACATAAAATCTGACTGTAAAATAGGTATGTGAAGAGAAAAAGATTGGTGAAGACAATGTAGGTCCCTTACAGTCAGAAACAGGGGAATTTATTAAGGGGAACAAAGAAATGGCTGACCAACTAAATGCATACTTTGCTTCTGTCTTCACAAAGGAGGACACAAATAACATACCAGAAATGTTGGGGAACACAGGGTTTCGTGAGAGGGAGGAACTGAAGGAAATCAGTATTAGTAGAGAAATGGTGTTGGGGAAATTGATGGGATTGAAAACCAATAAATCCCCAGGGCCTGATAATCTACATCCCAGAGTACTTAAGGAAGTGGCCCTAGAAATAGTGAATGCATTGGAGGTCATCTTTCAAGATTCTATAGACTCTGGAACAGTTCCTACAGATTGGAGCGTAGCTAATGTAACCCCACTATTTAAAAAGGGAGTTAGAGAGAAAACAGGGAATTATAGACCAGTCAGCCTGACATCGGTAGTGGGGAAAATTCTAGAGTCCATTATCAAAGATTTTATAGCACAGCACTTGGAGAACAGTGGTAGAATTGAACAGAGTCAGCATGGATTTACAAAAGGGAAATCATGCTTGACAAATCTACTAGAATTCTTTGAGGATGTAACTAGTAGAGTTGATGAGGGATGCCAGTGGATGTGGTTTATTTGGACTTTCAGAAGGCTTTCGACAAAGTCCCATATAAGAGGTTAGCATGTAAAATTAAAGCACATGGGATTGGAGGTAGTGTATTGTGATGGATAGAACATTGGTTGGCAGACAGGAAACAAAGAGTAGGAATAAATGGGTCTGTTTCCGAATGGCAGGCAGTGACTAGTGGGGTACCGCAAGGATCGGTGCTCGGACCCCAGCTATTCACAACATATATTAATGATTTAGATGAGGGAACTAAATGTAATATCTCCAAATTTGCAGATGACACAAAACTGGGTGGGAGGGTGAGTTGTGAGGAGGATGCAGAGAGGCTTCAGGGTGATTTGGACAAGTTGAGTGAGTGGGCAAATGCATGGCAGATGCAGTATAATGTGGATAAACGTGGTTATCCACTTTGGTAGCAAAAACAGGAAGGCAGATTATTGTCTGAACGGCTATAAACTGAGAGAGGGGAATATGCAGCGAGACCTGGGTGTTCTCGTACACCAGTCGCTGAAGGTAAGCATGCAGGTGCAAAAGGCAGTAAAAAGGGCAAATGTTATGTTGGCCTTCGTAGTGAGAGGATTTGAGTACAGGAGCAGGGATGTCTTGCTGTTGAGGCCACACCTGGAATATTGTGTGCAGTTTTGAGTCAGTTAGGATTATATTCGCTGGAGTTCAGAAGAGTGAGGGGGGGAATCTCATAGATACCTATAAAATTCTAACAGGATTTGACAGGGTAGATGTAGGAAGGATGTTCTCGCTGGTGAGGGAATCCAGAACCAGAGATCATAGTCTAAGGATATGGGGTAAACCTTTCAATACTGAGATGAGGAGAAATTACCTCACCCAGAGAGTGGTGAGCCTGTGGAATGTTTATGTTTCTATGTTTTAAATGTGAATGACAAACTGCATTACAGGACCTTAGCACATACAGCTGGCATTTCCCTAATATTGCACTACTATGTCAATCGTATATCATTCTCCTGTATCTGTGACATCATTATCTTCTTTCTGGCGTGCCTCCGCCAATTTATTTGAACAAATAAGTACCCCAGTTTTCAGGATTGTGCCTATAGTTGCACATGTTGGGAGTTACTAATCTCATCTGTACCATTGTGAGCAGGTGTTAAGCAGACAGGTGGATTTTAACACAGAGCAGGTCTCCAGCAGGAAACCACTCCAGTGAGTTGATTTCTGGCCTAGCAGTGGCACCGGGAAGCCAGTGATTTTAGCTGCTAGGTCTCATTTAAAAGCTGCTGGTCCACGTCCAGCACGAAGAGGATGCAATGCATCTGTCAGCAGGCAAAGAGCTGCTGCCCCCTTACAGCTAAGTGGCGAGTGGACGTTCAGGGAGGTCTCGTGTGTGGGAGGGGGGGAGAATATGGGGAGGCCATGATTTTCCTTGTGGGGCCCAGGTGTGTGCTCCTACTGTTCCTGGCTATACAAAAGAGAATTTTAGATTTAGTTTAGACCAATGGCAGATCTGCTTCTGCCTAGCAGGAATGCCAAGACAGCTTAGACCCCAGTTAAAATTGCATTGGGGTCCTATTGGCGTATTAGGATCACAATTTGCAAACATTTATGAGGCTTCTTCATGCATTAGGCAGGTGCCTAATCTGTATGCAAAACCCCGAATGTTAACCTTGCAAATGATTGGAAATGATCGGGATCTCAGTGGGAATGTAACCTATTCGTCTTTAATTGTTCACTACCCAGTTTCCACTGGGTGGGTAGCACTAAAATCAACCCCGATAAAAATCAAAAAAGAGAAACACTTGCAGGATTGCCCACAAACACGTCCAAATGGCTAGATATGGAGTAACAAGTAGAGACCTGGGGCTTAATTTTACAGAGCCGCCCGACGTCTGGGGTCGTGGTGGGGGGAGGGGGGCAGGAAAATGCCTCCGGGAGAGGGCCGCCACGTACCCCAATGCCGTGAGGACCTGGCCCGATATTGCTGGCGGCGGCAAGGCCTCATGGTGGCCCCCCCACCGCTCGGCGACAGGACTGCCATTAACATACGTAAATAAATTTAAATCACTGAATTAATTACCCTTACACTCCGCCATCCGTGCCGGTGCGATCTTTGTGCTGCTGGCTGGCACTCTTGTGCCTTCGGATCCCTGTCTGGGGAACCGAGATGGAACACTGGTGGAGAGCGGGGAGGAGGTACATTTCTCAGTGTGGGGTGAGGGAGCGGGGTTAAAGTAATGTCATTGGTGTAGGGGATGGTGGGAAGGGTTATAGGTTAAAGTTTATGTACTGGGGCAAAGGTCAGGTGGACAAGGTAGGTGTTTTGGGGGGGTGAGAGGGCAAGTAATTAATTCTTTGGTTATTGTGGGGGAGAGGGGCAAATTAAATGTATTTAAATCTTTTAATTACCTGTTTCTTTAAATATTTAACTTGATCGGCAGGGCTTGAAACCTTTTAAAAATGGTGTCAGTGCCTGCGCCCAGGCAGCTGATGTCATTTCCAGGGACGGACAGCCTGCCCCTCCACGTCATCAGCCAGTGGGGAGGCGGAGGGGGAGCAGTCCATCCCAGGTACTTAAATGAGCCACCACGCTTAATATCATGGCAGCTCCGTGATGTGCAGCCTGCACAGGCGGGCTGCCATTGTTTTCACCCGCTGCCGGAATATAAATTCCAACCCCTGGAGTGGGTCACCTGCTTACAAACTTGGCAGGTGTGTGTGTAGTTTGTGGAGAATTCAGAAAGAAAGAAGGTTGGGAAAAAAATCTTACAAATATGATTTGTAGAGACAACTACATTTTTTATGTTTCTTGCTTATTTTTCTTGTCAACCTTGTCCTTTTCAATTCTTATCTTCTTCTTTTGGGCCTCCTTATCTCGAGAGACAATGGATACGCGCCTGGAGGTGGTCAGTGGTTTGTGAAGCAGCGCCTGGAGTGGCTATAAAGGCCAATTCTGGAGTGACAGGCTCTTCCACAGGTGCTGCAGAGAAATTTGTTTGTTGGGGCTGTTGCACAGTTGGCTCTCCCCTTGCGCCTCTGTCTTTTTTCCTGCCAACTACTAAGTCTCTTCGACTCGCCACAATTTAGCCCTGTCTTTATGGCTTTTTTCTTTATCTACACTTATTTATTAACTTGTAGTTCCCCTTTGCATTCTTTCAGTTTCTGTTTGCATGGCTTCTCAAGAATCTTCCTCTCAGTTCTCCATTTCTCTCTGTAGACCGCTATTTGTTTTTGCAGTCTCTGTCTTCATTGTCTCTTTTTGCAATCTATTCAGTCTCCTTTCTCTCAAAAATATCTCAATTGATTTTACTTTGATTCTGTCGAAAGTTTTCTTTCTCTATGTTGCTGCAGTCTCTATAAATATTTCTTTTCAGTCTCTTTGCTTTCTCATTTTCTCTATGCTTCATTATCAATCAGTTGGCCAATACACACAATGTTGTTTTTAAGTGCATGATAAACATCATTGACTACATATGATATTGCATTGCAATCTGAGAAGGAAGCTCTCAGTTGCCATTTAGAATGAGCCTCCACTAACAGCTCCTCCAAGCATATATTCCAGAACTTACCAAATTGAGTCCTTTTTTAAAAGCACATTGGACTTCTGGGGGTAGTTCAATAAGTTTGGAGATTACTGTGAAAATTGGGACATTTGCCAGGTATACAGATTGTCCAGGCACCTAACCTTGACATCCTATTTTTGGCTCACTTTTATTTTACAAAGGCAACAAAGGAGAAGGTATCTATTATACAACATAACAGATGGTCAAGGGATGAAGTGCAGACACGTTCAGGTCCTTGATTGCTTTGGGACTTGTAGACCTTGAGTGATGACATGGTATACACTTCTATAATCTGCCTTATTCTGGATATAATCCATAAAAGATAACATATTATCTGTTAAAATGGAGTTTATTTTTTGTTGCTAGTTATGATACCGAATCCTTGTGATCTTACTGAGAAATAACATGAATGGCATACATTTGTTGAAGGTGTTGAACAATAGAAAAGAGGGTCTTTAAAAAAGACAAATTCATCACATTAGCATCACAAACAACTAAGCCTGGTTGCCATTCTAAACCATAGGATGATACTTCCTGCATTACCAGCAGGATAAATGGTGAATGTGAAAAAAAAATCAGTTATTTGATAAAATTATTATTTGTTTAAGAGCCAATCTATCTCTTTGCTGACATTTATAATGAACGTTGCAGTCTGTCTTGCTAGGCTGGATGCCCATGAGCATATTAAAGCAGTTAGATAAGTTTGAGTTTTAACCTGCTCTCCATCTCCTATTTTTGCTTAGAACAAACCAAGAAGCTCATTATACAATATTAAAGGACCTCCCGTCACACAATACTGATGTAAGGTAGACCCATTGTCATAATTCCTCTGATATACTGTTCTTTGCCACCTGATGCAAGCATGTCATTATCAGCTTCAAAGGCGGCCATGTCACACAACAGGGCAAATGGGATTCATTTTAGTTTTAAAAAAACTGATACCAGAAACATTCTACAACATGCCAAAAAGATTCTAAAGACTTGCTATGACCTAAGCCACTGAGGATCAGCAGAAATCATAGATATCAGACGAGCAGTAACAGTTGCAATCTTAAATGAATGTCAAGGTGAGAAAAGTATCCACTGCTGGAATAACAATATCATAATACATTTTAGGACACCGATTTTTTTAAACCAATTTTCTAGCCAATGATGGAAATTAAACAATTGGTAATTAATCAAAAGCTAAATAAAAAAAGACGAGAAATGACTCTTGGTGAAATGTTGCTTATTGAGTTCAATTGACAGTCCTCTGTCTGCAATTATTTAAACAGGTTAAAGCCCCGATTAAAATATCATACAGCTGAATCTCGTACAAGTGTGGTAAGCAATTGCCTGCTAATTTCTAACCTTAGCTGTAACTAACTAACAGCTATGCCCAAAAATGCACTATATGTTATTGTTTCAACATTTATCCAGCAAGTTATTGATAGATCTTGACTGTCCAGAGGTGTAAAATGGGTGATAGTGAGTCAGCAGCCTGTTTTACATCTCTCCTGATTTTTACTTCCACTGATTTCAAGACCATTTTCTCCTTAAAGAAATGGTACCCATTGTGATTCATACATGTAATGAGGTGGTGTTAGGCATCCTGATGGCTACATGAGTGTCATCAATGACACCCTGCACTTCAGGGAATCCAGTAAACTGGTAGAAATGCTACAGCCTCTTGTCTTGTTGCTGCTTTTCTATGGAGGCTTCAGGAAAGTGTTTGATGCGTCAATGGACCAAAGACCGACTTATCTGGCAAATCTCACCAGAGGTGGTTTAAAATTAGACACTAAAGTGTCACAAATATTTAATGTGGTGGTGAGTTTCACTACAATGGGCAAGATGATCCCTAGTCTCTGGATCCCTATATCTAGTCTACAGATCAGGCTCTAATAAATAGGTCAGAGGCTGGGTATTCTGTGGTATAAAACCTCATTCCTGTGGCCTGATTTTCAAAGTGGGGTCGGGAACGTGATGCCCTCATGAATTCCAGGTTCTGACCATGCACCTCCACTGTGTCACTCATGTGACACTATGTTTAAATGCTCATACCCTAATTGGGCAGGAGATGAGCTTGGTGGCCAATCAACGGTGCCGAGCGCCTCCAGGAGGTGGGAGCTGCTTGTCTGGTGCTAGCGGCAAAGGTAAGCGGCAACCTCATTGCCGTTGCCTTGCCAAAGAGAGTAGGCAGCTCCTCAGAGGTCCAGCAGCTTAAAGGGATGAGACAGGGTGGAAATGGCCAAAACAGAGGTACTGTGCACGTTCTGGTGCAAGATACCAGAGGGCCCAATAATTCTGAACATTAAAGAAAAGACTTTTCCTTCACCCCACAGCAAATCCAACAGCTGTGCACTAACATGCACCAGACTGTTTGGGTTTGCCAAAATCTCCTTAAAAATTGCAGTGCCAACCTCCCCGACCCATTAACAAGCTCCTAAAGGAGCTTAATAGGCTGGAGGTGAGCAGGTTCCTCAATCTGTCCCACCCACTAGCAGTTTGACTGTTGCAGACTATTCCAGAGACGACCTCCGGGACCGCAATTTTTAATTAGCGCCCACACTGGGTTCCGACCCGGCTGGCGTTCGAAAATCCAGATCCTGGACTCTACAGATTTTTGATTCTTTTACTTGAGATTTATGAGAAATTATACAGGACGCACAAGATTTTAACTTCAAGACAGATTCAAAACCACCAGTACCACAAATTCTAAAGTGAGTTATAAAAACACTATGATGTGAGCAGCACATCAATATTATTGCAGGAGATAACCATACGTACAACTACCAATGGATGATCAGTCCTTGTTGATTGTATGTCCTCGTGGGTGAGACGACTGGTCAAGTCATCTCCTTCTGACCGCAGAAACAGGTGCTTTTTTTGCAACATAATTTATACCCATTTTCAGGGGACCTAGGTATTATATTGACATGGCTTTATTTTCCTATAAGAGTCCCTTTTTAATCCAAAATATCCAATGGGGCATTGAGTTCTTTGTTTGAACCATGGAATGAAAGCCCCCCTGACATTAGCCATCTTCCATGAGCCTCTGCTATGCAGCATGCTAAGGATTGTCTTCCCTTATTTGTTTCCCATGACCAGTTCCTCGGCCTCCAAGCCTACATTCAAAAGCTCCATTGTTTGTATCTGCCTGTCATCAGATGTTTATGCTATCTAGTCAGACTATTGAAATCGACACACTAATGAACAGTCGGAGATGTACCTGCTTTTCCCAGGCCTCTCGCTTATCTGTGAAAGATAGCTTGCAGAATTCCGTAGTTTACTTTGAAAAAGTCTTTTGGCCTGAGAAACATGCTGGTAAAATTTGATCAAGTTTAGTCAAATTAGATCAAACCTGTATTCTTACAGTGGCGAGTAACTCACCTCCTGACTCCCCAAAACCTTTCTTTTACCAGATGTGGGCATCACTGGCTAAGTCAGCTTTTGTTGCCCATCCCTAATTACCCTTGAACTGCTGCAATCCATGTGATGTAAGTGCACCCCAAGTGCTGTTAGGAAGGGAGTTCCAGGATTTTGACCCAGTGAAAATGAAGGAACAGCGATATAGTTCCAAGTTAAGATGGTGTGTGGCTTAGAGGGGAACTTGCAACTGCTGCCTTTGTCCTTCGAGGTGGTAGAGGTCGTGGGTTTGGAAGGTGCTGTCGAAGAAGCCTTGGTGAGTTGCTGCAGTGCATCTAGTAGATGGTACACACTGCTGCCACTGTTCAAACATGGACAAAAGTGCTGAACTCAAGACGTGAGAGTGACTGCATTGGTGGTGGAGGGAGTGAATGTTTAAGGTTGTGGATGGGGTGTCAAACAAGCGGGCTGCTTTGTTCTGGATGGTGTCGAGCATGTTGAGTGTTGTTGGAGCTGCACTCATCAAGGCAGGTGGAGAGTATTCCATCACATTCCTGACTTGTGCCTTGTAGATGGCTTTGGGAAGTCAAGAGGTGAGTTACTCGCTGCAGAATTCCCAGCCTCTGACTTGCTCTTGTAGCCACAGTGCTTATATGGCTGGTCCAGTTCAGTTTCTGGTCAATGGTAACCCCAGGATGTTGATAGTGGGGGATTCATTGATGGTAATGCCATTGAATGTCAAGGGGAGATGGTTGGATTCTCTCTTGTTGGAGATGCCATTGCCTGGCACTTGTGTGGCACGAATGTAACTTGCCACTTATCAGTCCAAGCCTGAATATTGTTCAAGTCTCATTACATATGGACACAGACTGCGTCAGTATCTGAGGAGTCGCAAATGGTGCTGAACACTGAAATCATCAGCAAACATCCGCACTTATGATGGAGAGAAGGTCATTAATGAAACAGCTGAAGATGGTTGCGTCTAGAACCCTGTCCTGAGGAACAATTGCAGTGATGTTCTGGGACTGAGATGATTGATCTCCAACAACAAAACCATCTTCCTTTGTGCTAGGTATGACTCCAACCAGTGGAGAGTTTTCCCCCAATTCTCATTGACTCCAGTTTTGCTAGGGCTCCTTGATGTCACACTCGGTCAGGAGCTGAGTGGCTCTGGCGGAACCCAAACTAAGCGGTCGTGAGCAAGTTATAGCTGAGTAAGTGTTGCTTGAAAGCACTGTCGATGACACCTTCCATCACTTTGCTGATGATCGAGAGTAGACTGATGGGGCAGTAATTGGCCAGATTGGATTTGTCCTGCTTTTTTTGTACAGGACATATCTGGGCAATTTTCCACATTGTCAGGTAGATGCCATTTACCATCTACAAGGCACAAGTCAGGAGTATGATAGAATACTCTCCATTTTCCTGGATAAGTGCAGCTCCAATAATACTCAGGAAACTCGAAACCATCCAAAACAAAGCAGCCTGCTTGATTGACATCCTATCCAGCAAGTTAAACATTCATTCCCTCCACCATCAGTGCACCATGGCTGCAGCGTGTGCCATTTGCAAGATGCTCTGCAGCAACTCGCCAAGGCTGCTTCAAAAGCACATTCCAAACATCCGATTGCTATCACCTAGGACAAGTGCAGTAGGTGCATGGGAACATCACTGCCTGTAAATTCCCCTCCAAGTCATACATCATCCTGGCTTGGAAATATATCGCAGTTCCTTCTTCGTCGCCGGGTCAAAATCCTGGAATTCCTTATCTAGCAGTAATGTGGGTGTACCTACACCACATGAACTACAGCAGTTCAAGAAGGTAGCTCACCACCACTTTCACAAGATAATTAGGGATGGGCAGTGATGCCTACATCCCATGAATGAATATTAAAAAAGCACAACTCATTGATTGCTGAAGCCTAGATGATGACTGCAAGTGCCTGCAGACATATCCAAATGCTTGTGGCTTTCCTTTTGCGGGATCTCTCTTATTCCATCAAATCCAGGGCAGTAATGGGAAACCCAAGGGAATATCCAGGCTGAGTGCTGAGCTTGCAGTCATGAATTTCAACTAGTGGCAACAAGAATGCTGTTGCTGGAGGTGTAAAACAAAGGAGCAATGAACACAAAAAGCAGCAACAAGCAGAAGAGAAAGACCACAGGAAGACACATTATTGGTGGACCAATCTGCATAATTACAATAATTCTGGGGGAATAATGACGCCAACATATACTTGAAGCATGGTCTGAAAACAATAAATGATCTCCTGTGGTGTTCAGCACCAAGTGTGCTTGGGCCTACATGCTTGAATGTGCAAGGCTTGGAGTAGGTTCAGGGATGCTCCTTAAGCATGCATGACATCAGGGAAAATCTCTAAATTAAAATTCTAAATTAAAATAGATTCGGGTTTATTTTTCGTCCACTGATTATCAATATTTTCTCGTTTTCAGAATAGTCCCACCAAAAATTCTTGCATAATCTTTAGCAAATTAATGTCAGAAATTAAGGTAACTGTGTTTTACATACTGTAGATGTGAACTGGTGAAATGCTGTCTTTGAAAATTTGGAGCTGTGAAACTGCTTATTTTAATGTCAAATTCCTAATACACTATTACAGGCACCTTGAGTGTCAATGAAGCTTCTATAGCTAGAGGTACAGGCAGCTGTAGATCGCTAATTATGCATACTTTAACTTGGCTGAATGGATGTGAGAGAATCTTCTGATTTTTTCTGATTTTCAGATTAACATGCCAGAGTAATTTAGGCAATAAATACTAATTCTTTATATAACCACAGTCACCAATGTAAAACTGTGAAAAAAAAGCTTTTACTTCACTTTTATTTTTAAGGAACATAAACATAAATCTGATATATATTATTAGTCATAGGTTTTGGGGCCATTGCTGGATTCCCTCAGGTGCAAGGCATAATAGCTTGTACGCATGCGGCCATCAAGGCTCCTATGGAACAGTCAGCCACCTTCTTCAACAGGAAGAGCTTCCATTCCATCAATGTTCAATTGGTTTGCAACCGCCGAAAGTGTTTCTTGCAGGTTCACACTACATACTTCGACAGTCACAGGTATCACTGCTTTTGATAGTCCCCCACTCATCTTCAGTGATGGATTCTCGCTGACAAGGGCTACCCTTGCAATGCAGTGGAGGATAGGTGCAACAATTGCCATGACTCCACCCAAGTGACTATGGAGCAGGCCATTGGGCTATGGAAGATGAGATTCCGCTACCTCGACCAATCTGGTGCAGCCCTGCAGTATGCTCCCGCAAGGATGTCATGTATCGTAGTGGTCTGCTGTGCTCTACACAATTCAGAGCTGAAAAATGGGGAGGCCTTACATGAGAATGACATGTCTGAGTGACACTCATTCACCGACGAGGAGGATGCAGAGGAGGGGGAGGGGCAAGCAGCAATGGATGATGAAGACCCTGTGCAGGAGGCCAGAGGGGTTGAGCAACACACAAAGGAGGCAAGAGGCAACCTCATAATGACTTGTTTCCAGCCACCATGATGCCCATTCACAGAGTTAAATAATGGCTCGCCTTAATGCATGACGTCTGTTGCCTCCTTTCCATTTGTGGTCCCTGTTATGCGAGCAGCTGCAATGCGCGCTAGTGACCATGGGAGACAAGATGTTAACAAGGATTCTCAGTATATTGGCATGTTAATGAATGCTGTGGTCACATTGGCATTGCTCTAAGGGGGAAGGGGGAAGTCAGCAGCTCACAATTAAGGCATATGGCTTTCATACAATGATGGCTAAGGACTTGAAGAAAGGAAATTTTAATTGGTTTGTAAAAAACATATTTGGTACACACGTGAGACTCGAAGTGTGGCTAGGTGTTCTTCTTAATATGTTTGTGGGTGCTCCTACACAGTGTGATCTCTGCGGCAGGAGCTGGGCTGGAGGTAGGTTTCTGATCAGGCAGCCCTTTGACCTGTAATGACTTTGGCGGGCATCCTCTGACTGCCTGAGGCCTGGAAATCCCTGGCTGCCTGGGGGTGTCCTGGACTGGTGCAGAACTCTCCTCAGCCATCGCAGCTACTGAAGCTGGGCTAACAGGCAGAGGGGCTGAGGAGCCGGTGTCTACACTCGGAGTGCTCAGAAGAGAGCCTCCAGATGTGGATGACAGCCTCTCCACCTCCCTGCTCACTGGAGAAGGACCAGGACCAGCTCCTGTTCCTTCTCTTACCTTGCCACTGTTGCGTCAAGCTCACACTCAAGGGGATAGTGTGTCAGTCTGCGCACATCTCTGGGATCTAGCTCTCCATGAGGGTTGCCAAGCTCTCGATGAATGGAACTATGCGACTGAACATTGAGTTCAATAACTTCAGAGCATGACAGGCCTTTTTTTTAATATTTTATTTTTTAATCAGGTGCCTGCTTTTCATGTAGTCAGAGCTACTCATTATTCCGCTATTAACACTCTCTCTGGACTAATGCTTTGTCTTTCACCACAGGCATTAACACACACTTTGCCTTTGTCCCAGGACTGCTTTGTTATTTAATCACCCTCTTCCCTATCAAACACCTTCCCCTTTGTTCTCTCCCCCACCCCCCTCCCCTTCACTTGCTTAAAACCTATTTCTTTTCTTACCTTTGCCAGCTCTGATGAAAGATCACAGACCTGAAACGCTAACTTTGCTTCTCTCTCCACAAATGCTGCCAGACCTGCTGAGTATTTCCAGCACTTTTTGCTTTTGTTTCAGATTTCAAGCAAAGATTTACGCTGAGCAAAGTTTTAAGCTGCACAGCGTTGCAACTGACTCTAAGGCAGGAGCGAATGCAGGGCTGGCAGGCCTTTAAATATGGTGCCAGCACCTGCTCGGGAATCATCTGACGCCGTAATCACTGACTCGCCTCCCACCCTGCAACGTGACTCGGGGGCATCTGCACCTCCTCTATGCAAAATGGCTGACCACTGTGTAATCTCAGTGGAGTGACCACTGATGTAATGGATGAGAACGGCGCCCTTTTCCAGGCCCACCGTCGGTCCCAGCAGTAGGCTTATTAAATTCAGCCCATTGTGTTAACATCAGATTGCTATGTCCAGTGATCGACCGGTTTCTAACTTTTTGGCTAGGTAATTCCTTGAAACTGCTCCAACTCCGCTGATGCTACTCGTGTAAACAGGAATTCTGTCGCATTAACGGCAAAGCAACACCGGAAAAGTGGGATCAGCTCCGAGGAACTACCTGGCTACCATTATTTCATAATAAAGTTTGTCAGATGCTCCAAATAGTCTTATTGTGGCAATATTAAATACTCAGAGGGCAATGCACTGTTGCAGATGCTATCTTTTGGATGAGACATTAAACTGGGGCCCTGCCTGCTCTCACAGGTGGATGCAAAATATCCCATGGTACTTCAAAATAGAGCAGGGGAGTTCTTCCAGGTGGCCCAGCCAATATTTATTCCTCAATCAACATTGCTAAAACTGATGGTTCTTATCACATTACAATTTGTGGGAGCTTGCTGTGTACAAATTGGCTGCCGCATTTCCTACATTACAACAGGGACTACACTTCAAAAGTACTTCATTGGATGTAAAGTGAAGTTTGTAAAGTTTGAGATGTCCTGAGGTCATGAAAGGTGCTATACAAATGCAAGTTCTTTCTCTTTACTATTAACCCTGCACAACAAAAATAATCAAACAAAACACAAAAAGAAACACTTTACTTATGTTTCCCTTTCCCAATTTTCTTTTCTTTATAATGGTCAGTACAATTTTTATCTTTAGTTCGTAGCTAATATATCCTTTATGGTGGATTATACGAATGCGGATTACCAGTCAGTACCCTCACTCAATGGGCAAGCATGAGCAATGTGCCCAGGATTTTCAATTTGTGTGGCTGTTGGGTAAGATGCCCCAATTGTAGAATTAGCCTTTTTACTTTACTAGAAAAATGCTTTATATACCATTACTTATTTTCCCTTCCTGATGTTCTCCCTTTTAACAAAAAGAGTAACTTTAAAAAGTGGAGTTTGTTTGGCTAAAAACTTGCTCCAAAGGTAAATTTGGTAAACAATCAGAAGACAGAAGAGTGAATATTGAGAGATCATGATGTGACCAGGCTCATTTTTCCATGACAGAAAAGAAGGGGTTCTAATTAATTCATCGTACTGCTAAAGGAAAATAACCTCTAATAAAATATTTTGCAATGTGATTTGCTGGATTAATAAATACAAATATACCCGATGATACAATCAGCAATAGGATGAGTTATTGTGTCAATGATCACATCTGACTCATGGCAAACCCAGGTAGGTTTGGTTCAGGTGTGAGGTTAAAATAATAAAAATTTGAGACAGAACTCAAGGTAACGCAAACCTGCCCACTTCTGCTTGTAACAAAAGTGTGATGAGGGCCAGGAAACCAATCCAATTGCAGGAGGTGGCCTGGAAGCACAGCGGGTAAAAGGAAGCAAGAAGGGATGAATCCATCAAGGAAGTGCCTATACACTACTACTAGTGGGCCAGGAGGAGCAGGAATGCTTCCTGCAGACCCAACAAGCTTACCTGTAATCACCCCCCACAACCTGTTTCTCCCCACGAACTCATCCACGATCACTGTCCCCCCCATCACTGACCCCTGATTTGCCCTCTGATCGCCCACTCTCCCCCAACTCCCCAGATCTCCGATTCCTCTCTGATCTCTCCCTGCTGGCCTGCGATCTTCGACCACCCCCACGATTACTCTGATCCTCCCCAACCGCACTCTACCCACCCCAGCACCCCCACTGCACCCCACCCCGCGCGATCTCTACTCGCAACACCCATAAAACCTATCTGCTCCTGGAATGCGGCCTTGTACTGCAGGATTTCCCTGCCCACAGGTAGCCAAGCCCATCAATCAGCTGGCTTCCAGGCAGGAAATTTGTTTTAAAAAAAACACGCATGCCATGGAATTAAAATGCTGTGGTGTTCCCACCCATAACTCCTTCCCCACTCTGAAATCCTGCCCAACTGAATATTGAGACCTAGCAGTTTCCAGGTGTAAGTCTGTGGGAGAGCAACCTTGGCAACCCCAAGAAGATGGTAGAGACCTGCTTGTGGCAGGTCTCCATTGTTTCTGGAAGTTTTCTGGTTTTCTCTGTCAAGGCAAATGACGACAAGGGAGAGGTGGCAGGGCTGGGAGTTCCTTCTCCTTAGGCTGGACTAGAACTTGGTGTTTCAGGTTCAAGGGCAGTTTATTAAATTAGGTGAGAAGTACTGTTCTCCACAAGATGTGAGCCGAACCAGTGGGGTTCAGGCCACCCAGGACAAATGTAAGATTTAATAATATTGTTTTACAAATAGTTGTTTGATAGTACAGGACTTGAGTATTGCTGAAAACAGAAACATTTTGTCGCAGCTTTTCGTCTTGCACTCATCAGGACATATCACAAGAATACCAATGTAAGAGAAAGCAACAATTTATACAGTATGAGAAGAGAGTGCTGATTGGTTGGCAAGTGGTCTCTGATTGGTAGAGGCATTGTCATGGAGAATGCACCAGTTTATGCTGACAGTTAACTGCCAAGCATTGTTTGAAATTTAAACCAGGCAGCTTGACTCTGATTGGTCAAGGCATTGCCCTGGGGAATGAACCAGCGAATGGCTTCATGAAAAAATAGTTGGCAAATTAGTTTTTGTTTGTTTACAAAAGAAACTGAGATGATGTAAATCACGTTAAAACAAAAATGTCAGCTCTTCTCTTTTGTAAACAAAAAAAGGTTTTCACAGTACTTTTTCATGAAGACAATGGTCTGGAGTTTACAGTCAGTGGTAAAGCAAGGACGTTAACTGCTGACGTCGAAATAAGCCTTGATGAGAGATCTAACCTTCTCTCTGGCAAGTATTTCACTGCATGCAGTGGTACTGCAACTAATTGCAGCATTCCAACATGGAGCAGCAGTGATGTCATCAAGGTGTCTAAGCAGCCAATCACATTAAAGGATTTTCAGACACCCCAGCAGGAAACAAAAGCAATAAGATAAAATCACTTTTGGAAATAGAATTTCAGAAAATGGTTTCAGCACAGAAGGAGGCCATTCAGCCCATTGTGTCCATGCTGGCTCTCTGCAACAGCAATTCAGCAAGCGAGTCCCACTCCTGTGCCCTTTCCTCATAGCCCTGCAACTTTTTTTCTCTTCAGGTCCTTATCCAGTTCCCTTTGAAAGCCACGATTGAATCTGCCACTGTTGCACCCTCAGGCAGTGCATTCCAGATCCTAACCACTCACTGCATTAAAATGCTTTTCCTCATTTCGCCTTTGGTTCTTTCGCCAATCACCTGAGATCTGCTTCTCAACCCTTCTGCCAATGGGAACAATTTCTCTCTACTCCGTCAAGACCTCTCATGATTTTGTACACCTCTATCAAATCGCCTCTCAACCTGCTCTTCCTTAAAAAGAGCAACAGCAGCTTCTCCAATTTATCCACGTAACTGAAGTCTCTCATCCCCGGAACAATTCTCGTAAATCTTTTCTGCACTCTCTCAAAAACCGTCATATCCTTCCTAAAGTGGGGTACCCAGAATTTGACACAATACTCCAGTTGAGGCTAAACCAATGTTTTATACAAGTTTATCATAACTTCCTTGCTTTTGTACTCTATCCTCTATTTATAAAGCCCAGGATCCCAATGCCTTTTTAACCACTTTCTCAATCTCCCCTGCCACCTTCATTGATTTGTGCACGTATAACCTCAGGTGTCTCTGTTCCTGCACTCCATTTGTAGAGAAAATTGAAGATTGGGACATACACGTGGGATGAAGGTAGAAGCTAAAATTTTCTGAAAAACATTATTTAAAAAAATTATCATTAAAAGAAACCTTTAAAAATGTACTAATTAATCATTTAAAAACACTCTATGTTTATAAAATTATTTGTTCAGGGCTAGTTCTGTTGTTAAAAATCCATTTTTATGAATAAGATGTAACTTTTTATGGTGTTTCAAACAACGACGTTGAGGCGGGAAAGTTAAAATTCTCACTAATTTCAGTCATTGCCGGCTCTGGGGGTCGGCAGTGGCAGTGGGGTGGGGGCAGTGTGGGGGAAGGAGGTGGGGTCCACAATGCAGCCTTTGTCAGAGCCCTGAGTGACGGAGCCAAATTTCAAGATTTCTGTGCTAGTTTATGCATGCCCGACATCCTGAAGCTTGCTGTCAATTTCAGAGGGTTAATGATAGAGAAAGCTGACAGTTTGACATCAACCCCCACCCACCTACCCACCCCCCCCCTACCCCCCGTCAACATCCCCTGCAAAATCTGGGCCATTGCCTCTTTAAGAACAATAGTAATGTAGAAAATCCTCACCATTTTCTGCCCCTATGCAGCATCTAATATGCTTCAAGTGAGGGATTCAGATTGATTTGACCCTTATTTTATCTTCCTCTGTCGTGGAGGAGACGACCTCCCCTCTGAACTCATTCATTGGGTATTTGCGTACACGTGGCTTGCATCCCAGGTTTCTAAAGGAAGTGGAGTTGGTAATACCGGAAGGGCTTGCCATAATCTTCCAGTCTTCCCCAGATACGGGGGGAGGTGCCAGAGGATTTGAGAGTGGCAAATGTGACACCCTTATTCAGGAAAGGGTGTAAGGATATTCCTAGTAACTATCGGCTGCTCAGTTTAACATCAGTAAGGTTTTAGAAACAATGATCAGAGGAAAAGATCAACAAGCACTTGGAAAGGTTTGAGTTAATTAAGGATAGCCAGCACAGATTTGTAAAAGGCAAATCGTGTTTGACTAATCTAATTGAATTTTTTGATGAAGTAACAGAGACGTTGATGAAGAGAGTACAATGCATGTTGTCTATGTGGATTTTAAGGAAGTGTTTGACAAATACCACGTAAAAGGCTGGTTAACAAAATTGAGGCTCATGGAATAGGAGGCTAAGTGTCAGCTTGGCTAAGAAATTGGTTTAAGGATAGAAAATTGCGAGTCGTGGTAAATAAAAACAGAAAGTTCTGGAAATCTGGAAGTTCTGATGAAAGGTTATCAATCTGAAACGTTAACTCTGTTTCTCTGTCCACAAATGCTGCCAGATCTGCTGAGTATTTCCAGCACTTTCTGTTTTTATTTCAGATTTCCAGCATCTGCAGCATTTTGCTTTGATTTTAGAGTCGTGGTAAATGGTTGTTTTTCAGACTGGAGGATGGTAGACAGTGGTGTCCCAAAGGCTCAGTGCTAGAACCACTGCTTTTTTGGTTTATATAAATGACTTGGATATTGGAATACAGAATAAAATTTCAAAATTTGCCAATGATACCAAACTTGGAGGTACAGCAGACTGTGAGAATGATACCAGTTGACTGCAACAGGACATAGATAGGCTTGCAGAATGGGCAGACAAGTTGCAGATCGAATTTTTAATAGAGAGGTGTGAGGTGATGCATTTTGGCAGAAGGGATAGGGAGAGGCAATTCAGACTAAATGGCACATATTGAAAGAGTAGTTAGCAAAGCATATGGGATCTTGGGCTTCACAAATAGAGATATTGAGTACAAAAGCAGGGAAGTCATGCTAAACTATTTTAAAGCTCTGGTTAGGCCACAGCTAGTGTACAGCATCTAGTTCTGGTCACCACACTTTCGGAAGGATGTGAGGGTCCTTGAGAAGGTACAGAGGAGATTTACCAGAATGGTTCCAGGAATGAGGGTTTTTAGCTACAAAGTTAGGTTGGAAAAACTAAGGTTGTTCTCCTTGGAGCAAAGAAGGCTGAGGGGAGATCTGATTGAAATGTACAACATTTTGAGGGGCCTGGATTGAGTGGAGGTGAAGAGTCTATTCACCTTAGCAGAGAGGTCAGTGACGAGGGGCACAGATTTAAAGTGATTGGTAGAAAAATTAGAGGGGAGATAAGGAAAAACCTTCTCACCCAGAGGGTGGTGGGGGTGTGGAACTCACTGCCGGAAAGGGTAGTTGAGGCAGAAACCCTCAACTCATTCAAAAGGAGTCTGGATTTGCTCCTCAAGTGCTGTAATCTGCAGGGCTACAGACCAAATGCTGGAAGGTGGGATTAGAATAGGTGGATCGTTTTTCGGCTGACACAGACACGATGGATCAAGTAGCCTTTTTCTATGCCTTAAACTTTCTATGATTCTAAAGAGGTCAAGGGAAGATTTGATAGAGGAGTACAAGATTATGACAGATTCAGATACGGTAGACAAAGAAAAGTTGTTCTTGTTGGCTGATGGTACAAGGACTAGGGGACACAGATTTAAGGTTTTGGGCAAGCGATGCGGGGAGGGTGTGCAGAAGAACTTTTTTTATGCATCGAGTGGTAATGATCACTGCCGATGAGGGTGGTGGAAGCGGAGCTGATGAATGACTTCAAAAGGAAATTGGATGGGCACTTGTGAGAAATAAACTTGCAGGGCTACGGGGATAGACTGGGGGAATGGGACTGACAGGATTGCTCTACAGAGAGCTGGCAAGGACCTGATGGGCCAAATGGCCTCCTTCTGTGCCGAAATTGCTCTATGACCTATGGCTCTATGACAGTATGACATGTTATATCATATCATGTCCTACCAATCCTTGTTTAGTAAGTTGGTGCTGAACCACCAACAGAGCATTTTAAAGATTTTCTCTGATGAACCATCATGTTCATAAGATCAACCTTTTCATTAATGCATGCAGTGATATTGCAAGCTTTGGTACCATATTACGAATGTGTTATAGTAACTTTTGTTTCTATTTTGTCATTTATATAGCAGTTTGAACGTGACTTAAGAAGATATACCCACCATGAGAAAAACATGTTGTTGGACAACCATGGTCTATATGACAAAAACAAGGTACAATTGAACACAGCAGATGATATTTTTTGTTTCCATAGATGTGTTTTAAGAAGACTCAAACTAAGTTATAATTGTGGCTAGGGTAAAGGGCATTTACCAGTTTGTCTGTATCTGTGTCCTACTGAGGAAATTACAGTCATGTTTCACCAGAGTGATGCAGTTGTTCTGGATAAATGATACATATGATAAATGCTTAGATAAATGAAACAATTCCTATTTGATGCGTAGTCTGTTGAATGTACTCAGATCTCTAAAATAGCAAAGTAACTTCTTACCGGAACTCTCCCAAACAGATGGGAAGTTGGGTTTCCTAGCCAGTCAGCATCCATTTATTTGGTGCTCACAAGAAATGGAAAAAGTTGGTAGTAACAAGTCCTCTGACCACAGAGAGATTTATTTTTTAAAGTCCTTTCACGGGATGTGAACATTGCTGGCAAGGCCAGCATTTATTGCCCATCCCTAATTGCCTTTAAGTAGGTGGTGGTGAGCTTCCTTCTTGAACTGCTGCAGTCCATGTGGTGCAGGTACACCCACAGTACTGTTAGATAGGGAGTTCCGGGATTTTGACCCAGTGACGATGAAAGAACGGCGATATAGTTCCAAGTCAGGATGGTGTGTGGCTTGGAGGGGAACTTGCAGGTGATGGTGTTCCTATGCGTCAGCTGCCCTTACCCTTCTAGGTAGTAGAGGCCGCGGGTTTGCAAGGTGCTATCGAAGGAGGCTTACCAAGTTGCTGCACTGCATCTTGTAGATGGTACACACTGCTACCACTGTGTACATGTGACGGAGAGAGTGAATGTTTAAGCTGGTGGATGACGTGCTGAACAAGCAGGCTTCCTTTTCCTGGATGGTGTCAAGCATGTGTATTGTTGGAGCTGCATTCATCCAGGCAAATGGAGAGGGATTTGTGCCTTCTAGATGGTAGACAGGCTTTGGGGAGTCAGGAGGTGAGTTATTCACTGCAGAATTCCCAGCCTCTGACCTGCACTTGTAGTCACAGTATTTATATGGCTGGTCCATTTCAGTTTCTGGTCAATGATAACCCCAAGGATGTTGATTGTGGGGGAATCCAGCGATGGTAATGCCATTGAATGTCAAGGGGAGATGGTTAAATTTTCTCCTGTTGGAGATGGTCATTGTGTGGTGTGAATGTTACTTGCCACTTATCAGCCCAAGCGTGAATGTTGTCCAGGTCTTGTTGCATGTGGACACGGACTGCTTCAGTATCTGAGGAGTTGCGAATGGCACTGAACACTGTGCAATCATCAGCGAACATCCCCACTTCTGACCTTATGATGGAGGGAAGTTCATTGATGAAGCAGCTGAAGATGGTTGGGCCTAGGACACTACCCTGAGGAACTCCTGAAGTGATGTCCTGGGGCTTAGATGGGGTTGTCCTCCAACAATCAAAACCTTTGTGCTAGGTATGATTCCAACCAATGGAGAATTTGTCCCCCGATAGCCATTGATTTCAATTTTGCTAGGGCTCCTTGATGCCACACTCAGTCAGATGCTGCCTTGATGTCAAGGGCAGTCACTCTCACCTCTCGAATTCAGCTCTTTTGTCCATATTTGGACCAAGGCTGTAATGAGGTCAGGAGCCTAGTGATCCTGGTGGAACCCAAACTGAGCACAGGCTATTACTGTTTAAGTGGTGCTTGAATACATTTCAATGACATCTTTCATCACTTTGCTGATGGTCAAGAGTAGACTGATGGGGCGGTAATTGACTAAATTAGATTTGTCCTGCTTTTTGTGGATAGGACATACCTGGGCAATTTTCCACATTGTCAGGTAGATGCCAATGTTGTAGATGGAACAAACCCCTTTTTACAATAGGGTGGATGTTAGCTTGCAGCAGATTTTAAACCATGCTGGCGAGTTAATTCCCTCTGCCCCACTCCACATCAGAATGAGGAGTCAGCAAATGTAAGTGTTGGACCTCATTAACATGCCATTTTCCTGTCTGGGTAGTAAAAAAACTGCTGGTCTGTGGAAAATCAGGTGGATCTTGGCTGCCCATCAACAATCAGATAATTGTGGGGACAGGGATACTGGGGACATCTTGCGGTAGGGAATGGTGGTGTTCTATTCCAGAAAGCCAGTTGTTGAAGGATATAACTGGAGCCAATCTTTACACACTTTTATATTTATTTACAGAGTTATGTATTATAAGCATACACCTCTTAACCCAACAATCACAATTTTAGTCTGTGTCTATTTACAGGAGCTCAAGTGAATCCCTAGTGAATACCCACCATCTGCATAAAATTAAACACAATTAATATACAATTAACAGATTCCCTTCTCTCTCTGAATAAAAAATTAAAATTAATATGTTGTCATGCAGACCCCCACCTGCCAAGAATGGGGCATATTAATTTTGTCATATGAACATTGATTTTAAACTGTTGCTGGAGTGAAGAATTGACTTATTTGAAGATCACCAGCCACTGGGCTGGAAGTACATTTGCATATTAAGATATGTTGCTTGTGGAGACAAAGGACTATTCCCTGCTCCAATTTACCCAAATGGATTTTGATCACTAGATATTGAAGGGGTAAGGAAGCGCATTCCAGGGCCTGCTAAGATCATACAATCCACAAAGCCAGGACTGGTTAAACCAGCTGGTCATATGACCAACTGGCTGGTCCAAGTTTTTTTAAACTAGCCACAGGACAGTTTGAATTCAGAAGACAGTTTTAAACTGAAGATGGAACAAGGAAGCCTCTCTCTCTCTCTCCCCAAGCCACCGGACTCATGGAAGACACGTAAACCTCAAGAGAGAAAAGACTCCTACATTGGAACAAGTTGAAGCATGAACTGGGCCCCAACGATTTGCAAGACTTACCGGCATCCAAAGACTCCACATTGAACTCAAAGGACTGTAACTACCAGATATTGCCTCAAACATTTCCCCTTTAGTTCTTCTACTTTTTCTATCTCTATCTGCGTGTGTGTTTATTGCGTATGCATGCTCGCTTGGTCACGTCGCATATTCGTAGTTGTTAACTGGATTAGAGTTTAAGATGAATAAACTTCACCCTTTCTTGTTTAAATCTAAGGAAACCTGTCTGATTTCTTTATCTTACAATTGCAGCAGTGAACAAGGATTCACTAAGGGGGAGCTAAAAACATGGTGTTTCTAAAATTAAACCCTGTTATGGTTAAACCAGGCAAAGGTTGAGAGGGAACCCTAGTCGTCTCCTCACCTGGTCACAACAATGTATAACCAAAAATTTCAAAACAAATTGAATCAGAATTCTCCATATTCTGTACAAAATATTACCTTGCAAGATGCAGCTCCTCTAGGATGCCTAACAATTTCTTCATACATGAATTTCTTTTTGAAAAGCAATCCGACAGGTGATGAATTGCATCCACCCATTTAATTTTAGAGATTTCCTTTCTCTCCAGCATTGTTTCAAGCCAGCAAGGTCAATCCGTAACCTTTTCTCACATGTACTTTTTGTAGCGTGTACATTATGCCACAATGAATGATTATCTACATAACATTCAATGGGTATACTATCTCCAATCTACCCATTGTACAGAGTGTCACTTAAAATATTTAACAGTTAGAATCCCATATCCATTACCTCCACAAGAGCCAGTGTTTCAGCAGCTAAAATACTTTTTATTTTTTATTTTCTTAGCTTTCCAAGCTAAAGGACAGCATTTCTTATTCTCACCCATAAGAAATATTATAACACTGCACTAGAATACCCATCAGGAAGATTAGCATGCGAAGCATTGCTAAAGATGACCAGTTTCATGTTCTTCGAGCCACCTAAGAATGCAAACTTAAGTATGCATTTCTCCAGATTTTCTTTAATGTGTAACCACTCAAGCTTTGCAATTGCTCTGGTTTTTCTTTAGATGTAACACCACTTTCTGTGATGACCAAGCACAATTAATCAGGATGGAAGTAACACTCTCTAAACAGGATTTTTGATTTAAAGTTATTCCAAACCTACTCTGCTTAATATCTAAACCAATATATTTAAAAGCCTCACTAGCTTGACACCCAATTTTAAATTCTGCTCTAATCTTATTAATAATACATTTCTCAAATTCTACCGCACCACCCCATAGGAAATCAACAACATGCATCATGAAGATGACTGAAAGTTTTCCTTTATGATACCAATAAAACATTTCGGGATCTGCTTTTAGTTGAATACATCCTATTTTTAGCAAAACAGATCTCACTGAAAAATACCACACCCTGGAAGCATCACTCAGGCCTTGGATGGATCATTTGTTTAGTTTCCATAGTTTTCCTTCTGCATCTGCTGTCTCTTTGGGCAATTTTGGAAACACTTCTCTCTAAAAAGTGGCGCCCTGCAGAAATGTGGCTTTTATGTCGATTTTTTTTTTATTCATTCACGGGATGTGGGCGTCGCTGGCCAGGCCAGCATTTATTGCCCATCCCTAATTGCCCTTGAGAAGGTGGTGGTGAGCTGCCTTCATGAACCACTGCAGTCCATGTGGGGTAGGTACACCCACAGTGCTATTAGGAAGGGAGTTCCAGGATTCTGACCCAGCGACAGTGAAGGAACGGCGATATAGTTCCAAGCCAGGGTGGTGTGTGACTTGGAGGGGAACTTGCAGGTGGTGGTGTTCCCATGTATTTGCTGCCCTTGTCCTTCTAGTTGGTAGAAGTCGCGGGTTTGGAAGGTGCTGTCGAAGGAGCCTTGATGCATTGCTGCAGTGCATCTTGTAGATGGTACACACTGCTGCCACTGTGCGTCGGTGGTGGAGGGAGTGAATGTTTGTAGATGGGGTGCCAATCAAGCGGGCCGCTTTGTCCTGGATGGTGTCGAGCTTCTTGAGTGTTGTTGGAGCTGCACCCATCCAGGCAAGTGGAAAGTATTCCATCACACTCCTGACTTGTGCCTTGTAGATTGTGGACAGGCTTTGGGGAGTCAGGAGGTGAGTTACTCGCCTCAGGATTCCTAGCCTCTGACCTGCTCTTGTAGCCACGGTATTTATATGGCTACTCCAGTTCAGTTTCTCGTCAATGGTAGCCCCTAGGATGTTGATAGTGGGGGATTCAGCGATGGTAAGGCTGTTGAATGTCAAAGGGAGATGGTTAGATTCTCTTTTGTTGGAGATGGTCATTGCCTGGCACTTGTGTGGTGCGAATGTTACTTGCCACTTATCAGCCCACGCCTGGATATTGTCCAGGTCTTGCTGCATTTCTAAACAGACTGCTTCAGTATCTGAGGAGTTGCAAATGGTGCTCAACATTGTGCAATCATCAGCGAACATCCCCACCTCTGACCTTATGATTGAAGGAAGGTCATTGATGAAGCAGCTGAAGATGGTTGGGCCTAGGACACTACCCTGAGGTACTCCTGCAGTGATGTCCTGGAGCTCAGATGATTGACCTCCAACAACCACAACCATCTTCCTTTGCGCTAGGTATGACTCCAGCCAGCGGAGGTTTTCCCCCCTGATTCCCATTGACCTCAGTTTTGCTAGGGATCCTTGATGCCATACTCGGTCAAATGCTGCCTTGATGTCAAGGGCAGTCACTCTCACCTCACCTCTTGAGTTCAGCTCTTTTGTCCATGTTTGAACCAAGGCTGTAATGAGGTCAGGAGCTGAGTGGCCCTGGCGGAACCCAAACTGAGCATCACTGAGCAGGTTGTTGCTAAGCAAGTGCCGCTTGATGGCACTGTTGATGATACCTTCCATCACTTTACTGATGATTGAGAGTAGGCTAATGGGGCGGTAGTTGGCCGGGTTGGATTTGTCCTGCTTTTTGTGTACAGGACATACCTGGGCAATTTTCCACATTGCAGGGTAGATGCCAGTGTTGTAGCTGTACTGGAACAGCTTGGCTAGGGGCGCAGCAAGTTCTGGAGCACAGGTCTTCAGTACTATTGCCGGAATATTGTCAGGGCCCATAGCTTTTGCAGTATCCAGTGCCTTCAGTCGTTTCTTGATGTCACGTGGAGTGAATCGAATTGGCTGAAGTTTGGCGTCTGTGATGCTGGGGACTTCAGGAGGAGACCGAGATGGATCATCAATTCGGCACTTCTGGCTGAAGATTGCTGTAAATGCTTCAGCCTTATCTTTCGCACTGATGTGCTGGGCTCCCCCATCATTGAGGATGGGGATATTTGTGGAGCCACCTCCTCCAGTTAGTTGTTTAATTGTCCACCACCATTCACGGCTGGATGTTGCAGGACTGCAGAGCTTAGATCTGATCCGTTGGTTATGGGATCACTTAGCTCTGTCTATCGCATGCTGCTTACGCAGTTTGGCATGCAAGTAGTCCTGGGTTGTAGCTTCACCAGGTTGACACCTCATTTTGAGGTATGCCTGGTGCTGCTCCTGGCATGCCCTCCTGCACTCTTCATTGAACCAGGGTTGGTCTCCTGGCTTGATGGTAATGGTAGAGTGGGGGATATGCCGGGCCATGAGGTTACAGATTGTGGTTGAGTACAATTCTGCTGCTGCTGATGGCCCACAGTGCCTCATGGATGCCCAGTTTTGCATTGCTAGATCCGTTCGAAATCTATCCCATTCAGCACGGTGATAGTGCCACACAACACGATGGACGGTATCCTCAATGTGAAGGCGGGACTTTGTCTCCACAAGGACTGTGCGGTGGTCACTCCTACCAATACAATCATGGACAGAAGCATCTGCAGCAGGCAGATTGGTGAGGACGAGGTCGAGTATGTTCTTCCCTCGTGTTGGTTCCCCCACCACCTGCCGCAGACCCAGTCTAGCAGCCATGTCCTTTATAGGACGCGGCCAGCTCGGTCAGTAGTGGTGCTACCAAGCCACTCATGGTGATGGACATTGAAGTCCCCCACCCAGAGTACATTTTGTGCCCTTGCCACCGTCAGTGCTTCCTCCAAGTGGTGTTCAACCTGGAGGAGTACTGAGTCATCAGCTGACGGAGGGCGGTAGGTGGTAATCAGTAGGAGGTTACCTTGCCCATATTTAACCTGATGCCATGAGACTTCATGAGGTCCAGAGTCGATGTTGAGGACTCCCAGGGCAACTCCCTCCCTACTGTATACCACTGTGCCACCACCTCTGCTGGGTCTGTCTTGCCGGTGGGACAGGACGTACCCGGGGATGGTGATGGCAGTGTCTGGGACATTGTCTGTTAGGTATGATTCCGTGAGTATACTATGTCAGGCTGTTGCTTGACTAGTCTGTGGGAGAGCTCTCCCAACTTTGGCACAAGCCCCCAGATGTTAGTAAGGAGGACTTTGCAGGGTCGACAGGGCTGGGTTTGCTGTTGTCGTTTCCGGTTCTTTGGTCGATGCCGGGTGGGTCCGTCCGGTTTCATTCCTTTTTATAGACTTCGTAGCGGTTAGGTACAACTGAGTGGCTTGCTAGGCCATTTCAGAGGGCATGTAAGAGTTAACCACATTACTGTGGGTCTGGAGTCACATGTAGGCCAGACCAGGTAAGGACAGCAGATTTCCTTCCCTAAAGAACATTAGTGAACCTGATGGGTTTTTACAACAATCGACAATGGTTTCATGGCCATCATTAGACTAGTTTTTAATTCCAGATTTTTTTATTAAGTTCAAATTCCACCTTCTGCTGTGGTGGGATTCGAACCCATGTCCCCAGAGGATTGACCTACACTGTCACGAATATGTGGCTAAAAGAGCTAAAACGATGTTCAAGACTACTTTTCCAGCTTTGCGACAGTCCACTCCAACATCTGTATCACCTAGTTGCTCTTCAAAACCCTTAGCAACTAGCCTTGCTTTAGCTTCATAAGTTCCATTTGCAAGGTGTTTTTCAGTACAAATCCATCTATGTGACAAAGCTGGTTGCCCCTTATCTGGTACTTCAGAATAAACATCAAACTCTTTCCAACTATCTAATTCTCTTTGTTTTGCCTCTGTTATTAGTTTATTTGCAGGTTTATTGGCAGCAACCAAAGCTTCACGATCATAAGGACTTCTGTTTCTAGTTCTGATCCAAGATTGTTCTGTGGCCTTTATTTTGTTGTGTAAACTATTCAAGCTATGGCCTTTACTTGCACTTCTATGTCTGTTGGGACTGCTGCTGTGAGATCGTCCTCTTGCACTGGAGGAGGGTCCTTCTCTGGTACATGATTGTTTTCTGACACAAGAGTCACTTGTTGACTGACCATCAGTACTTGCATTGTGCTTTCTTACTCTCCATTCTTTCACCCCATTCTGCCAGTCCATGGATCTCGCTTCTTGGCCATTGTCCTGAACATGAACAGCGAGCTCAGTGTAGACTCAATGTAGATATTGCAGCACTTCAGGAGACATGCCTCCCTGCGAGTGGATATCTAACAGAGCAAGACTACACCTCCTTCTGGCAGGGTAGGGATCCTGAAGAACGAAGACAGCATGGAGTGGGCTTCGCCATCAGAAACTCCTTGCTCAGCATGATAGAGCCTCCCTCAAATGGCTCGGAACGCATACTGTCCATCCGACTGCTCACCGCCTCTGGTCCAGTACACCTACTCAGCATCTATGCTCCAACACTCTGCTCCTCACCTGAAGCTAAAGACCAGTTCTACGAGGAACTCCATAATATCATTAGTAGCATCCCCAACACCGAATACCTATTCCTGCTGGGGGACTTTAATGTCAGGGTTGGGGCTGACCATGACTCATGGCCCTCCTGCCTTGGGCACTATTGCGTTGGAAGGATGAATGAGAATGGACAGAGATTGCTTGAGTTGTGTACCTATCCTAACCTCTTGATCACCAACTCGTTCTTTCACACTAAATCCTGTCACCAGGTTTCATGGAGGCACCCAAGATCGCGTCGTTGGCACCAGCTGGACCTCATTGTCACAAGGCGAGCCTCCTTAAACAGTGTTCAAATCACACGCCGCTTCCACAGTGCGGACTGCGACACCGACCACTCCCTGGTTTGCAGCAAGATTAGACTCAAACCAAAGAAGCTGCATCACTCCAAGCAGAAGGGCCGCCCGCGCATCAACACGAGCAGAATTTCTCATCCACAGCTGTTACAAAAATTTCTAAATTCACTTGTATAAGCCCTTCAAAACACACCAACAGGGGATGCTGAGACCAAGTGGGCCCACATCAGAGACACCATCTACGAGTCAGCTTTGACCACCTATGGCAAACGTGCGAAGAGGAATGCAGACTGGTTTCAATCTCATTTTGAAGAGCTGGAACCTGTCATAGCCGCTAAGCGCATTGCACTGTTGAACTACAAGAAAGCCCCCAGCGAGTTAACATCCGCAGCACTTAAAGCAGCCAGAAGCACTGCACAAAGAACAGCCAGGCGCTGCGCAAATGACGACTGGCAACACCTATGCAGTCATATTCAGCTGGCCTCTGACATCAGAAACATCAGAGGAATGGATGATGGCATTAAGAGAGCTTTTGGGCCAACCATCAAGAAGATCGCCCCCCTCAAATCTAAATCAGGGGACACAATCACTGACCAACGCAAGCAAATGGACCGCTGCGTTGAGCACTCCCTAGAACTGTACTCCAGGGAGAATGTTGTCACTGAGACTGCCCTCAATGCAGCCCAGCCTCTACCAGTCATGGATGAGCTGGACGTACAGCCAACAAAATCGGAACCCAGTGATGCCATTGATTCTCGAACCAGCGGAAAAGCCCCTGGGAAGGACGGCATTACCCCTGAAATAATCAAGAGTGCCAAGCCTGCTATACTTTCAGCACTACATGAACTGCTTTGCCTGTGCTGGGATGAGGGAGCAGTACCACAGGACATGCGCGATGCCAATATCATCACCCTCTAGAAAAACAAAGGTGACCGCGGTGACTGCAACAACTACCGTGGAATATCCCTGCTCAGCATAGCGGAGAAAGTCTTTGCTCGAGTCGCTTTAAACAGGCTCCAGAAGCTGGAAGAGCGTGTCTACCCTGAGGCACAGTGTGGCTTTCGTGCAGAGAGATCGACCATTGACATGCTGTTCTCCCTTCGTCAGATACAGGAGAAATGCCGCGAACAACAGATGCCCCTCTACATTGCTTTCATTGATCTCACCAAAGCCTTTGACCTCGTCAGCAGACGTGGTCTCTTCAGACTACTAGAAAAGATCGGATGTCCACCAAAGCTACTAAGTATCATCACCTCATTCCATGACAATATGAAAGGCACAATTCAGCATAGCGGCACCTCATCAGACCCCTTTCCTATCCTGAGTGGCGTGAAACAGGGCTGTGATCTCGCACCTACACTGTTTGGGATTTTCTTCTCCCTGCTGCTCTCACATGCGTTCAAGCCCTCAGAAGAAGGAATTTTCCTCCACACAAGATCAGGTGGCAAGTTGTCCAACCTTGACCAAAGTACGGAAAGTCCTCATCAGGGAACTCTTCTTTGCTAACGATGCTGCTTTAACATCTCACACTGAAGGGTGTCTGCAGAGTCTCATCGACAGGTTTGCGGCTGCCTGCAACGAATTTGGCCTAACCATCAGCCTCAAGAAAATGAACATCATGGGACAAGACATCAGAAATGCTTCATCCATCAATATTGGTGACCACGCTCTGGAAGTGGTTCACGAGTTCACCTACCTAGGCTCAACTATCACCTGCAACCTGTCTCTAGATGCAGAAATCAACAAGCGCATGGTAAAGGCTTCCACTGCTATGTCCAGACTGGCCAAGAGAGTGTGGGAAAATGGCGCACTGACACGGAACACAAAAGTCCGAGTGTATCAAGACTGTGTCCTCAGTACCTTGCTCTATGGCAGCGAGGCCTGGACAACGTATGTCAGCCAAGAGCGATGTCTCAATTCATTCCATCTTCGCTGCCTCCGGAGAATACTTGGCATCAGGTGGCAGGACCGTATCTCCAACACAGAAGTCCTCGAGGCGGCCAACATCCCCAGCTTATACACACGACTGAATCAGTGGCGCTTGAGATGGCTTGGCCATGTGAGCCGCATGGAAGATGGCAGGATCCCCAAAGACACATTGTACAGCGAGCTCGCCACTGCTATCAGACCCACCGGCCGTCCATGCCTCCGCTTTAAAGACGTCTGCAAACACGACATGAAGTCCTGTGACATTGATCACAAGTCGTGGGAGTCAGTTGCCAGCGATCGCCAGAGCTGTCGGGCAGCCATAAAGGTGGGGCTAAAGTGTGGCGAGTGGAAGAGACTTAGCAGTTGGCAGGAAAAAAGACAGAAGCGCAAGGGGAGAGCCAACTGTGTAACAGCCCCGACAAACAAATTTTTCTGCAGCACCTGTGGTCGAGTCTGTCACTCTAGAATTGGCCTTTATAGCCACTCCAGGCGCTGCTTCACAAACCACTGACCACCTCCAGGTGCTTACCAATTGTCTCTCGAGACAAGGAGGCCAAAGAAGAAGGAGAAGAAACCTATTCAAGCTATGGCCTTTATTTGCACTTCTATGTCTGTTGGGACTGCTGCTGTGAGATCATCCTCTTGCACTGGAGGAGGGTCTTTCTCTGGTACATGATTGTTTTCTGACACAAGAATCACTTCTAGACTGACTATCAGTACTTGCATTGTGCTTTCTTACTCTCCATTCTTTCACCCCATTCTGCCAGTCCATGGATCTCGCTTCTTGGCCATTGTCCTGAACATTCAACCAATATTTAAATGTGCCAGTAGCTTTTCCTGCATGTCCCACAATTGTTGCATCCCTATATTACTGGAGCCCTCAAGAATATATGTCACCCAAGTACCCATTCTGGTCAGTTGGCCTTTGGATGCAATAGCTTTGTCCTGTGTGTCATCATCACTCACATTACCACTATCCAGCCTTTGATCTACTCTATTCCGTTATGAGCACTTGAGATACAAAGTGCCTTGTTTACTTCCATCAACTGCTCAGAGTCTGAGATTTGTAAATAATTCCGATTAAGCATGAGGATTGAAAACTGTTTGGTTGCCATGTTTGATAAGGACTATCTTACCACCACAACCTATTATCTTACCAGGGCCTTTCCATTCCCTATGACCCTTTCTTTTACAATGCACCAAACCTCCTGAATTAAATTCTGTCTCAGATGGTCTTATATGATGCATCAGAGCTGTCCACATTTTCTCTGAGATTTCAGCCTTGATGAAAACCCATCTCCCTGCCTGTAAAGCATTCAAATGTACAGAAAAAAATGAACTAATTATGGTTCCTTTTACTGCGGGAGGACAATCACACAGCAAAGAAGGCAATTTGAGATTTCACCCACAGACTAATTAATAGGGAATACCCTCCAATCATCTGGAATGAATCCTTTACATGAACTGCCCATGCCAGGGCAGTTGTAAACTTGCAATTTGGGTGATCAGCTAAAATTTCTCCAAGCTTTTGTCTATAATAACCCTTTTATCCTTACTATGTATTATTGTAGAAAGACTAAATCTGATCACCAGGTCTACAAAATGTAAAAGTATTTCTGTCTTTGTCCCATACCTTTAGATCTATGGCAACCACCTTGTTAGAGGCAAGTGACAATGGAAGGCTTCCAATAGGACGTGGCGGTGTCCTCCAATACTTCTGACAGGTTTCACAGTTCTGCCTAATCGCTTCTATTAGCCTCATATACCCTTCATCAACCACACCTGCATCTTTTAGCAGTATTTTTAACCTTTGACAAGTAGAGTGAGAAAATTGTCTCTGTAACTTTAAGGCAATTTGTTTTTCTTCTCTCTGATTCTTATCACCTGAAGCCATTACTACTCCTCTAACACACTGATCAGAAACATTAGCGAAGATGGTGGTATAGTGGCAATGTCACTGATCTGGTAAATCAGAGTTCTAGGCTAATTCACTGGGGACATGGGTTTAAATCCCACCATAGCAGCTGGTGGTATTTAAATTCAATTAATTAATAAAAATCTGGAATTGAAAGCTAGTCTCAGTAATGGTGCCATGAAATTATCATCAATTATAAAAAACCCATCTGGTTCATGAATGTTTAGGGAAGGAGATCCTTCCTGGTCTGGCCTACTTATGACTCCAGACTCACAGCAATGTGTTTCACACTTAACTGCCCTCTGAAATTACCTAGTAAGCCATTCCGTTCAAGGGCAATCTGTTCCACATACTGTCGAAGTGCAAGCACTATCTAATGCTACATCCACGACTAACACATTCATCACAGGACTAAAACTCCATGTGACCAGTATAATTTGTTCAGATTCATCATTTTCTTCATCCTGTTCTTCAGAATTTTCGACATATATTTCATTTCGAGGACCCTGCCTCTGTTTTGGGCAGCTCATTGCTTATTGATACTTTGGCTCACACCTGAAGCACTTATTAACTGCTCCTTGGACATTCCTTGGATTCAGTCACCTATTATTGCTGTTCCAATTCTGTTTGCTGCTGTAATACTCAGAACTGCCAGTCATGCTTTCATCTTCATTCTGCCTGTCTTTAATCTTTCCATTGTATTGATCCCTGTGTCCAGTATCTGGACCATTTCGAAATCTGGCACTCATTGAGCCCTTAATTCTTTGTGTCACCACGGAATGTCCCATTTGTTCCATGAAGGCTGAAGGAAATGGTTTCCCCAGGAATTTTTTCAAGGCAGCAAACATCAGATCCAACAGGGTCTCCCTCTCGGAGAACTAAAGACCAATTAGATATGTGTCTGTCGATATGAGACACCTTAACACAATCCAACAACTTAAATGCTGGTCCTGAGCCAGACTGAATTTTGGAAATCTTTTATGCAATCTGTTAAGGTCAATGATGTATTCTTCCATGGAATGACCATCTGTTTTCCAAAATCTATCAAAGTCCAACCATGCCTTATAGGCTTTTAACAGATCATCTTTCTTTTAAATTTCATCCAAGAACTCAAACCTTCATCACTATCCAACTGACAGGCATCAACTCAAAATACTTTACTTCAGATTTTACTTCTTGTAGGAAGTGATAATTGAAGGCCATACCTTGTTTTCTTTTTGGTATGGATATAACCTGTGTCCACATATCATTCTTTCACTGGTCATATGGTTCAGACTCCAAGAACCTCAGAGGGTAATCATATCCTGACAATTTACGCTTACTTTTTGCCATTTTTCACTACTAGGATTGTAATTTTCTGTCCGAAAATTTTTTCCTTAGCTTCCAACCTTCACTGTCAGGCAACTATCCTCTGCTAGAAAGTCAATTGGTGAAGGATAAAACTGGAGCCAATCTTTACATACTCTTGTATTTATTTACAGCGTTGCACATTATAAGTAGACATCTCCTCACTCAATAACCAAACTTTTGGTCTGTGTCTATTTATAGTGAATCCTTAGTTAATTCCCACTACTTACATACAATTAAAGACAATTAATGTACAATTAACATTGTGTCATGAAGACCCCCACCTGCCAAGAATGAGGCATATTCATTTCGTCAAATCAACATTAATTTTAAACTGTTGCTGAAGTGAAGAAGTGACTTGTTTAAAGAGATCACTAGACATTTGGCTGGAGGACATTTGCATACTAAGAGACGGTGCTTGGAGACACAAAGCTCCCTGGTCGAGTTAACCCAAATGGATTTTGGTCACCACACATTGAAGGTGTAAGGAAGCTCGCATTCCAATGTCTGCTAAGATGGAGAACCAACAAATGCAGGAGTGGTTAAACCAGCTGGTCACATGACTAACCAGCTAGCCCAGGCTTTTTTGAACTAGACACAGGACAGTTTGAAGACAGACTGCAGATTGCAAATGAACCTGGAATAAGAGAGCCTTCTCACAAGCTTTCTCACAAGCCTCCGGACGAACTGAAGTCACTTAAACCTCGAGAGAGAAAAGACTCCTACATCGAAAAAAGTTGAAGCGTGCACTGGGCCCCAACGAACAGCAAAACTTAACTGCAACCAAAGACTCCACATTAAACTCAAAGAACTGTAAATACACCTTGTTATTCCCTCAAACTTTTCCCCTTTATTCTTTCTACTTTTTCTGTGTCTATCTGCATGTGTGTTTATCGCGTATGTATGCTAGCATGGTCGCGTCGCATATTCATAGTCATTAGGATTAGAGTTTTAGGGTTAATAAACTTCTACCTTTCTTGTTTAAATCTAAGAAAACCTGTTGGATTGATTTCTTTGCCTGACAATTGGAGAGCAGTGAACAAAGACTCAGTGGGGGTGTGGGGGGAGAGTTAAAACACGGTGTTTTTAAAAATTAAACTCTGTTGCAGTTAAACCAGGCAAAGGCTGAGAGTGAACCCCCTAGACCCCTTCTCACCTGGTCATAACAATTGGTTTGGTTGGCATGCGAGTTTATGACATCTAGATTGCGGCAGTCCACCTTGGTTGAAAATTGTTGCTGATCTATTTGGTATCTCCTTCATAACAACGGATCAGTGTATTACAAACCCATAGCATAACTTTGTAGACTTATCCTGCACTGTTCTAGCTATGCATTCCAAAGTGTTATTTGTTTCTTTAATAGGTAATTCACATTACCTTAATACTGAAATTGATTATTCTACTGTTATTTTTCTAAATCTGTCTGCAGTAATTCTATTAACTTCATTGTATACCTACACCACTCATTCGTCCTCAATGAGTAATACTTTCCCATGAATTCTGAGATTAATTCTATTTCTGCATTTGTCTTCCCAATTGAAACAAGTCTGGATCTTTCCTCAAAATGTTAACTGCCTTCTCTATCGTTTCTGCACTCTATTTCAGTATCATTTATTTTCTGCCACTAGGTCATGCACGCAAATAAGAAATACATTCCACTCAGCTCCTCTCTAGTCTAACCAAACACCTCTCAAGAGTACTCACTTCCCTCTTTTTTTCAGTATGGCTTTTTATCTAGTTCCACTTGGTTACCCATGGGTTTTAGTTTTATTAGTAACTGACATGTACGAGCATGCCAAAGGTTTTCTGGAAGCCCAAATAAACTTATGAAATTCTTCTATTTACTTATGATGCATTTAAAGAGGATGTTGTCAAACAAGATCTTTCTTTTGTAGCTCGGTGATGGCAGTTTATTATGAAGCTAGTGGTACAGCAGCCTGGCCCTAAGTAAGGTTTCCATTAATAGTAGCATCTGTGGAGAGAGAAAATGAGTTAATGTTTCAGGCCAATGATCTTTCATCAGAACTGGAAAAAGTTAGAGATGTAACAGGTTTTAAGCAAGAACAGACATAGGGAAGTGGGGGGAGGGGGCGCAGTGATGTGATGGGTGGGGTGGATGTGGTGAGAGAAGAACAAAAGGTAAGGTCTGTGATACGTTGGAAGGCAAGAGAGATTAAATAACAAAAGGCTTGATGATGCAAGGCAAAAGATGATGGTAGTGGGACAAGTAAAGAAGCAAAGATCTGTCTATACGAGGTGTGAATGGCAGAATCATGAGCAGCTGCTGTGCATAAACTAAAAAAAAACACAAAGTGAGAAAAGAATAACAAAACAAAATGGGAGCAGGGGTTACGATCTGAAATTGTTGAACTCAGTGCTGAGTCTGGAAGGCTGTAAAGTGCCTCATCGAAAGCTAAGGTGTTGCTCCTCGAGCATGTGTTGAGCTTCATTGGAACAGTGCAGTCAGCCAGAGACAGCAATCTCAGTATGGGAGTGGGGAGGAGAATTAAAATGACAAGTGAACGGAAGTTTGTATCCTGCTTGCGGACACCCAATCTGAGTTTGGTCTCCCCACTGTAGAAGCGACTGCATTGTGAGCAGCAAATACAGTATACTAAATTGAAAGAAGTGCACATAAATTGCTGTTTCACTCGGAAGGCATGTTTGGGGCCCTGGACAATGCAAGGGAAGGAGGTAAAAGGGCAAGTGTTACACCTCTTCTGCTTGCATGGGAAGGTGCCGTGGAAAGGTTGGGCGGTGGGGTGTTGGAGGTGATTGAGGAATAGACCAAGGTGTCACAGAGTGAACTGTCACTTTGGAATGGTCAATGGGGAGGGGAGGGGAGGGGTAGATGTGTTTTGTTGTGGTGTGGAAGGTGAGTACAAGGTGAACCTTATCGTGGTTCTGGGAGGGAGGGGAAGGGTTGAGAGCAGAAGTTAGGGAAATGGAACAGACATGGTTGAGCACCCTGTCAACCACTGGGCAGGGGAATTCTCAGATGAGGAAAATGGAAGACATATCAGAAGCACTAGAGCAAATGTCACTTAAGTTTCTTCCCTAGTCCCCTTCAACAGTTTAGGATTTGCCAGGGTTTTTTTTACACCAGACCACTTAGCCCATCATGTACTTCCTCCACATTGATTCAAAATTCTGATATTCATTGTACTATAATAATTGGAAATTAAATGAATATTTTCCCTCCGAGTGAATACTTGGATAAGGCAATCATTAAGGGCAGAATTGGACGGCTGGTCCACTACAGCCCATCTTACATACGTGCCAAAGTTGAAAGTTCTGCCTTAGCAACTCCACTATTTTCCCTTCATCTTCAATTACCCCCAACTTTTAAGCTTTATCCTTCTGTCTCCTATATACATGTTTACTATGATGGCATTGCAAAAATACCTTATTATCATGCTAACATCTTTTAATATGTTCACCTGTACTACCCTCCTTAGACCCAAATATCTTTTTCAATTTGGCTTAAAACATCTTTTCTGTGATTCTGTGATATGTTAAAAATGCTGATTGGTTGCAATGTTACGCTTTCTTACAAGGCAAGTAGGAATCTTCTGGAGTTGAATGGGACACAGTGCTACTGAACCTCTGCTATATTCTTGGAGTTATGCTGGGAAATCGGCAGAATCACCCAAGTATTTTTGGGGCCAGTCTTTTCAATGAGATTTAAGCAACCAACATAACCTATAAGGATATCAAAAATTTTCCCACGCCCGAGGGACAGTTTATGCCCTCCAGATTCATGCCGATGTAAGTCTTTCATTTTTTACAATTCATTCATGGGATGTGGGCATCACAGGCTAGGACAGCATTTATTGCCCATCCCTAATTGCCCTTGAGAAGGTGGCGGTGAGCTGCCTTCTTGAACCACTGCAGTCCATGTGGGGTAGGTACACCCACAGTGTTGTTAGGAAGGGAGTTCCAGGATTTTGACCCAGCGACAGTGAAGGAACGGCAATATAGTTCCAAGTCAGAATGGTGTGTGGCTTGGAGGGGAACTTGCAGGTGGTAGTGTTCCCATGCATTTGCTGCCCTTGTCCTTCTAGGTGATGGAGGTCGCAGGTTTGGAAGGTGCTGTCTAAGGAGCCTTGATGCATTGTTGCAGTGCATCTTGTAGATGGTACACACTGCTGTCACTGTGCGTCAGTGGTGGAGGGAGTGAATGTTTGCGGATGGGGTGCCAATCAAGCGGGCCGCTTTGTCCTGGATGGTGTCGAGCTTCTTGAGTGTTGTTGGAGCTGCACCCACCCTGGCAAGTGGAGAGTATTACATCACACTCCTGACTTGTGCCTTGTAGATGGTGGACAGGTTTGGGGAGTCAGGAGTTGAGTTACTCGCCACAGGATTCCTAGCTTCTGACTTGCTCTTGTAGGCACTGCATTTATATTGCTACACCAGTTCAGTTTCTGGCCAATGGTAACCCCCAGGAAGTTGATAGTGGGGTTTCAACGATCATAATGCCATTGAATGTCAAGGGGAGATGGTTAGATTCTCTCTTGTTGGAGATGGTCATTACCCGGCACTTGTGTGGCGCGAATGTTACTTGTCACTTATCAGCCCAAGCTTGGATATTGTCCAGGTCTTGCTGCATTTCTACACGGACTGCTTCAGTATCTGAGGAATCATGAATGGTGCTGAACATTGTGCAATTGTCAGCGAATATCCCCAATTCTGACCTTATGATTGAAGGATGGTCATTGATGAAGCAGCTGAAGATGGTTGGGCCTAGGACACTACCCTGAGGAACTCCTGCAGTGATGTCCTGGAGCATCAAACAAATCATCCCATATTTCATACAAAAGTCAACTAATCACTCTTGTGCATTGCCTCAGTGCCTGTCTTCTGTGAGCCTTTGCCTGGCATCGTGCCCCGAGGCAGTGTTACCCCCGTTGCTGCAGCATGGTTGGCAGAAGCTGCTGAATTTCAGTGGGGGGATTGCAGGACGCATGACAACTTTGAGTAACTCTGGGCCTAGAGATACATCTTCGGACTGCATCACCTCAGCTTGGGTGGCAGTAGTCTGGGCTGGCTGGCTGACAGGCAACAGCAAAAACACTGCTGGAATAGCTGTGGTTGGAGGATGAATACTGACGTCCTAAGGGAGGGCAGCAGGTTTGTGCTCCACAAAGCCATTGCCACTCCCCTGGGGAGGTGCCTTAGCCATCCTAGTAACTTGTTGGAGGACATATTGCTGGATAGCAAACCCTTTTGAGTCTGATATCTGCAGCCATGATCGCAGCAGCACACCCCTGCCTGGCAGCAAGTTGCGCATTCATGGCAACAAACTGAGATTGCATGAACTTAGACTAAGCTTCCACCGCAGCTCTCAGACATTGGGTGGCTTCTCCTTGTGCTGCAATGGAAACTGCGACACCAGCCATCAGACACTGCATCACAGTTGGGTTTGCAAATGTTCTCATGTATCACAGAATCGATACAGCGCAGAAGGAGGCCATTCGGCCCATCGTGTCCACACTGTCTCTCTGAAAGAGCAACTCCCTCACTTCCATTCCCCTGCCTTCACTCCATAACCCTGCACATTCTTCCTTTTCATATAACTGTCTAATTCGCTCTTGACTGTTTCAATTGAACCTGCCTCCACCACGTCCTCAGGCAGGTCATTCCAGACCTTAACCACTCGCTGCGTGAAAAAGCTTTTCCTCTTGTTGCTTTTGCTTCTCTTACCAAATACTTTAAATCTGTGCCCTCTCGTTCTTGATCCTTTCACGAGTGGGAACAGTTTCTTTCTATCTACTCTGTCCAGACCCCTCATGATTTTGAATACCTCTATCAAATCACCTCTCAGCCTTCTCTTCTCCAAGGAAAGGAGTCCTAACTTCTCCAATCTATCTTCCTAACTGAAATTCCTCATCCCTGGAACCATTCTCGTGAATCTTTTCTGTACTCTCTCCAATGCCCTCACGTCTTTCCTCAAGTGCGGTGCCCAGAATTGAATGCAATACTTCAGCCAAGGCCGAACTAGTTGGCCCCCACTTCCATACTGGAAAGGATGGGCTCCAAAATTTGTGCAAATCCCTGTGCCAAGTTGGTGCTGGACTCATCAGTGCTTCTTGACAGTGACTGCAGGCTTTCTGCCAGGCCTGCCAATACACCAAACATTTCTTTGTGCACGTCCATACGGGGAGGCGTTGCCGTGGTGGTAATTTCACTGGACTAGTAATCCAGAGCCCTGGCTAATGCTCTGGGGACATGGGTTTGAATCCCACCACGGCAGATGGTGAAATCTGGAATTAAAAAAGCTAGTCTAATGGTGACCATGAAACCATTGTCGATCGTTGTAAAAACCCATCTGGTTCACTAATGTCCTTTAGGAAATTTGCCCTCCTTACCCGGTTTGGCCTACATGTGACTCCAGACCCACAGCAATGTGGGTTGACTCTTAACTGTCCTCTAAAATGGCCTAGCAAGCCACTCAGTTCAAGGGCAATTAGGGATGGGCAATAAATGCTGGCCTAGTCAGTGATGCCCACATCCCACAAACAAATGAAAAAAGCCTTTTTCTGTACGCCCCCCCTTTGATGTCTTCATCTGAATTCTCTGCAACAGCACGCACATGCAACCTCACCCTCAGGGAACTGGCAACACCTCTCCCTGCCCTGGCTGCAGGCCAGTCAGACCTGGTGAGTCACCACATGCAGATCCTGCCTCTGTGCTACCCTTTAAAAATACACACAGTGTCAGTATCTGAGCTGGTGGCTGCAAGTATGAGATTAAGTAATCATCAGTCTCTTCTTCCTCTTGGAGTTCACACTCCTGCACCACTGCTTGACCAGGTGGCAGTTCTTGGGTATCTGAAAGGAAAAAGGCACAAGTGTTGTGGTGAGGGAAGCGGGGAACTCAAGAGGTTCATGCTTAGATCAGCTTGTATATTAAAAGAGATTGTGGGATGAGAGAAGGTGGATTAGGTGATTTCAGCCTCGCTGCTGGCCACAGCCTCAGTGGTGGCTGCTCCAATGATGGCAAGCGCTGCCTCTTCCTTTGGAGTGAGGATATGCAGCCGTGCCTGTCCCCTGCTGGTTAGCTACTGCTAACTGTGGTTGTGTGCCACCTCGTCTTACAAGAAATAAGGAAGTGTGTCAGTGAGTGTGGTGCAATGTGTTTGGATGATATGCCCATCATAGTTGTATAGCTGGCAGTGTGTGCAAACTGTGAGATGTGAATGGGGTGTGAGGCTTCTAGCAGTGGTTCATATGTGAGAGTGAGGTGAAGCTATGAATGTGAAGTATCACTTGTGGCTTGTCATTGCTGGTATATGGGTGGGGGGTGGTGTTGTGGGTGTTGCTGAATGAAGCAGTAGCAGATAGTTCAAAATTTGCATGCTGCCTACATCAAAATGAATGGGTACGGGTTAATTGTGCATTGCGAACCCAGTGCCCAGTTTAGGGCCTTATCCAATTATTCCTGTAAGACTCTATCACCTATATCACAATCAATATGAAAATGTGCAATCAAAGTTCTAAAAGGATATCAGCAGGCAACTTTGTTACTATAACTGGGCAATCAAAGATGTTTCACCTTTGAGGGAGGAGAGTACTCCCAGATGAGCTTTGAAAATAATTGGTGAAAAGGAAGGGGGTAAAACTTTGTTATGGGCAGTGTTTGGATGTACAACTGACGGTACGCTTCCTGAGCGCAGCTGAATCAGGAGGCAACAGAAATTGGGCCTTGGTCCACATTGCAATGATCAGGGCAAGCTGACGGTGCCCGTTGTGTGTTCAGAAGACAACTTGCCTGTGTGGTCAGATTGAATATGGGCTGCTTACCTTCCCGGTTCCCTTCCTGTTTCCCCCCATCCGGTTCCACATGAAAGTAAGTTAAATTATTATACTTAACCTTTTTTGCTGCACCTCCTGTGGTCCCTTCAAAAAATGCTGTTTTGGCCACTGTAGATCCTTAAAAACTAGTCTCAGTTTGCACACTGCATTCTCCAACCAGTGTTGATGAATTTTAGAAGTGAGTCCTGAAACGGGCACAGAACCCTCATATCAATATTGAAATAAAACACACTTTTGTTCAGGCAGCTGCCAAGACTGCTTAAAAAAAAATACCCTGACAAACTTTGCAGCCCAAATACATGTGCAGATTGGCTAACTCACTGCTAAATTCCTTCTCATTGCACCCATTTTGCAACCATAAAATGGGTGCGACAATGTTGGCAACTCGACAGAAAATTCTAAGAAATTTTCGCAAAAGGGACAAGCTGTTGCCACTTGTGGCGATGCAAGAGAATTGCATATGTCACTATCTTCATAGACAGAGCTCTACATTCCAACAAACACGTGCACTGAACTGGCAGGACTGGATCACAGTGAGTGTTGCACTTTTTGCTGATTAGAAAGGCCAGCCTTGCACAATCTTCCAAGGTCAACCTATTTCCAAAACGATCAAGATTGATCAGCCTACAATGGAGCAGTGAAGCCTAACAGGAGATTTATCAGAGGTTTCTTTTTACAATTATGAAGGGTTTTGACAGTAAAAAGAGACAAAAACTGATTGGGAACCAATAACATAGGGTTATCAAATTAAAATTGGTACTGAGGAGAGAGGTGCAGAGAAATTTCTTTAAAACAGCAACAACCTGCCTTTATATAGTGCCTCTAACATAGAAAAATATCCCAAGGTATATCACAGGGGCAATTATCAAACAAAATGTTGACACCTAGCCACATGAAGGCTGGTTCTCAAAAGCTTGATCAAAGAGGGAGGTTTTAAGAAGTGTCTTAAAGGAGGAGAGAGAGGTAGCGAGGCAGAAGTGAATTTGGAACTTAGGCCCTAGGCAGCTGAAGGCACAGCAAAATAAATCGGAATGGACAAGAGGCTAGAATTGAAGGAGCGCAGAGATCTTGGACGGTTGTGGGGGTTGGAGGAAGTCGCAGGGATAGGGAGGGTGAGGCCGTGGAGAGCTTTGAAAATAAGGATGTGAATTTTAAAATTGAAACTTTGCCAGAGCGAGAGACAAAGTAAATCTGCAAGCACAGTGCTGATGAGTGAATGGGATGTGGTGCGAGTTAGGGTATAAGCAGCAGAGTTTCGGATGAGCTCAAGTTCACAGAGAGTGCAAGGTGGGGACAGCCAGGATAGCATCGGTATTGTCAAGTCAAGAGGTAACGTAGGCATGGATGAAGGTTTCAGCAGCAGATGAGATGAGGCAGGGCAGAGACAGGGAATGTTACAGCAGTGGAAGTAGATGGTGATGGAGAGGATATGGGATTGGACACACATCTCACGGTCATGTAGAACGGCAAGGTTATGAACGGTCTGGTCTGGCCTCAGACAGTGGCCAGGAAGAATGATGGAGTCAGTGACCAAAGAATGGTAGGGGTAGAAGTGATGTTTCAGCTTTAATAAGCCCTGGTTAAACCATACCTGGAGTACTGTGAATACTTCTGGGCACCATGCCTTAGGAAGGATATATTGGCCCTGGAGGGAGAGCAGTGTGGATTTACCAGAATGATACCTGGACTCCAAGGGTTAAATGATGAGGAGAGATTACACAAACTCGGGTTGTATACTCTGGAATTTAGAAGGTGACTTGACTGAAGTTTTCAAGATATTAAGGGGAACTGATAGGGCAGATAGAGAGAAACTATTTCCGTTGGCTGTGAAGTCTATAACAAGGGCCAAACCTTTAGAAGTGATGTTAAGAAAAGGTGGTAGATGTTTGGAACTCTCTTCCACAAACGGCAATTGATGCTAGGTCAATTGTTAATTTTAAAACTGATTGATAGATTTCTTTTATCCAAAGATATTAAGGAATATGGGACAAAGGTTGGCATATGGAGTTAGGTCACAGATCAGCCATGATTTCACTGAACGGCATAACAGACTGGAGGGGCTAAATGGCCTACTCCTATTCCTATGGTCCTATATTCTCATGAGGCCATAGACAATGGCTTTGGTGTTCCCAATATATAATTGAGGGAAACTTCTGCTCATGCAATACTCAATGTCAAACAAGCAACATGACAAATCAGAGGTAGCAGAGGGGTCAAGCAAAGTGGTTGTGAGGTAAGCCAAATGTTGTCAGCATACACGTGGAACCTAACAATCTTATATTGGGTTGCTGGAGCATGGAATGCTTTGCTCCAGAGAATAGTTGAAACAGAGAGCATTTTTAAAGGGAAAAATGGATAAAGGCTTGAAGAATGGGAAGATGTAAAGTTGTTGGGAATGAGTGGAGCAGTGGAATTAGCTTTGCATTGTTCTAGCAAAGTGCTGGCACAGCCACGAGGAGACAAATTGGCTCCTCCTGCTTATAAACTGCTTTAGCTGTTCAACATTATAGATGGCATAACCATATAAACCTCACACACAGTGGCCAGAATTTTATGCCCCCCACAGAAGTGGGCTGGAGGTGGGGTGGGGGGTGTAAAATTGAGTGGGAGGTGGGGGTGCCATTCCCATCACCTTCCCGCCCCCTCTGCAAGTTTATGACCGGCGGTGGCAAGAAGTGGCCCGCCCGCCCCAGGTAAGAATGGGAACAAGACATATAGCAGGATAGCACTGAGGCTGAGCTTGGGGAGGTCTGTTACTTGTTTCACCTTTCTTTTGCTTCCTTCATACTATGATATGCCACATTATCCAGGGTGGTTTCTCCCAGGGAGTCAAGGACCTGTGACTCCTGAGTCTTTTTGTGGTTGGAACCTGTTCCTTTGAATTCTGTACTACCTTATCCAACCAGCAAAAGATAGATGCTATTAGCTGACAGAACTCTGACACAATGACAGACATAGATCCACCTGAAGTCAAGCTGTGTTTCAGTGAGTGACTGTGCATCATATATTTCAATTTTGTGCAATGATTTCATATTTGAAACTCTAACTCTACATTGCCTCTTGCAATGCCCTGCTGAGATATAAGTACACTTGAGATGCAATGACAGAGCTGTAAAGTTGTGTGAAGGCTTGATATAGGCAAGCAGCAAATGTGGAACAGATTCAAGGCAGCATTTTGTAGCATGGAATATTGGGATATCTCCCTGCTCCCATGTCCTGAAGATACAGTAGACAGCATTGAGCCGAGCCACATCCTCTTTTCAAGCCTGATGTACTGTCCTCTCCTGAGGAGGATTTTAACAAGTGTATCAAACTCAGTATCATAGCGAGGAATTTTCACAGACAAGCAGAAGTGGGTTAGGGTGCATATGGGGAGATCAATCCCCTGAAAGTGACATTGGGTCGGGATCCCTACATCATCCTGCCCTCTTCTGGGTTTCATCTGGGCTGGTTTGAAGGTGGGCAGGAAATCCCCACCTTGGAGCTATTGGGTAAGACATTTAAATATTCTAATAGGCAATTAAGTTCTGTTTTAACCAAGGATTCTGGATTTAACAGGCAGCAGACCTATTTCCCAAACTGTGTGTGGAACCCGCCAGGGTTACTGAGATGAGCGCACAGCAGGGATTGTCACCCTGCCTAGGTGATAGGCTGCTGCTCACAGCGCATCTTCTTAGAGAAGGCTTTCAGTGCCTGACAGGTGATTGCCAACTTCTTAGAAGGTACTTCACTTGTCTTGCACTACACTCCCTTTCAGCTGCACTTCCCTGCTGCCAGCCTTCAGCACAGCATGGGAGCAGCTTATGCAGCTCCACCTTGCACCTCTAACAAAGAGAAAGAGGAGCAGCAAATAGAGGCCTGCTCAGGTCGGGAAACAAGAACCCAACCCAAACCCGACTGATCCGCAGCGGACCCGAGCCCAACCCGGCCCAAGTCCCTCCTATTTTGCCCTGAGCCCGACCCGACCCGACCCGAACCCGCCACGACTCGACCCGACCCGAGCCTGACCAGACCATCCGTTTACTTAGCTTCCTGACACCGAATCTGCAGGAAGCTGCAGCGCATGCGTGATGACGTCATAGTGACATCACTCGCTCACTGCGCAGACTCAGTTTCGCTCCAGACTCCCAGCTCAGGTAAGTTTTTTAATTTCAATACTTACCAGCAGAGGACTTACCGTGTGTGTCCGGCCCGACCCGACTCGACCTGGACTCGGCCCGACCTGACCCGAGCCCGAAATCTGTATTCTGCTGATGGGCCCGACCCAACCCGAACCCGACACGTCATCGGGTCCCGTTGGGTTCGGGTTGGGTAGCAGGCCTCGAGCAGCAACACCAACACCAACAGCGCCAGCTGCAGTAGCAGCAGCAGCTGCCATCTCCTCAACTAGATGGCACTTCACAAGGCAGACGGGATGAACACAGAAATTCACCTCCAAGGAGGCGAGAACCCCCCACCTTCCCCCCAAATACAGGGTCTACAGGCAGAGAATCAACTCTCTTGACATGTCTGAACACCAGTGCCTCAGGAGGCTCAGTTTTCATGGCAGGTTGCTGCTGGTATCTACAGCCTCCTGGAATAAGACCTCCTTCACAGTGGGCCAGATGGACAGTCAATGAGAGTGACTGTCAAGGTGCCTGTTACTGCCGGGCCACTCCACTGGTTCTCTGCCTCCCCCTGAGGCTGTGTGCTCTCTTGTCCTGCAAGGAGAAAAAAACAGAGTTATAAGTGTGAGTAATGGATTGTGTGGAGAGGAGGAAAGGACAACATTATTGGAGGGTGAGTGTGAGACATGGTTGCTAGAGGCATTGAGGATGTGTGAGTGTTGGCTGTCCAGATGTGAAGAGTTGCCTGGAGAGAGAGGAATGAATGGAGCTGCAGGGTGTGTTGCCCTGAGGAGTGCTGTGCAGAGAATGCTGGGAAAGTCAGAGTATGGGGCTTGGCATCTGAAAATGTTATGCCAGTCACCTTTCCCACCCTCCTGAGGTTCTGGATCCTTTTGGTGCACCATCTCCAGGTTGGAGGGACCACACATCTGCTGACTTCCTCGGTCTCTTCCACCCTGGCCCGCTAGATTTGAGAGGTTTTCCGCTTCCTTGAGTCCTTTGGATAGATCGTCTCACTGCAGTCCCTCAGATCCAACAGCAGGACCTCCAGGTAAGAGTGAGAGACCCAGGGAGCGGCCTTCTCAGGACTCCTCTTCATTCCTGTGATTGCTGCAGCCTCGAAAATCCATGTGCAGGTGAGCCCTTGTAATCCATGCTGTGGTCCCTTTAATTGGAAATCCTTTCTTTGATAGATCCAACACGTGTTCCTGGGTGCCCTCCCTGATTGGTTGGGAAACCCAGAAGTGGGATACTAATGTCATGGCCAGAAGTGGGATACTAATGTCATGTTGAGCATTCCTTGTTGCAGTCCTACTCAGGCCCCCTCCCCCAACTCTTTTTCCGGTACATTGTTGACTGTATCGGTGCCGTTTCCTGCTCCCGCCCCAAACTGGAAAACTTTATCAACTTTGCTCCCAATTTCCACCCTTCTCTCACCTTTACATGGTCCATCTCTGATACTTCCCTTCCCTTCCTCGACTTCTCTGTCTCCATCTCTGGGGATAGGTTGTCTACTAATATCCATTATAAGTCCACCAACTCCCACAGCTACCTCGACTACACTTCTTCACACCCTACCTCCTGTAAGGACTCTATTCCATTCTCCCAGTTTCTCCGTCTCCGACGCATCTGCTGTGATGATGCTACCTTCCATGACGGTGCTTCTGATATGACCTCCATTTTCCTCAACCGAGGATTTCCCCCCACTGTGGTTGACAGGGCCCTCAACAGTGTCCGGCCCATTCCCCGTACCTCTACCCTCACCCCTTCCCCTCCCTCCCAGAAGCGTGACAGGGTTCCCCTTGTCCTCATTTTTCACCCCATCAGCCTCCATATCCAAAGGATCATCCTCCGCCATTTCCGCCACCTCCAGCGTGATGCCATTACCAGTCGCATCTTCCCCTCCCTTCCCCTGTCAGCATTCCGAAGGGATCATTCCCTCCGCGACACCCTGGTCCACTCCTCCATTAACCCCACCACCTCGTCCCCGTCCCATGGCACCTTCCCCTGCAATCGCAGGAGGTGTAATATCTGCCCATTTACCTCCCAGGCCCCAAACACTCCTTTCAGGTGAAGCAGCGATTTACTTGTACTTCTTTCAATGTAGTATACTGTATTCGCTGCTCACAGTGTGGTCTCCTCTACATTGGGGAGACCAAGTGCAGACTGGGTGACCGCTTTGCGGAACATCTCCGCTCAGTCCGCAAGCAGGACCCTGAGCTTCCGGTTGCTTGCCATTTCAACACTCCCCCCTGCTCTCATGCTCACATCTCTGTCCTGGGATTGCTGCAGTGTTCCAGTGAACATCAACGCAAGCACGAGGAACAGCATCTCATTTACCGATTAGGCACACTACAGCCTGCCGGACTGAACATTGAGTTCAATAATTTCAGAGCATGACAGCCCCTCATTTTACTTTCATTTTTAGTTATTTTTTTCTTCCTTTTTTTTACATTCTTTTTTACAATCTTTTTTTTGCATTTTTTTCATTTCATCTTAGTTTGTTCAGTTTGCTTACCCACTGTTTTTTTCAGGTTTGCACTTGCTGCTGTTCAATATTCAGTGTATTAACACCTAATATGTACTAATGCTTTGTCTTTCAACACACCATTAACATATTGTGTTTGCCTTTGCTCCGTGACCTTTTGGCCAGCTATGTGGCCTGGTCCAATCTAGACCTCCTTTGTTATCTCTTGGCCCACCCCCACCTCACTTGCTTATAACCTGTGACTTTTCTAATATTTGTCAGTTCCGAAGAAGGGTCACTGATCCGAAACGTTAACTCTGCTTCTCTTTTCATAGATGCTGTCAGACCTGCTGAGTGGTTCCAGCATTTCTTGTTTTTATTTTATACTAATGTCATGGCTCTGTTAAAGAGCTATGGTAACGTCTGCAACAGAGTCCAACAATTTCCCAACCTTCTAAATAGAGTCATAGAGTCATAGAGTCGTATAGCATAGAAACAGGCCCTTCGGCCCACCGTGTCCATGCCGACCATAATGCCTATCTATACTAATCCCACCTGCCTGCATTAATTCCATATCACTCTATGCCTTGCTCATTCAAGTACCTGTCCAGATGCCTCTTAAATGTCGCTACTATTCCTGCCTCCACCACCTCCTCAGGCAGCTCATTCCAGATACCCACTATTGTTTGTGTGAAAAATGTACTCCTTTGATCCCCTTTAAACCTCCTCCCTCTCACCTTAAATCTATGCCCTCTAGTTTTAGTCACCCCTACCATGCGAAACAGACTCTGGCTATTTACCCTATCTATGCCTCTCATAATTTTATATACCTCTATCATGTCCCCTCTCAGCCTCCTTCTCTCCAGGGAAAACTGACCCAGTCTATCCAATCTCTCTTTATAACTCAAGCCCTCCAAACCAGGCAGCATCTTTGTGAATCTTTTCTGCACCCTCTCTAGCTTAATCACATCTTTCCTGTAGTGCAGCGACCAGAACTGCACACAAATGCGGCCTAACCAACTGTAACATGACGTCCCAACTCTTGTACTCAATGCCTCGGCCGATGAAGGCAAGCATGCTATATGCCTTCTTCACCACCCTGTCTACCTGTGTTGCCACTTTCAGGGAACTATGTACTTGCACCTCAAGATCTCTCTGCTCAAGAACACTCCCAGGGCCCTGCCATTCACTGTATATGTCCTGCCCTGGTTTAACTTCCCAAAATGCATCACTTCACACTTGTCTGCATTAAATTCCATTTGCCAATCCCTTGCCCTCTTTCCCAGTTGATCTATATCCTGTTGTAACCTTAGACAACCTTCTTCACTATCCATTATACCACCAATTTTGGTGTCATCTGCACACTTACTAATCATGCCCCTTACATTCACATCCAAGTCATTAATATATATGACAAACAACAGAGGGCCCAGCACCGATCCCTGCAGCACATCACTGGTCACCGGCCTCCAATCTGAGAAACAACCCTCCACTACCACCCTCTGACTCCTATCACCAAGCCAATTTTGTATCCAATTGGCTAGCTCACCCTGGATCCCATGTGTTCGAACCTTCTGGACCAGCCTACCATGCGGGACCTTGTCAAAGGCCTTGCTAAAGTCCATGTAGACAACGTCCATCGCCCTGCCCTCGTCAATCCTCTTGGTCACCTCCTCAAAAAACTCAATCAAATTCGTGAGACATGACATAAATGGTCCCACTGTTTCGGCAGGAACTAACTGAGAAAATTCAGCCCTGGTCTTTTGTCACCTAGAAAACATTCATTCAATCTTCCTACTTCTTCAAATAATGCTAGGGTACTGGATTGCTGTAAACAAAAGGCATGATTGGCTTTCACCAGTGTCGTGACCCTTCACTTTAACAACTTACACCATTTATGGTGCCCTGCACATTGCAGAAGCCTGTCACATGTAAAAGGCTGCTGGAGAATGAGACAAAGAAAATAAGAACTTGTAATGAAAAACTCAAAGAACCAAAAGGAAAAAAATCTTGAACACTTAAGGAAATTACAGCAATTAGGTAAATGGTGATTGGAATTATTTATAACTTGTTAAAAATCTGGGTGCTACTAGTTAATTAAAAATAACTAATGTTCCAATTTGTAAAAAAAGGTGAGAAACACAATTCTTTGAATAGCTTCTGTACGTATTTTGTTTAGATTATTGTAATTACCTTGTAGCAGGCTGTTATGGACTGCAGATAAATCTATGGAAAAATATTGGGCAGTTCTGTAAAATCTAATAATGAGGTGAAAAGACAAAGTTAGAGATATTTCTTAGGGCTCGCTCTAATTATATTAACTGATGCAGTTACTTGAGTGGAGTTATTGTAAATATCATTGTTCAGCTGTCTCCAACAGGCTTTTTTTTTTCTACCTTCCCCCTTGTTATGATCACCTGGTACATGCTTTGTATTAATTTTCTAGAGGTAATTTTTAATGTGGGAATTGAACTTTTTTTAATGCAAGGCAAATGTAGTTTAATTTAATGCTCTCCCCTGCGACAGGTTTGGAGGTGTAGAGAGCATATAATCAGGTAGGATGGTGGCGGAGTGGGACCCCGCCACCATCCTGCCGCTGCTGAAATTAATTCCAGGGTGGGAAGGCCTGTGAATGGCCTCCCACCCCGCTGCCAATTGAGGCCCTTAACTGGACAATTACTGCCCAATTAAGGGCCTCATCCTGCCGCTGCCGCAGTTAGCTGAGCGGCGGGTGGCCCTCTCGCCACTCTGGAAGCATGACAGGAAAAACCTTGCAGACTGCTTGCTGGGTCTGGGGGCTGGGTGGGAGGGGGAGGGGGGCGGTGGTAGTTGTGTGGGGGGAGTCTGAATGAGGGACTCGGCATTGGGATGGGTGGGGGAGGTGGCCTCTGAGAGTCACCTCCCTGCCCTTGCTGCCAACTCCCCTACACCCACCTTCCCCACGACCCCCACCCCACGAGACCTCTCCCGCCCTGACCTACCTGTGACCTAGGTCCAGTGCCACTCCTGAGCTTTGGGTAGTCCACTGGCAGCAGAGGTTGGGAACCCATCATCGGGGTCCTTGATCCTGTGGAAGGCCCATCGCTGTCCAGTTACGTGCCTAACTGGCACTTGATTCAGTGGGCCTCCCAGAGCAGAGGTGACCCGGGGTTCTCAGCACCACGTTTGCTGGACGTGAGACCTCAGTCGCCCGGATAAAATCTAAGGCCCTGGTTTGAGAAGCTCGCAAACAAATCTAGAGTGGTTACAATTCAAAGGGTGGCCCATGTTTATTTCGTAAGGTCATATTGGGAAGTGTAAAGATCCTAAACAATGTGAACCCTCTAACTTGTTGATGGAGACAGTGTGTCTAATAATTCTAGAAGGATTTGCTCTGTCATTGTTAGCAATAACAATTATTCATGTGGGTGACTCGAATCAGAGAAGATTTGGAGTTGGAAATAATTAGGTTAAATTGCCATCTGGGACATTCCACACGTACTACATTGCTGTGGAGATAGATATTGCTAGGGAGATACCTTTTGGGGTCAGAGTTTTTTTTGTGTGTTTGCTGACACAGTTATTCAGTTGACTTTTAGACAGTCAGTTGGCTTTGGGAGCAGTTGGACTCAGGAGCAGAGAGGCCATCAGCAACCAGGAGTGTTTCTGTTTTGAGGCAACCCATGCTCAAGCTGGGAAATCCAGATTTGTGAAGTGTTGAAGCTGAATTAGAGGATTTGCCAGCCGAAGCAAGAGGGAGAAACCCTAGGAAATCGCAAACCTCAGAAATTAAGGAAATTGAAGTGAATACCTAAGAGTTGTGGTACACTTTGGATTGGTCACAGGAGAAGTGAACAAACCACAAAGATCCTGTAACATATAGGGAAATTTTGGGGGTGGAAGTAAAAGTTTAAACAGAAGTGTTCTGTAAGATATTTAAGTTTACATATAAATATCTCAAGTTGTAATGTTAAGTTAGTAGTGTTTTGCTTTGTTTAATTGTTGTGCAGTAAAGTTTTTGTTTAAAACGTGAAATCTTATGGCTTAATTCTTTCAGTAATAACTGGGAATTCGGCTTTCTCTTTTTAAAAGTTAATGGTCCCTAACAGGATCGTAACATCCTGAATGTGTTCCTTAGTACATTTCAATCGCCCTATGGGTACCATCAAATATCCAATACCCCCACTCAAGTGGCCATCCTTCATTTGTCAGCCTAGATAATATGTGTTAGGCTGATTATTCAGCCATGCAGGACATCATAACTGAACCTGATTCTATTCTCAGCTTGTGGCTGTGCATGCGCTCTTTACACCCGGGGCTAATGGACAGCAATGAGGAGTGGAGAATCAGACTGATGTTGGTCCTCTTCCATGCCCCGATGTACTGAACTGTCATGCCGCACAGCCTCCCTAACTGAGGGAATGAACTTGATGTACATGAGTGGCAACTTGGTGCAGCAGAAAATGGGTTTATCACCAAAATTAATTGAAAATTACTTCTAAAAAATATACAGAAACATTTGCTTGTTATATTGGGGTGCAGTAGTCAGTTGCTTCATATTGTTTTTTTAAAAATATATTCAAAAGCTTTTAAAATGTGTTTACTAGTGCCCTTGTGCCAAAAAGAACCTGCTTAATTTTTCGAGCCTCCTTGAAGGCCTGCAAATGAGCACAATTAGTGGAAACCCAACATGGTGATTACTACAAAAACAACTAGCGTTTATTTAGCACCTTTAACATAATAAAACATATCAAGGCACTTCACAGAAGCATTATGGAACAAAATTTGACACTGGTCCGTATAAGGAGTTATTAGGGCAGATGACCAAAAGTTGGCTAAAAGAGGTAGATTTTAACAAGCATCTTAAAGGAGGAAAGAGAGACCGACAGACAGAGAAGTTTAGAGAGGGAATTCCAGAGCTTAAGACCTTGGCAGCTGAAGGTATGGCTGCCAAAGGTGGAATGATTAAAATTGGGGATGCTCTAGAATTGGAGCAGTGCCGATATCTCAGAGGTTTATGGGGCTGAAGGAGATTACAGAGATAAGGAGGGGCGAGGCCATGGAGGGATTTGAAAACCAGGCTAAGAATTTTAAAATCATTAATTCAATCTGGACGTATGGCCAGTTGTGTGGGTGGGGCCTGCTTCCAGTGCAATGATTTTAAAACTAGTGCAAAAGATTACAGAAACTTGATTTGCACTGTATGTAATTTGCGCTTAAAATTCCGCGATCTTCTGCACTGGTTGCACCGACTCCGGGTGCATTATGGGGAATAATACCAGCATAACTGGATACAAACACTTTCCCCAGGTATCTGATCTGGGACCTTCCTGGTTTGTATGGTTCAGTACTACATCACACCATGTGTCTATTCACTTAGCAAATATACAATTTAATCAATAAAGGCAGGTAGCAAAAGAAGAACTCAAACTTGTGTAACAACTTACCATGTCCTCAGGATGTCTCAAAACATTACCAGCCAATGGGCTACTTTTGAACTCTTCTTTGGCCTCCTTATCTCGAGAGACAATGGATACGCGCCTGGAGGTGGTCAGTGGTTTGTGAAGCAGCGCCTGGAGTGGCTATAAAGGCCAATTCGAGAGTGACAGGCTCTTCCACAGGTGCTGCAGAGAAAGTTGTTTGTCGGGGCTGTTGCACAGTTGGCTCTCCCCTTGCGCCTCTGTCTTTTTTCCTGCCAACAACTAAGTCTCTTCGACTCGCCACATTTTAGCCCCATCTTTATGGCTGCCCGCCAGCTCTGGCGAACGCTGGCAACTGACTCCCACGACTTGTGATCAATGTCACAGGATTTCATGTCGCGTTTGCAGACGTCTTTAAAGCGGAAACATGGACGGCCGGTGGGTCTGATACCAGTGGCGAGCTCACTGTACAATGTGTCTTTGGGGATCCTGCCATCTTCCATGCGGCTCACATGGCCAAGCCATCTCAAGCGCCGCTGACTCAGTAGTGTGTATAAGCTGGGGATGTTGGCCACCTCGAGGACTTCTGTGTTGGAGATACGGTCCTGCCACCTGATGCCAAGTATTCTCTGGAGGCAGCGAAGATGGAATGAATTGAGACGTCGCTCTTGGCTGACATACGTTGTCCAGGCCTCGCTGCCATAGAGCAAGGTACTGAGGACACAGGCCTGATACACTCGGACTTTTGTGTTCCGTGTCAGTGCGCCATTTTCCCACACTCTCTTGGCCAGTCTGGACATTGCAGTGGAAGCCCACATCAGAGACGCCATCTATGAGTCAGCTTTGACCACCTACGGCAAAAGTGCGAAGAGAAATACAGACTGGTTTCAATCTCATAATGAAGAGCTGGAACCTGTCATAGCCGCTAAGCGCATTGCACTGTTGAACTACAAGAAAGCCCCCAGCGATTTAACATCCGCAGCACTTAAAGCAGCCAGAAGCATTGCACAAAGAACAGCCAGGCCCTGCGCAAACGACTACTGGCAACACCTATGCAGTCATATTCAGCTGGCCTCAGACACTGGAAACATCAGAGGAATGTATGATGGCATGAAGAGAGCTCCTGGGCCAACCATCAAGAAGATCGCCCCCCTCAAATCTAAATCAG